>NC_141163.1:49748005-50057171 GCF_053477565.2 Lygodium microphyllum | reverse complement strand
AGACAATAGATCCATAGAAGGTCAACAAGAAGTACAAAAAACCATTTCGCTCAACTAAAACCAATCCAAACTATCAAAAACCATCCAACTCACTCCCAATCATTCTCCAAACCACTCCTTCACAATTGTAACCTCTCAAATCAAAATAAAATAAATCAAAACAAAAGCAAAACACACCCATTAGAACCAAACAAACGCACCACAAAACCAAACATCACATCATAACTCAATCAAAAACCATCATGATCTTCTCAAACCTACTCAATCCATTCCAATACACTCCAAAATACTTCCAAACTATACAAAAACCAATCCATCAACCACAAAATCAAACAAAAATAATCCAAAAGTTAACAAAAAATAGCTAAAAGTATAGTCATTTTAGCACTCAGCATATCCCCACATTTAGCTAAGGGAGCATCCTCGCAACAGTGGATAAAAGAAAGGAGATCTTAACAACCAAGCATTCCAGTCATCATCTTCAATCCATCCGCTCTTATTTCATCCAAGCCACAAAATAACCCGAGTTTGAATAAACATATGAAAGGAAAATCATAAACCAGTATTAACCAATCCTTTAATTGAGAAAAGATAATCCCACAAACCATTAAAGGATATAATAGATTTTCTTTCTCATTTACACCAAATTCATAGCTTTATCGTCAATCAATATCTAGCTTTGATCATCTTCAACTTCAACTTTGTCTCCTCATGATAATGATAACTCATGTACATATACATAGTTCACACATACAAAACATCCACAAAACATTCAACTCACATTCACTAGACAATGTAGCTTGAATAGTATAATTCTCCAAAAATTTTGGAGAGCAAAAATAAGTTTTTTCATTAAAAATCAAGATACATAAGAAAACTAATCCACTTGCTTGTGAGAATGAAGATATTTCTTTTTAAAGTGCATACTAAGCTTTAGCCTCTCTAATTGTAATGTCTCTGACATTAAACATTAATTGTCACCCCCATTACAGTTCCGCACGTCTTTACTAGTTTGCAATTGGACTCAAAAAAACATGAAGGTATGTTATCTCTGTACTTAAGATCAATTGTGTCTTCATCTCCCCCGCATACGCACCCCAAAATCAAGAGGAATGTACTCTTTTTTCTCCCTACGCATGAACCCACTCTATAGGCCATTTAACATTTTACATTAAGTGGGGATAAAAATTTATGTTCATAAGTCCAAATTTTTTCTAAGAATGTAAATTTTTTAAATCTCCTCCCCCCTGTCAATGTGGTGGGGGGGGGGGGGGGGGGGGGGGGGGGGAAGGAGAAGAGAAGAGAATGAAGATGATGATGATGAGGGGGAGGCCACGTGACCTACCACCCCTTGGCCATCTTGCCTAGTCCACGACCCACCTAGGGGGCTGAGGACTCCCCGCCGCCACTAGGTGGGTTGAGGACTCCCCACCACCATGCGTACGCTGATGGGTGGTGGGTGGGGCGAGACACCACCACCTCCCCCATTATAACCCCCCCCCCCCCCCCCCCCCATCGCAAATGAAGGAGGATGCCACAGTACACTACTATAAAAAAAAAAAAACACACACACACACACACACACACACAAAGGGTTCTAAAAGGTTCCTTTTTTTCCCTCCTTAGAGGGAGACCACACATACCTTCCCTTTACTTCTACCCCACGAGCTTATTCCCCCATTTGCCCCTCTATATGAGCAAGAGACTGTTGATGTTCTTGTGGGGGTTGTACCTAAAAGGGAAGAAGATCAAGAATGGCTCCCAAGAGAAGAATGTCGCATGCAGGTGGCAATCCCACAACCAGCAACAAAGCTTTGGGCAAGGGTATCACTATTAATACAACTACGATACCGGACATAAGTAATACATTTCCAAATTGTTAGATGCTTGCTTTGATTCCTGCATGAGATACACTAGGTCATGTACCATGCCACATGAGAATAGGTCATTGAAAGGGATAAATTCCATCTTTATAATTATAGGATACATATTCAAGTGCAAGAGTTAAAACTATGAAAAAGAAAGTTGCACTCATCCATGTATGATAAACGCATCGACACCTAAGTATAATTAGCAATGCAAAATTTATACTTGGCTATGATTAATAAGAATCATGTGTATCCAATGGGATGGATAGGTTAATCTAAGTTAAAGGTATAATTTTACCTAGGTTATCGTAAGCATCCTCAAGTGGCACAATTAACCTTGGACAATAGTTGTAGAATCACTATCAAGATAATCAAAATTTATCTATGATCAATTTCCATAAGAACATTGGTTTTTACCTTCATGATAAATTAGAAAGGTCACTGAGATGATGATCTCCAAGATCGCTTCATAGAAAAACATGCAATTACCTATAGAAAATGGATGTCCACTATTGTGCAAGTTAGGATTCTTCACATTTATCTAATCTCCAATAGAGTTACTCTTGTTGGGCAAGTGGATTGCATAACAAATTCCGTCACAAAATCAAGAGACAAGAAATTCTAGAAAGTTACTTAGAAACTTGATAGATTTGCCCCTTGAAAAGCAAAAAACCACTTTCCCCGTAGTGTGAAAACTTCGAAATGAACCTATTTTTTTCAAAAGCTTAAGTTTAAGCTTTAAACAAGCTACAAATGAAAGAACATGCCTTTTCAGGAATTGTTTGGGGAGGGGGCCACCGTTTTTTCTAGCGCCCCCAAAATCCTCATTTTTTGTCATTTTCAATCTGCAATCTGTCAAGGAACCATTAGGGCAGCATGCTCCACCATTTTTTCACTCTTTATTATTAGAGGAATGTCCGAATTTGATGCATTATTCAGCAAGATCTGTTTTTAGTCTTTCTCTCTTTTCTCTCCTCTCTCCTCTTGTGGAATGTTCTCATGGATCAATGTAAAAGAGAGGGGGATGAGCTAAGATGGATGTTTTTTAATCAAACGATGAAGCAAGAGTGGAAAGAGATGTGAATTAGAGTTGGACAAATCGTTACTGGCCATGAAAGAACATTAGCAAGCCTCCAATGTCAAAAAATGAGCATCATAATGAGTGATTTTATGAGAAAAAAAGTAGATTTTATCGTTTTATGATGAATTCTTGTTTGAAATGGTGAGAAATGCTTGGATTTGATGGGGCCAAGTCTCTGTTTGATTAGTCACGTTGAAAGAATCATAAAAAATGAGTCGATTATCAAAACTACATTTTGACCTAATAACATAATCGATTATTTCCATCTTGACATTTTTTCTTTTTATTGCTTTCGACTCACTAGTTCCCTCGAATTAATTTATGATTCCTTTTATATGTGTTTCTTCATTATTTTTTTCATGTGAACCTACCCTTATCAACCTGTGTTTTAACTTATGATCTCTTGATATTAACTTTTAAGCACTTTTGTGTGTGTCTTTTTTCATCTATTTTCCATGTAAATACCTATTTTTGACTCCTGATACCTCATTTGGGTTCGTCAATTGTGTTTTTGCTCTTGCTTTGCCCACCTTTCCTTTACCTCATTTGGGTTCGTCAATTGTGTTTTTGCTCTTGCTTTCTCCACCTTTCCTTTTCCTTACATCTTCATCTGATAGCGCAATTTTTTGGAATTCATTTTTTTGTGCTCTCGTGTGATTTGGTCTCCTAGAGTGCCCACATGGATGAGAGTAGATCATTAGTGTAATGTGCTTGCCTATTGGCTATCTAGGCACGTTTTTAGTGGTCCATCGGGAGACGAATCTAATTGACACTTCTCGGCACTCCCATGGAATGTTACGGGGTTTGTCGCCTAGGTTTTCTTGAGTCTGCCTTGCAATGGAATGTTCGCGGCCAAACCCACTGGGATTGTGACTTGAAAATTGGGTCCCTAGTGGTCAAGGCTCCTGACAGTGTTCTAGCATCAGGTTCTTGGATATCCTACTTTACACAGAGATACCCAAGCCAAAACATATCCATGCCCCACTTGGTTCAAAGAGAATGGGAAACGAGAGGGATGCGTCGCTCAACCTCTCTATCCGTAGGGCATAGTCCCATTCGCATCCCCTAAAACTGCATGAAATGGGGTTCTAACCTAACAATTTCTAAGGGTTGGACGTTGATAAAACCTTGTGAAAAGCCTCCCAGTTCTCTGGGACCACCCTGCCATAAGGCGGACCCGTTGGGGGTTTTGTCCACCTGCTTCCCTCAATAGGCATTCTTTAGTTATTTAATTAGGTCCTACCATGATTATGTACACCTATCTCCTACCATGTACCAACTAATAAACATGAACTCCATGGAATTCTTAAGTACCCGACAAGAGAGCTAGCTGGTAACCCAATTGCAAACTTTGAACCTCTTAAGGATCTCATGGAGAATCCAAAGTGGCACTAGACTAAGGTGCATGACCTAAATATGTTGTACAACTAGGCCCTCATTGTAGATGAGAAAAGTCCTATGATTGGGAGCTATGGGAATGATGAACAATCTAAGTATAAGGATTCGGATGATGAGTATGAAGACTACTACTCCAATGGTCAGGAAAGTGAGGAAGAAGTTGAAACTATAGAATACGACACAAAGGGATGAGCGATTGAGTAGATAAGAGTGGATTCTAAACCCTAAGAGGCGGGTGCTTTTAGAGTGGAAAGAGGAGTCATCAAGGTAAATTGTGATCGTACTTGGTTAGAGCACCTAGATGTGGTGGAAATCCCACGACCATGAACCACCGAAAGGGATCTCTCAATCCATCCAATGTGCAAGAGGCTCAAAGAAGAAAGAAGTAAATAGTCCAAGTCCTCTGAAACTGAACGATAAAAGAAACCACATGACTTACCCAAATGCTTGACTAATTATGAGAAGGGTGACCACATAGTGGTGTTAGTAGGAGCCAAACAAGCATGACAGGTTAGTGAACCCATTGAAGGACCAGCTAAAGTTAAAGAAGTCAACTTGGTAAGGGAAGGGGGCAAGCCTTGACCCATATACATAGCCAATAACTTAACTGAGCAAGAGGAGCATAATCTCATTAATCTCTTACAAGAGTATGTAGATATATTCGCATGATGGTCCTTAGAAGAGCTAAAAGGAATCGACTTGAGTATTGTGACTCACAACATTTCTATGACCCCCAACTCTACACTAGTCAAACAAAGGCCATACACAATGAATCCAAAGCATGCTTAAATGGCCAATTAGAAACTTAGATTGACTTACCTAAGCTTTGTACAAACTTTAATCTGGGAGACTAGGTAAACTTTTGATAGATGTTGAAATTTGAACTTAAGTTCTATGGTTTGGATGCTCAATCGAAAAATAAGAATAAGTATTCTCTAGTACTGGCTTGATTGTATCTTATAAGGTAATGCTTGTATGAAGCCTTGACATGCACCTAGGCAAAATAAGGGGGCTTTAAGCAAAATTCGCTCTTAGATCCCAAGGGGGAGAACAAACATGCAGATGAAAATGTTATCGCGTCTATTCTTGCATTGTTTGGAAAAATTCAATTGGTTTTAGTGGTTGATCAAACAACATCCTAAATGCTTTTACATTCAACGGATTGTTGGATTGTTGTTTGGATGATTATTCCAAGTGCTTGTGATTGATGGTAAATTCATGGTGGGGGTCTGTGATGACAATTGCCATGAGGATAAAGGAATGTTTTCTTGGAAGATGATATTAGGGCTAACTGCCTTGATTGTGCTTGATTCTTAAATGAATTAATTAAGGAAAGGTTCTTTACATGGGTGGATTACCTCCACGATTGCATTGTGGATAAACCTGAAAAGGGCACTACTCGAATCACAAGCCGAAGGTCGAGTGGTGAAAAGGCCAGCCACGAGAATAATATTTCACTCTTAGGCAGCTTGTGGGCTAGGGGAGCTCTAGACACCCCTTGCCAAGTCCGGAATGGAGTTGAAGACCTCCATGGCCCCAACGTTTGTGGTGTTGGAAGATCCTATTCTAGATAAATGATGGAAATTGTGGTGCCATGTGATTTGGACCAGTTACTTCTGCAGGGTAGAAGGGACATATAATTTCTCCTCTATGGACAGGAGACAAAGATTAACTTGAAGATAAGTAAAGGAACTTGTTTGAACTTATTTGTCAAAAGGACTATTTGCTCTATACTCGTGTCTGTGCTATAAATTACGCGAACGAACCCTATTCCCTAAAAGGCCTAATTAAGGAAGCTAATTTTAATGACTCTATTGGGTTTGTTAGTTGCTTCTACAGCTTGCCTATAGTCATCCTAGTTGTTTGAGAATGGTAGGCCAATGGTTGCTAATACATGCATCCAATCACGCTCATCCCTAGGGCAAGGAATATACTTAGTTAAGGGTCCATATTTGTGTTTTCCTTGTGTGTCACCCTTTAATATTGTAGAAATAGCATCAAGGTCAACTAGTGAGGATTTCCAAGTGTCCATCTATACTTAAAGAGCTTTTGTTCTATTGCCTAAGAATGTTAGGCCATTACCCCAATCCTTTATCACTCGAGCGTTTCTCATTCATGACCTACCTAATAGGATATTGCAGTCCACTCCCTCCATGACTATGAAGTTAATCGAGAATCAAATTCTTGCTATCTTTAGAGGCCAACCTTTTAGAACTTCGAATGGTTTAACTTTCGTTCCATTCACTAGTGTAACATTAAACTATGTAGCTTCCATTGGTGGGTTTCCCCAAGCTTGCAGAACTGCATGGCTAAGCACACTAACTCCTACTCCCATAATCACAATTCATTTCCGTATGGGATCACCAATGCAACAAAAGGTAAGATTCCATGCATTTCCTTGCCCTCCCAAAAGACATTCACTTGTAGGGATCTAGATAATGGGTTCAAGGTTAAGCTTGGTATATGCATCTCTGTGTCAAGGTTCAAAAAGTTGGTCACTTTGTGTATGTTGGGTCTTTTCACCCACTACTTCAACACTTGCCATAGCATGGGGTTTTGCCGAAGCAAATTCTCCTAAAGGCAAGGTTACAGAAGTTTATATTAATCTTGTGAGAAATTGCCAACCTTTTCCTTTTCCCCTAACTCAAGGCCTTTTTGCCAATGCTCTTGGGCTGTTCATCTGTCCATGGCTTCTGGATTCTGCTTGTGTGGTGCTATATGGGGTATTGATATGTGGGGAGACTAGTGGACTCACATTAGAGGGTCCATTGATCTCATCCTCCATGATTGGCTCTCCATCTTGCAGGTGGGCTTGAGCTTCTCTCACCCACTCTTTGACTTTGTCTACAACTTCTAATTGGTGTTTTGGGTCAGGGTATTCTCCAACCTTGGCACTTCCCATTACCACTGTCATAGGAGTAGATGTTTCTCTCTCTACGTTCATAACCTGTTTCCCTTGGTGGCACTATTAGTTTTGAGTGTCACCTTGGACTTCGCCCTATTTCTTCTCCTTCTTTGGTTCTTTTTTTCTTAAATGTTGCATCTAAGTTGCTAAGACCAGGTAATGAGATATGAGCTTGCTTTGTTTGGGCTCACCTCATGATGTTGAGTGGGATTGGTGTGGCCTTGTCATCAGGTCTAAAGAGTCCTAGTGGTACTGAGAGCAGATTTTAAAGACTATTTTTGAAGCGGAAAAGAGTCCGAGAGGCCGTCAAAGACCAAATTTTCATGCAAAATAAAATGGTTGCGGATCGATGAGCTGGAGTTTTCCTAGATGGAGTTTGATGCCAAGAAGCCAATGCAAGTCTCGGTTCGTCGATCGAAGTCTGTTTGACCCCCATTTAATCCCCACAAGGTTTCATGTTATGAAGTAGCTACATGATCCAGGAGCTAGAAAGTGTGTCACAGTGACCAAGCTTATAGATTTTGACGTCACAAAGCTAGCCGTCCAGACGAGGAAATAAACAAGCTATTGAATGTTGGATTCATTTACGAGATTGAGCACATGGACTAGATATCACCCATAGTCATTGTCTTGAAGAAGAATGGATTCATTTATGAGATTGAGCACACGGATTGGGTATCATCCATAGTAATTGTCTTGAAGAAGAATATTTGAGTGTGCATGAATTACAAAAAGTTCAATGAAGTGACAAAGAGAGATAATTATCCATTACCATACACCGAGCACATGCTTGAGAGAGTGGCAAAGAAAGAAGCCTACAATTTCTTGGATGCCTTCTCTAGTTATAACCAAGTGCAAGTGCACCTAGATAACAAGCATGAAATGGCATTTGCAATAGAATGGGGTGTGTTTGCCTACATAGTCATGCCATTTGGGCTAACTAATGTGCATACTACCTTTCAGCATCTTATGTTTTGCTATTTTTGAGGATATGCTTAGAAAGTGGTTGGAAGTATTCGTTGATGACCTATGTGTTCATTCCAGTTTGGGAGGAGCACCTAGGCAAAATCCGCATAGTCTTTGAATAGTATAGCTAATATAGTCTCTCACTTGAAACCCCTAAAATGCTAGTTCTGGGTAAAGCATGGATATATCATACAATACATGGTCTCAAAAAATGACATTGCTACCGACTTTTTCAAAGTTAGAGTGATTGTTGATTTACCACCACCAACCAACTACAAGGGAGTTTAGTGTTTCCTTAACCACTCAGGGAGTATCGACAATTTGTATTGAATTATGCACTCATTGCAAGACCACTTTACAAGATGTTGATTGTATTTGAGCAAACATAGAGCAAGAAGAAGAGGCAGAAGATGAAGAGATTGACATGGCAAAAGATACTTCTTCTGACACTGCAAATCCATAAGACTTTGGCACATGCCAGAGAATGTGCAGGTTAGGAGGGGGTGGATGTCGTGCCACTACACACACCCCGTGTAAAAAAATCTAGAGCATGGCTTTCTTATTGATTTAGAGAGCCAACGCCATTTTAGACATTGGTGTTAGTGTCCATGGTTCAAAAATATTAGATTTTTGGACAAGTTTTAGCCAATTTTTGATATTCTAGATATTATCTCTTGTAAAATTCCTTAAAATTGTAGATAACTTCAAGATTATGATAACATGTAAAAGAAAGAATGTAGCTTTTAGCTAGTTTGAGAGGTTTTTATGTAAAAAGAGAGATTGGCAAAATTGCACAACGCGCAATCACTATTCAAGCAGTGAACAACACTTCGAAGGGGGACATGAAGAAGGATTGATCTGGCAAAATTCTGGCCGAGTGTGCTGGTATTTTACCCCCCTTTCGGAGCCAATGGAAGCCTCAAATTGGGATTTGAGCAACATAGAGGAAGGTATTATTTTATACATGTTTTTCTTATTAGAGTTATATTTTCTCATAATGCTGAAAGAAACTGACATGCTTCATCTCTGTTAGTATTCTTCTTCATTTTCTATTTCTTTTTGGGAGTATTCTTCTAAGATGAAGAAGCAGTGCATGCTTTTTTGCAAGTTCTTCGAGTTTTTGTGTAGGATGAAGAGAAGCTGACTTCACAAGGAATTCATCTTGAAGCAGTTAAATAATTAATTGCAGCAATTGAAGTTGAAGATAAAGAAAGCATAAATGCAAATTAAAGAAGTGAAAGCTGAAAATGTAATGGTCAGTTGGTCCAAACTAGTTGGGCAGCCCACCTCTTAAAAAGAAGGCCGTCTATAGCACATGCATGAGGAGGAAGAGGCTCGGTTCATTCCAAGCAATCACTACTCCCGTACGCATTGGGCAAGAGCAACAACAGAGACAATCATCAAAATTGGAGAAAAAGAAACACCATGTATTGCACTCTTAGACCATGGCTTAGAGATAAACGTCATGGCAAGGAATCTCTATGAAAGTGGTGGATGGCCCATAGATGTTGATCCAAGTTGGTGAATGAGAGCTGCAAACAACTCTTCTGAAGAGTTATATGCTGCATGTCCTAATGTATAGGTAACTATTGGAGAAATAAAAGACAATTTTCACTTTTTTGTTCAAGACTCTTATAGTTACCCTATCATTCTTGGGCAACCTTACATTTCTGAAGCCCGCTTGGAAATAAAAGCTCTTGATGATGGTTCTTCCTATGCTCAAATCCAAAGCAAGGATAATGAACGAGCTATCCAATTTCTTACTATGTGTGTTAACCATCATCAAAACAAAGGTCGACTGCGTGATTATTCTGTGCCTCCTAATGCCCGAGAATTCAAGGGTTTTTGGGCTACACTGCTATAAAAGGAGGCTATGGCAGTGCGTCATGTAAAAAGATTGAACCTCCTTATGCTACAGAAGCTGTGTCTCTAGCAAATCCGTATGTATGTACAACCAATAGTATGGCTGTTATAAGTCTCTTCCAGCCATGACTAAAGCTGAAAGAAAATATTTATGTCATGTAAAAAGGGAGCTGAAAACTTATGACATGATGGCTCAAAATGAAGATATTTCATGCATTTTTTTTGGATTGATTAGTACTGACACATTGACTGAAATATATACAACTACTCATACAAAAAATCTGGCTAAAAATCAGTCCATAGAAGTATGTACATTGGATTTTTATCAAATAATTCAAGAATTTGTTGAGCTAGAAGACATTGGTTTACTCAACAAGGCTGAAGTGCAAGTGGAGACAAAATACAAGACGATGGATAAGAAAGTCAAGCCTGTGGCAATCCCACTACCTCTTGAAAGTGAAGGGTTGGCTGATAGGGCAGCAAATTAGCCAACAAGTCTTCGTGATCCTTCCAACATTGGTCACAAATTCACATCTGAAAGTATAAAAGAGCTCAAAATAGGTGAAAATTCATTCCTTTCGCCGACTGAAAAACACTCTTTTATGCAAATGCTAATGAAACATGGAAAAGCTTTTGCATTTCAACCAAGTGAAATAGGCTGTGTAGATCCAAATATTGTGGCTCCTATGGTCATTTTTATGGTCCCACATGTGCCTTGGAACCTCAAGCCCATTCCCGTTCCAATGGCGCATTTGCCCAAATTATTGGAACCTCTAAATGAGCAGTTCAGAATGAAGATTTTAAAACATTCTTCAGCACCTTACTCAAATCGGTGGTTTACCGTACCCAAGAAAAATGGATCTTTACGATTCATCCAAGATCTACAACCTGTTAATCATGTCACAATCCAAAATGTTGGTTCAGGTCCAATTGTTGACGAGTTTGCTGAAGCTTTTGCAGATATAGCAATTTATTCTATGGGCGGTCTATATTCAAGATATGACCAATTTTAGCTTTCATAGACATTACCATAATGAAGACACCTCTTGGATTGGTCCGCATGCGCACTCTACCACAAGGTGCAACAAACTTCGTAGCCCATATGATAAATGCCATGCACAAAGTCTTAAGGGAATTTATTCCACAACTTACTCTTCCATTTCCTGATGATGTACCTATCAAGGAATGTGAAGCCAATGAAAAGAATGAGGAGCTTGGCGAAGATGGCTGCAGGACATTTGTAGTTAACCATATTCATGATTGTGACAGGATTTTGACAAGGCTAGGAGAGAAACATCTTACCCTTTCTGGAGCTAAGTCGATTTTTGGAGTAGAAGAAGTCCTAGTGGTCGGACATCTATGTGTCCCCTATGGACGTAAACCTTCACCAATCAAGATAGATACCATCAACAGAATGCAAGAAAAATGCACAAATATTTCAGAGGTGAGAAGATTTATTGGCGCATGTGTATTCTATCTCATATGGATACCACATTTTGTTCATGTCGTTGAAAATCTTTAACAATTATTAAGAAAAGGCCAAAGATTTCTCTTGGGGGGAAGAGCATACTCTTACTGTACGCAAACTAAAGAGGTTGTTAATTTTAGCCCCCACTCTCAAAAGGGTTGATTATTCAAATGGTCAACCCATCATCCTTACTGTGGATACAAGTCCCATTGGGATAGAATGGGCTGTTGGCCAAGAAGACCTTGAAGGTAACATGTATGCAATTCGTTTTGGAGCAAAGGTTCTCGATGAACGTCAAAGAAGGTATGCACAAGTAAAAAGGGAATTGTGGGGAGTTGTAAAAGCATTAAAGTGTGATCGTCAATACTTTATAAGTGCTTCCATAGTGGTAGAAATTGATTGTCTTCCACTCTTGGGCATGATTGCCAACTGCTCTACACCCGACATTGCTATGCTAAAATGGATTGCATATATTAAATAACTCAACCCCGAATTAAAGCATATTGCAAGAAAGGTGAATCCGATTGGTGACATGCTGTCATGTGCAAGATATGACAATGAAGAAGAGTTGATGGAAGAAGATGAAGGTGAAGAATCTACACTTGCTGAATTTCATTCCATGGTTGCTAAAAGTACATTTTCAGTTGCTACATATACAAACCCAAAGTTGAATCTTGCAAGTGAAGCTGATCTTTTTAATGGTATATCATTAAGTACAGTAAGAACAGGAAAAGGTACTACTGTAAATAATCATACAATAACAAAGATCAAAGATTTATCTATGGAAAAAGGGTGGTCAACTAGAAGCCAGCATGCTCATTGCATTGCTCAAGTTCTAGTTCATTTCCTTGAAGAAGATTACGAAGAAGATTGGTTGAAGATTGGCCAATATTTGAGCACAATGAAGAAGGAAGAGTCTTGGACTAATGAAGAGTTCAAGCATATTCAGAGGAAAGCTTATGGCTTTTTTCTTAAAGAAGGACATCTATGGAAGCACGTAAAGAAAAAGAAAGGAGCGCTTGTCTGAATTTTAGGTTTAAAAAAAGATTGCAACAACAGGTAATGAAGAAATTTCATGAAACCCTGTGGGCTGACCATAGAGGCATATGGGGAACCTTTAGTAAAGTCAAAGAAAAATATTGGTGACAAAACATGTATCGGGACATAGCACATTGTGTTGAAACCTGTTATGTGTGTCAGATGTATTCTATGGTCAAGCATCGAGATGGGTTACAATCAACTTATCCTTTGTCTATACATTATAGATGGGCTATTGATCTTATAACTATGCCTACAGGAATATGGAATATGCAATATTTAGTGCTTGCAAGAGAGGATCTAACCAATCAAGTTGAAGGCAAAGCCTTAACAACCAAATCCACTCAAGTTGTTTGTTGTTTTTTGCTTGAAGAAGTGTTTTGTAGATATGGTTGTGTGGGTAAAGTAACTGTAGATAAAGGAGAGTTGGATGCTGATGAGGCACACAACTTCTTTGCTCGATTGGGTATTAAGTTGGCTTTAACATCAGCCTACAACCCTGAAGGCAATGGGAAAAGTAAGAGAGGGCACCAGCTATTCTCAAAGCTCTAGCAAAGTCTTGTAGAGGAAAGATCAAAGAATGGCCTAAAATGCTACCTTTTGCATTATGGGCTGACCGGACTACTCACAGTACAGTGAGACTGGCTATATGCCAACTGAACTTGTGCATGGACAATAACCAATTATGCCAATTGAAGAATCTATTCTCACATGGAGTCTTCTACCTTGGGAGGAAGGCATCAGTAGAGAAGAGTTGCTGACTTTGCACATATGGCAACTAGAAAGAAGGCATGAAGATGTTCAAGCAGCTATTGAGAAGCTAAAGAGAGCAAGACTAAAGTACAAAAGAAGATTCGATAAGCGACATCAACTTCGGCCAAGAGCAATTCAAGAAAATGATTGGGTGCTTGTCTATGACAGCAGCCTAGACAATCAATACAGTGCTTCTAGGAAGATGGTAAAGGGTTGGTTTGGCCCGTATGTGGTAAAGGCCATTCATGACAATGCCACATATTCATTGGCTCAATTGGATGGAACCAACATGAAGATACCCATAGAGAAAGTTCAACATATGAGTTAGAAGACTTGGATATAATTCAAGAGCATGTAGACATAGAGCAAGAAGAAGAGGTAGAAGATGAAGAGATTGACATGGCAGAAGATATTTCTTCTAACACTGCAAATCCATAAGACTTTGGTACATGCTAGAGAATGTGCAAGTTAGGAGGGGGGTGAATGTCATGCCGCTACACGCACACCGTGTAAAAAAATCTAGAGTGTGGATTTCTTATTGATTTAGAGAGCCAATGCCATTTTAGACATTAGTCTTAGTGTCCATGGTTCAAAAATATTAGATTTTTTGACAAGTTTTAGCCAAATTTTAATATTTTAGATATTATATCTTGTAAAAATCCATAAAGCTGTAGCCAACTTCAAGATTATGATAACATGTAAAAGAAAGCATGTAGCTTTCAGCTAATTTGAGAGAATTTTATGTAAAAAGAGATATTGGCGAAATCACGCGACACGTGATCGCTATTTTCAAGCAGTGAACAGCACTCCAAAGGGGGAGATGAAGACAGATTGATCTGGCAGAATTCTGGCCAAGTGTGCTGGTATTTTACCACCTTTCGGAGCCAATGGAAGCCTCAAATTGGCGATCTGAGCAACATAGAGGAAGGTATTATTTTATACACGTTTTTTTAAATTAGAGTTATATCTTCTCATAATACTGAAAGAAACTGACATGCTTCATCTCTGTTAGTATTCTTCTTCATTTTCTATTTCTTTTTGGGAGTATTCTTTTACATCTTCAATTTCTTCGAACTCCTTCTCTTTTTTCTACTCCTCTCCCTAAATCTACCTTCACCTTGTTGTCTCTTATCTTCAAGAACTTGGCTTGAAACCTTCAACCCTTCTCTTATCTCTACCATCTCCGAAGTCTAAGCTCTTGAACCCCCATACATTCTTCTCTTGCCAAACCCCTGTGGTGACCTTCAACCCTATGCGTTGCGACAACGCGCACGTAAAGGAGCCATGAGAATAAGAAAAAGAATAGGAAAGAGAGTGGAAAAAGAAGAGAGGCTTCTCCTATCTTCCCTTACTTACTATCTTTCATAGACACTCTTTCATTCTTAAGATTTGGCTATGGTGAAAGTAAGAAGGGAAAAAGAAAAAAGCAAGAGCCTTCAAGTTTTCACACACAATAATGAGCTCTCTATTGAATTTTACACATGAAATACATACTTGTATTTTTTTGGGTGGATATCCTCAACCCTTTTGTTCCTCTCTTGCCTAGTTTTATAATCTCTAGTCTTTAAACTAGGCCTTTGTGACTTGCCCACATGATTTTACAATATATGCATGAGATTCTTTTATTTAGGCTGCAAGATATTTTCATGCACACAATTTTGTTTGATGTTTCGGTTTTAATCAGAGGCTCATAAAGTATTCATGGGTGATCCTAGCACTCAAATTTTATAATGAATGTTCTTCTCGTGTCGTGAGCTTTTGGGAACTAAATCTGAACTATCTTAGGCTAGTCACAGAAAAGCACTTTACAATGAGAAGATCTTCTATGTCCCAACTACCATCTCACTTGGTAGTTGTGTAATAATGGAGACATGTACTTCAACTACCCCTCGGGTCAAACTCACATGTTTGTCTATCCAAGATTCTATCTCCTTACAATCTTTCTTCATAATTTCGTTTTCCTCAACATTGATAATGGTTCTTATTCTTATCACATTGCAATCCTCTTCATAGTTTCCCTTTCCTCAACATTGATAATGTTTTTAATCCCTCAACCATGTAGATAACCATTGCGACAATGAGGACTTTCACAAAAAGGAACCAAAGAAGATGTCTTCTATAATTATGTATTAGCCTGTGCAAACACATGCATTCACATATTTTTTTCATGACAACCTATATATAGATTGGGTCCTCAACTACTCTTGCTTAGTGTTAGACCCATCTTCCAATCTAGCAACATATATCTAGTGGAGAACTCTATTTCCTTATTTCTACTTTCAAAACCAAGTTTTTATCCTTCCACACCTTGTAATTCTCACCAATCAAATATATTAACATCAACAACAACATCGACTTTGGCAAAGCCTTGTCATCCACCACTTCCTAAACTTTTATTGAATAAGAAAGGCCAAATGCATGCCTAGGAATGGCCCAAAAAAATAATGTGTTCATTTCCAAACACATTTAAGCCCTTCACATATCTACATATCATATCTTTATTCAGTCTTTAGTCACACCTTGTGATTTGCAAGTTCATTCCTTAACACTAGGGAAGGAAAGAAAAGATGTAAGTAACTCAAGGAGTTTGATCTACTAACACTAGGCAAGTCAAAGCTTCCTAGGTGTGTCTATCCTTGATGTTTGAACCATAAATAAGAATTATGTTGAGGGAAGAATAATTTATACTTAAAACATTGAAAGGTAAGAAACATTTTTGTTTTGAAAATGTTTAGAATGATATATTATGGTATGCATATATAGTATTTATAAATGTGCTCCTTAAAAAGAAACCTAATTTCTCAATCCATGCATGAGTAATTAGATGAGGAGACCTAAAATCAAGAATGACCACTGTGTTGGCTCAAAGGTTAGGTGGGGTATAGCTCCTTGGTTAGGTGAGGGTTTCTCTACTTGTTGCTTAGGCAAGGATTTATCACCCAAGGGTGTGGTTTTATAACCTTCATGGCACCCACACACAAGTAGGGTCTAAAAAGTGGTATGTTAATAGCATGAGATACATAAGTCTCTCAATTCATAGACACAACTTAGGAGAATTGTGAGCACATAATACCCCTATGACCAAGGACAAGAGATGCATGTATCTAACCATGATCATTATGGTTAATGGGCATTATTCTACATTAAAAAATAAGGATCCAAACTTAGTTAGGGATTTAAAAAGGAACATGATCTTGTTTTACTATTGTTAGTTATTTACTAAGGGATTGTTAGAATTAAATTTAACTAATGGGCTATAAATGGAAGTTATTTTTATCTACTATCATGTAGTGGTAGTATAACCTGTTTAGACAACTAAAATTAGCCATGTGCATTGGGTGGAGAGTAGGAGACAATGGCATCTTAGTCCAAGGTTGCATCCAATAAGTTAGGTAGCTTTTCAAACCTTACTCTTAAATTGAGCAATTAGAAATATGAGACCTTGGGTTAGTTAGACCACAATTGATTCCATTTGAGGGGAAAATATTAGTGGTTGTGCATTACATGACAAGTTAAAAAGCATTGATATCTATGAACCAAGTGTGGATTTGATTTACCCCTAACTTGCTTTACAACTACCAGAGGTTTACTTAAGTTAGATTTGACCTTGCTTGTGTTGTGAGATAGAGTTGAAATTCTTGAAGTTAGCTAAGTTCATGAATCACTACCAGTTTGAATGACATCGGTTGGGATCTTGAGCTTTGGCCACCTATTACAAGATACTCATTCTTTGGACAATTAAGGGGGCTACCTCACATGAAGTAAAACTAGACTTTGTGTCTTTTCTTCATTGTCCTCATAATCCTCCTTGGTCACACTCTCATTCTCTCTGAGAATATATATATATATATATATATATATATATATATATATAGAGAGAGAGAGAGAGAGAGAGAGAGAGAGAGAGAGAGAGAGAGAGAGAGATTGTGTGTGTGTGTGCATGCACGCGTGCATACATGTGCATGTGTGCATATATGTTTGTCTGTTTACATAAAGAAATTGTTCCCATGAATGATGGGATAACACACACACACACACACACACACACACACACACACACACACACACACACACACACACACATTGTTTTACCAATTGGTCTACATATTGTTGGTACATTGAAGAAAATGTTAACTAGTGTAAATGGGGCCTCCTATGAGAGAGCATTGTGCCATAGAAAATTTTAGACAAATTTCCATCATAATTCTCACATTGGGAATCACAAAAACATCACGAGCTCTTTTAAGGGAGGGGCTATGAGCTGATAGCCCCCTACCCCCAATCGGAACTAGCTAGGTATGCGGTGTGTCCCGTGTAGAAGCTCATGATGTTGAACATTATAGGGAAACAAAAGGGGGAAGAGTCCCTTTCAGCACATGGGAAAATGTTGAAACTTCTTCCGCTTGTTTTGAGAGAGAGAGAGAGAGAATATTAAAATGTTAATTGTGCCAAATGGCTAGTTGACCCCAAGTTAACCACAATGGAGATGATCATTAAATAAATAGGAGATGGAAGGCTGAGATGGAGGCTTTAATGAGAGAACAAACATACTATAACTTCCCAGTTTCAGATTTTGGTCGTTGTGTTGATAAGGATGATGCGTCGAGAGAGAGAGAGAGAGAGTAGATCACAGCAGCAGCAGCAGAGTTGTGATCCAAGACGTCATGCTGGTGGATAGATATGGCACTCCGGCATCTGCCTCGGCAACATCCTCCCGTATATATGATCCTGTCGCCCCTCACATTCACAGCGAGTGATACCCCTCCCATCATTGCTTTGGCTGCTGTCTCAAATTCCTTCATCATCCCCCAGGTGACCCTCCCTTCATGCCATCACTTTCCATTGAAATTATTGCAATTAATGATTGATATAGCTGGGACCTTCCATTTTTCTCTCTTCATTTTGTCTTCCAATACCCACGGTGGTGAATTACTGTTTAAGTCTGGTCCAGATTTGCTGTGTATGAGCATGTATTTCGCTTTTTTGCAGCCTCACCTGCACTGTTGTCATTGGTATAAATCAGAGGGAGCATGCTTTTGATTGTTGGCATTGGTATAAATCAGAGGTAGCTTGTGTGCATTCTGTGTAGAACAAACAAGCATGATTTGATTATTGGCATTGGTATCAATCAGAGACAGATTGTGTGCATCCTGTCCAGTACCAACAAGCATGATTTGATTATTGGCATTGGCATAAATCAGAGGCAGCTTGTGTGACCGGGAGGCCGGCACTCAGTTCTTTGGATCCAATGTAAGAGTTTGTCCAGTTTCAAAGAATTCTTCGACCATGTTAGGCTGTGATCCTCTTGAAAATATAGGCATTGGGTAAAACCTTTGTTTGTATCAAATGACCAAACCAAGAATTTGAGTGTTGAAATAAATGTGGGTGATGATGCAACCTTTGAACGTCTTGGGTGTGTGGAATAAAGTCTTCCAGAGTGGTGCTAGGATTAGTAGCGACAGTACAACCTTGAGCATCTTGGGTGCATGGTCTGGTATGAGGCTTCCTCATTTTCAGAATTTGAGTGTCTTATTGGGAGTTTAGAATTGGCCAATTGTTGGAATTCGTTCTAAACATACTACAGCTTTTTGGAAAAAGTCAGAAATCACCCTCCTACTGTTTTTTAAAGGATGTTGGATGTTCTTCAATGAGATTACTATCTTGAAAATGTGTAGTGATAGCAAAGATGGAGAATGCCAAATGCTTGCTTTAACTGTTTGATTATTGCTCTGAGTTTGTTATGAGAATCTGTCTTTGGGGTTCATTCTAATGCATCAGAAAATTTATGAGAAAGGAAAATATTGTCATAGGCAACCTTGACTCAAGTAAGTGATAGTCAAAAGATTGTTGTCATATGAGGTGTTTGTGTTAAATTTCTCCTTTTTATTGCAAGAATCCAAAGCAGTGTGCAGGTTGCAAAGGATTTGGAAGTTGGAAACACCAAGAGAGCATACACAATTGAGGGCTAAGGTGAAGCTCGAGCAACCTGTTGTGGTGTAAAGCAGTACTATTTCTTTACTTGTTTAGTCTGTCTCCATTTTGTCAACTTCTTGTGTGCTATATAAGAAACTAATATTTTCCCATTATTTGGGCTTTGCTATGTGCTGTTTCTAAGGATGGCATGTTATATGGAATACAATTTTTGCATGTTATTTTCATATGGACAATTAAATTCGTATACTTAGGTATTGTTTGGTATAGCTTTGGACTTAGCTGCACAAGTTGTGGTGATTAGCTACTAATGGAAGGGATTTAACCAAGTCCATAGGATGTTTTGAAGTAGTCCCTCTAATGCAGGTTGTAGCAAACAAGCCTGCTTCTTATGACTGACCAAACGGTTTTGTGACATGTTTTCGTCTTGGGCTGATTGTTTCTATTTATCGTCAATAACCTTGTGAGCCCCAGCAAACTTGTTAGACACATATAGCACCAACACTTGGGTTTCAAGAAATTGCATTTACCACTTGGAGCTGCTGATAAGGGCCTGTAGCCATTGAGTGGCAAACTTGAGAGAATCAGAGTACAGATTCTGCGTAGGCACCCTTTTCCTCTTGCAACACCAAAATTGTGGCCTGAACTGCTGAAATGAATGCATTGCAACTTAAGAGGGTGGGCAATGCTCTAGGCACATAATCATGCCACCAAATTGCACTTAAGCCCACTAAGCACTGGCTGTAGTTTCTTCCCGCTTGACTGTGTGTTGCCTCGTTTTACTCTCAACCATCTTTCATAACAGAGAAGTTTCTATGGTTTATACTTCGTCATGCATGAATAAGTTTATCTTGGCTGGATGCAAGTCTTTCAAGAATTATGCTACAGGTTCCCAGTTCCTGCAGATGATAGTTACTGAGTCATGTAAAATGTTAATGCTGTGTGCTTTTAGATAGAAGATGTCACCTGTATGCTGTGATGTGCCCCAGATTGTGAGAGATCCTGTCAAGGCTGCCTTATCTGTGGGTTGGGTGTGGAGGGAGCGAGGGAGATTTCAATGTTGTATTACAATTTGCTGACACGTTCTTGTTTTTAACTTGATTGAAGGTCTTAAAATCACCACCATGGACAAAATTTCTAGTGAGGAAGAAGGCCAATTCACATCACACATAAGTGAACATCTATGCGGCAACACAGAAAAGACAAAACACTCGAAGCCACTGTTTATTAATAGAGATAATAAGGCTGGGCATAGAGAGACTTTTTCTCATACAACAAGAGACTTAATACCAGGGTTGCCAGATGACATAGCCCAGTTATGCCTTGTGAAGGTAGCAAGAATAGCATTGCCAAAGTTGTGCTTTGTGTGCAAGGCTTGGAAACAGCTTTGTGAAAGCACATACTTCCACTATCTACGATCACAGGTAAATTTTTGTCTCTCCTGTCTTTGGTTTCTAGAAATTCAGGATGAGCAAAAAGTGGAATGAATGGATTCAAAATAGAAAATATTCAGATTGCTAGATGTCCACCAACATGTAAGTAGAGAAAATGTGATGCTGAGGATTGCTGTAGATTTAAGCGATCATGACAATCTTGTTATAGTATTTTGGATATACCTATTTGATTTGGGATAATGAAGACTGTAAGGGGCATTGTTTTTAATAGCAGTGAAGATGAATGATTCAACAGAAATGTTTGGGACTTTGTGTCATTGAGATTTGGTTGGCAAGAAAAAACCTTATTATGCTAATCCTTTTTTTGGATTGTCGGCAGGCATAGCTATTCACTTAATTTTCAATGCTAGCTATCTGGTTTGGCAGATGTAGTATTAGCAGTAAATTAGACACCTAATTCTATCTTGTTTGGCATGTATTAATTCCATATCATCATTTTTTATCATGAAAACCCGAAGAGATCCTGAAGCCAAAGCTTATGCTCCAGAAGCCCTATGGTTAGGGTTTTTAGGAGAGTGTGTTGAGTCTGTCAGGGAAAACCGGCATTTAAAGATCCAACTACTTAGTATGTATAGAATTTACTGGGTGCTGCATTGTCAAAGGTAAAGTCCTTAAACCAGGACTGGTCATGGCAGTGCTATCAAATTGAGAATTGTGAAAATGCACTTAGTATACAGAGATTGTGCCACATTTACTTGGGCATTGCCTAGTCTATTAAGTACTTTTTACTTTTTAGATAGACTCTCGTGTGAGTATCTGATACCACATGTGAACAGGTGGGCAATAATCAATTGAAAAAAGGATGAATGAACTCTGACAACAAATGAATGCTGATGGGCTATCTGTAAAGGGTAGAATATACAAATAATGACGGAAATGAATGAATTGTACAATAACCTAAGGCAGCACAATGTAGAGTACCGATGACTGTAGCAGCAGTCCAGTGAGGCCAACAGCTGTGTTTTCACTCCAAGACAGTCATGTAGCAATATTGAGGTAGTCCATATTTGGTAGATGGGGCCTTTAGTCCAATCCATCCTGTCCTGTTCAGTAAGTCTGACCCCATCCAATCTTGTTCAATGGGATCCAGTGACAGTTGGCGCACGTGGGGCAAAAAAGTTGCCGTTGAACTAAACATTTGGGTGACCATTTCTAGCTGTTTGTGGGTGCACACACCCCTGCCACACACCAACGACAACCCCCCCTGCTACGAACGTTCATGGGAATTCATGGTAAAACCTGTCATGAGGCACAAAAAGGCACAGCGGAATGGCACACAAGATATATCAATAAGGAATCTCTGGATTCATGATATCAAAAGATACAGCATTGAGGCACATCTTAGGACTACACCCTCGTGACGCCGCACATATGAGGGTTCACCATTGAGTATAGGGAATCACACTTAGAGTGGAAACTAAGCTGAGCTCAGAGTTACAACTACTCTCTATATAGGTGTTTTTGGCTCCTACACCATGGTATAGCTACAAAGCCCATACCCTTACACTCACCCCCGCTTAATGAATTACTGTCCTCAGCAATTAAGGGTGGTTTCTTGACTCTTTCCGGGGTCTTAACACAGCTTATACTATCAAGCTGGTGAGTGTCTGCCTGACTCCTTAGCGGGGTCTTAACGCAGCCTTTTCTATCAAGTTGGTCAGTGTCTGCCGCACTATGACTTGGGGGTCTTAACACAGCTTATGCTATCAAGCTGGCTAGGGTCTACCCATCTAGACTTAGTTCTTTTATTGTTTTTGCATTCCAGTCCACTCTCAACTCAATTACATTTGAGGAGTGGAGGCGTCATAGTCCTAACTTGAGGTGGCTTGGTACTTATGGCTTTGCATGCCAAGCTTTGTAGGGGTGATTCCAAGTTGTCTCATTGTTGGGGTCAAGGTGTGGTGGTGCTGTTGGGTGTAAAGGCCCTTTACGCGCCCTTTACACGCTCGCCCGTATATATATTACTTCACACATGTGAATCCACCCTAATGGGTGTAAGTGTACCGTACCCTAAGTATAAATACATTCTTACATTCCTTGTGTGTACTACACTGGTACACACCCATCTGACGACTCACTCTATCCTTAGCAAACATTGTTCACTGTTTAGCTCTGAGTCCTTGAACTCCTCGATTACTGTACCTGCTCTCAGCTCTCTTTCTCGATCTGTTTCCACTTTGACTCAGTAAACTGGTATCAAAGCTAATGGCTCACGCAAGCAGGCAATTGGTCTATTAGGCTGTTGAGGAGTAGATGAGTAGGTATCAGCTGGTCGTGGGTAGGTGCAACGAACGTTAGTCGTAGACTGACGACAAGGAAGACCTGCGCGATGGGACTGGGCGAGACTGCGTGACGAGGCGACCTGCCCGACAGGACTGAGCGAGACTGCGTGACGGGGTGATCTGCGCGACAGGACTGCAGGCGTGCGACATGATGAATGGGTTGCACGGGGCTGCACGATTGACGGATAGAAGGTCAACGACATTTTTCGTTTAATTTTTCATCACCTTGTTTTTTCCCCCTTCTACCAGGTGTTCACACCTATAAGCAGAGAGTGCAAATTTGTGCAAGTCTGGGTCTTAAAATTTGGGGCTTTTCCCAAATCTAGTACCTGACACATATTGCAGTGATCTCTGGACCATAATTTGCAGACATTGAATGCACAGGCCTCAGAAATTTTTTGGGGATTCTCAAATGCAAGTGAAATTTTTGCTTGGATGAGCCAATTTCTTGGAAATTGTGCACTGTTGGACCCCGAAATTTGGGGCTTTTGCAGAAATCATGAAATTCCTGTAACATTAGCCTGCACTTGATGCTCGGGATGATGTATTTATGCAATTGGAGCAGATTCACTGCAGAAATTTTGGGACTTTTTACATTGGTGATGTGTTTTTGAGTCGTGTTGGGATTGGACAGTGAAATCTACGGCAGATTCACTGCTGAGTGGGAGTCTTTATAGTTTTGGATGCTTCAAATGTTGAAATAGGGCAGTTTCTCTTGGTACATGCATTGTTAAATACTCATTATGCAATGAAACAGTGGTAAATACAGCATTTGGGTCATTGCATTTGGGAATTTTGGTGATGTGAAGTGGGAGCTATCCTTAATGCAAATGTATTAGATTTGATTCGTGCATATGCTGTAATCAGTACTTGAGACTGAAATTTGCAGCTAAACATCTGTTTCTTGGACACTTTGGAAGTACAAGAGTGTGTACTTGCTGCTACAATTCAGAAACCTTGCTATTGGCTGCAAGCATTCAGCCCATTATTGCAGTTGTGTATTGCTGAAAATGGCTGGCAGTGCATCTACATTCGACATAAAGAATCTCTTTGAGATTCGTAAATTTGACGGAAATGGTTTTGATCTTTGGAAAGATCGTATGTAGGGTATACTCTTTCTAAAGGATTGTGATGATGCTTTAGAAGAACATAAGCCTGTTGCTTTATTAGATGAGGATTGGGCTAAAATGAATAAAAAGGCCATTACTTACATTAAAATGGCCGCCATAGATGACATCTTGGTTGATATAAAGGGGCTTGATATTGCCTATGTAGTTTGGGAAAAGCTTAAGGCTACTTATGAGAATACAACTCTTGTCAACCAAGTACATCTCATGCGGAAGTTAGTCAACTAGAAGCTTGATGAGTCCAAACCTGCTTCAGAGCATTTGAATGCTTTCACTGGTATTTTGAGTCAGTTACAGGATGCTGGTTTGCTAGCTTTTGATCCTAAATTGAGGGCTATCTTTTTGCTCACGACTTTGCCCGATTCATGGGAAGCATTGGTTGTGTCATTGAGCAATAACCCCAACTTGACATTGATGGTGTGCGTGGTTCTATTCTGAATGAGGAGATGAGACGCAAGGCAAGTGGGGAAAACAGTGGATTAGCCTACAATGTAAGAGGAAGACCTGAAAAAAGGTATAATGCTGAAAATAAAAACAAAAGTCGTAGCAAAAGTAAGGAAAAACAACAAGATGTAACTTGTTATCAATGGGGTCGCTAAGGGCATAAAAATCCTGATTGCAGATACTTTAAAAAGGAACAAGAACGTAAGAAGCAAGCTAATGCAAAAGGCAAAAAGAATGACAAGGATGGCAACTCTATCCCTAAAGAGATAGAAAAAGCAAATGTGGTATCTAGTGTTGTTATTGAGGAGATAGAAGATGATAAAGATGCTGATTTGCTGGTTGCATTTTCAGATCCGCTTGCTATGACAATGGAGGACATGTATATTACTAAAACAGATGTGATAGATGCTTTGTTGTCAGCTCATGATGGTTTGTCACAATCGTGGATTGTTGACAACGGTGCTTCTTTTCATGTAACTCCATCTTTGGAGTGTTTTTCTACTTATGCAAAAGGTAATCTTGGAAAAGTCTACCTTGGCAACAATCATGCATGTGATATCGAAGGAATGGGCACCATACACCTGGCTCTGGAAAATGGTCAGGAATTGATTCTCCATGATGTTAGGTATGTTCCTGGCATCAAGAAGAGCTTGCTTTTTGTTGGGTAGCTTGATAGCAAAGGTTACTTTACTACTTTTGGTGGTGGCATGTGGAAAATACATAAAGGATCTATGCTAGTCACTAGAGGTGGTAAAAAGGGGACTCTGTATTATCTCTATTGCAAGGCACTTCCTGGAAAGTTTATTGCAGCTGTTGAAGTACAGTCGCACATGGAGTTATGGCACAAGCGTCTTGGACATATGAGCCAAAAGGGTTTTGCAGGCACTCTCTTCACTTGGAAGAGTTGATGTGAAAAGTTTAAAGCTCGACTTTTGTGATGATTGTATTTTTGGTAAACATGTAAAGAGTCCCTACTCTCATGGAGCCTCTAGAAAGGCATATATCTTGGATCTAGTCCATTCTGATGTTTGCACCATGCCAATAAAAACTCATAGTGGTTTCTTTTATTTTGTGTCTTTTATTGATGACCACTCTAGGAAGCTATGGGTTTACTTGCTTAAACAGAAAAGTGAGGCATTGGATGCTTTTAAAAAGTTTTATGCTTTGGTTAATACTCAAAAAGGCCTAAAGTTAAAATGCATAAGAACAGATAATGGGGGAGAGTATGTATCTAAAGATTTCAATAAGTTTTGTGGTGACAATGGGATTAAACGAGAGCTTACAGCTCCTTACAATCCATCCTCTAATGGTGTGGTCGAGCGAATGAATCGCACGCTATATGAGAAGATTCGGTGCATGTTGTCCACAGCTAATCTCTCACATTCGTTTTGGGGAGAGGCACTATTGTATTACAGCAACCTGAACATGCAGTTTAACAGCCAAACAATGAGGTCTTTGACATTCCCTTGGATGCGGATCCACTACTTGATAACATAGATCATTGGGTAAGAAGGTCTACACATGTTAGAAGACCTATAGAAAGGTTCGATCCTTCTTTGGACTGCATTTTGCTCACAGATGAAGGTGAGCCTCTTACGTATAAAGAGGCCTTATCATGTGAGATAAAGAAAAAGTGGGAGCTAGCTATGCAGGAAGAAATGAAGTCATTGTATCAGAATGATACTTGGGATTTGGTTACATTGCCCAAGGATAGAAAAGCCATTCCTAACAAATGGGTCTATAAAATAAAATGTGTGGATGGCAAACCCAAATACAAAGCCAGACTTGTGGCTAAGGGCTATACACAAAAGGAGGGCATTGATTTTTAGGAAGTGTTTTCTCCTGTTATCAAAATGATCACTCTTCGAGTGTTATTTGCCATTGTAGTATTTATGGATCTTGAACTTGATCAGATAGATGTTAGAACTGCATTTCTGTATGGTGATCTGGAAGAAGAGCTGTACATGAAACAACCCGAAGGCTTTGTTATACATGGAAAGGAGCATTTGGTATGTAAGCTTAAGAGAAGCTTGTATGGTTTAAAACAGGCTCCTAGACAATGGTATAAAAAGTTTGATGCCTTCATGCTCTCACATGGTTTTAAAAGGAGTAGTGCAGATCACTACTTATATATTAAAAAGGCTGATGATGAAAGCCTTATTATACTTGTGCTTTATGTGGATGACATGCTTATTACTGGTAAGTATAAAAGCCAGATTAATGCATTGAAAAGGTAGTTGAATTCAACCTTTTCTATGAAGGATTTGGGTGCAGCTGATCATATTTTGGGCATGCGTGTCACACGAGATAGAGAGCAACAACTCTTATTTCTCTCACAAGAAAAGTACATCAACAAAGTACTTGATCGTTTTTCTCTGTCTAATGCTAAGCCTCTTGGTGTACCTTTTCCACCTTACCTTAAGCTTAGCAAAGCAGATTGCCCAAAAGATGACATGGTAGCCATTACCATAAAGGGTGTTCCTTATGCTTCAGCTTGTGCTTCACTCATGTATGCTATGGTTGGTACTAGACCTGACATTGCTTATGCAGTGGGAGTTGTAAGCAGGTTCATGTTAAATCCTGGCAAAGCACATTGGGAAGCAGTAAAATGTATCTTATGGTATCTTAAGGGCACACAACAAAAATGTATTTGCTATGGCAAGGGTACGTTGGATCTGCTGGGGTATTGTGATGCAGACATGGCAAGTGACTTGGACACTCGCAAATCTACTAGTGGATATATCTTTACATTGACGGGTGGGGCGGTTTCTTGGTGCTCTAGATTGCAAAAAATAGTAGCACTCTGTACCACTGAAGCTGAATATATTTCAGCCACTGAGGCTTCAAAAGAAGCAATTTGGCTTGGTCGTTTGGTCAAGGATTTTGGGCTGCCCACCAAAACACCTGTACTTAGATGTGATGGCCAGAGCACTGTATGCCTGGCTAAGAATGCCATGTTTCATGCACGTACCAAACATATTGATGTTCGGTATCACTTTATCAAACAGGTTTTGGATGATGGTCTAGTCACCCTGACTAAGATCAAATCACAAGATAACCCTGCAGATGTTCTCACTAAAAGTCTTGTAAAGGCTTCACATGAGCATTGCATTAGACTTGTGGGAGTTGGTTATAGGTTCGCTTATGACCTTTAAGTGGGAGGTTGTTGGGTGTAAAGGCCCTTTACGCGCCCTTTATGCGCTCTCCCGTGTATATATTTCTTCACACATGTGAATCCACCCTAACGGGTGTAAGTGTACCGTACCCTAAGTGTAAATACATTCTTGCATTTTGTGTGTATTGCACTGCTACACACCCATCTGACGATTCACTCTCTATCCTTAGCAAACACTGTTCATTGTTCAGCTCTGAGTCCTTGAACTCCTCGATTACTGTACCTGCTCTCAGCTCTCTTTATCGATCTGTTTCCGCTTCAACTCAGCAGGTGCGGTTGTTGCCATGTTGTGCCACACTGTAAGAGAGGCAGTCCATTGAGTTACTCCTTGTGCCGGGCCTCTCTTTCTTCATGCCATCGCCTTGGGCCTTGGGGACTTGGGTCTCTTGGTTCGTTTGCCAAGACGCTTCGCTCTCATCGCCAAGTCAAGTACTTGGGTTGTTTTCTTTGGCCTCTTTGCCGGATCTTTCTTGCTTGCTTTGTACTTAGATAAGCTGGTTGGTGCAGCTTGCTTTCTCGCACAGAATGTGCGGTCTTGGTGCATGGCACCTCTTTGGCTCTTCTTAGCCTCATTTGGAGTTGAGGTTCTTGGCAGGGAATGGACTAAGTCGTCACACTTAGACCGGATTTTGGTTTGCAGAAGTAGAGGTATCCTTGAAGTTCTTGGGGTGACGCTTGTATTTGTGGTGCTTGGTGTGTCACGGATCTATAGGATCGGGATGACAACTCCTTGCATTGCTTGCAGCCTAAATGCCGAGATCTCAATATTTGTTAGCATTGAGTATGGTCCCAACGGGTTCCATAGACCAAAGACATTCACCTTAAGAGTGAGTTGGAGAGTTCTCCAAGGCTCAACTAGCAAGGTTCCCTTCCATGGCACTAAGTCACCTTGATTGGACCATATTGCGAGCACTCCCTTATGCTCTCCCTTCTTTGAGGCTTTGTTCTCTGACTCCTCCTTTTCAAGCTTACAAGGGTTTGCCTCTTTGGGTGCAAAGGAGTAGCCAATGACTCCATTGCTGAAGTACACTTGGTTCCTACTTTGATCCGATTTGACCGGGATGGGATGTGGCCTTGGATCAAAAGTTGAGGTTGCTTCATTCTTAGCCACGAGTTGAGTTTGGGGGGTTTTGGAGGCATCTTCTTTCTCATCTCTCATCTTGGCTCTAGTGGCCTGCCTCCGTTTCTTGGCTTTTGGTTTCGACTTTTTCTTCGTCTCATTCTCCTTCTTTTCCTTCTCTATCTTTTGCTCTTCTTCTTCCTTCTTGTTTTCTATCTTTTCTTCTTTGGCCTTCTTGCCTTGATCTATCTTTTCTTGCTCTTCTTGCTCTAGTCTATCTTCTTCTTTTGGCTTCCTAGCTCTCCATACTTGTTCTTTCAATTGGCTTTCTTCGTCTTTTTCTTCTTGCTAATCTTTTTCCTAATTTTCTTCTTCTTGGTTTCTTCTACTTGTTTTCTTCTATCATGGTCTAGCTTCTCTTCTTCTTCTAGCTTCTTCCTAGCTAACTCTACTTGTTCTTCTATCTCTTTTCTTCTATTTTCTTGTCTCATCTTTTCCTTGATCTTCTCTATGACTCCATCTAACAAATCTCTTTCTTATTCTTTCCTATCATCTTCTTCTATCTCATCTCATATTTTCATGATTCTCTCCTTTAACTCTTTTTCTAGTCTATCATCATTGAATTGTGAGGGTTTGGTTGATTCTTGTTGTTGGGGTTATTGGGGTCGAGGTGTTCCAAGATTTGGGCTGAGCTCATCCTCCCCCTCTTCTTCTTTCTTCTCTTCTAACTCCTCTCTCTTTTCTTCTTCTTCACCTATATCATCATCTAAGGTAGAAGTGTTGGTTCCATGTAACGGATGCCCTGCCCTAGGTGCCTTTGCCCTTCCATTCGAAGTGTTGGTTCCATGTAACGGATGCCCTGCCCTAGGTGCCTTTGCCTTTCCATTCTCATCTTCTAACTATATCGCTTCATCTACTTCTTCATCTTCTTCTTCATCAAAGGTATCCCGTGCCTCACAGGAGGGCGCCAAGCTGGCCTCACCCTCAATCTCAATGGGTAGAGGTGTTCCAAGATCATCCTCCCCCTTCTCTTCTTCTAACACTGGTTCTTCAACTAATTGGGCTGCGACTTGTGGATGCAGTGGTTCATCCCTGTGACATGTCCACCTTGCTTCCTCTTCTTTTCTGTATTCTAACTCCATCATAATATTTTTTACCTTTGAACTCACATCCATCTCAATACTACACCCTCGTGATGTCGCACATATCAGGGTTCACCATTGAGTATAGGGAATTACAAGTGAGTGGAAACCAAGCTAAGCTCAAAGTTAGTACTACCCCCGGCTGTGGGGCTGCTGCAAAGAAACAACACATTTTCTCATTCCCTTCCTTTGTCTTCTAATTCAAGTTTCAAATTTTAAGCTCTCTCTGTCTCTCTCAAGAGGGCATCATATGGAACTAGGAAAATTACTATGATTGATGGGCTAGTCATGTAGCAATATTGGGGTTGTCCATATCTGGTGGATGGGACCTTTAGTCCAATCCATCCTGACCTGTTCAGTTAGATCTTGGCCAATGGGATTTGGTGATAATTGGTGCATATGGGACAAAAAAGTGGCCATTGAACTAAACATTTGGGTGACAATTTCCAACTGTTTGTGGGTGGTCCAAAAACTGTTATGGTAGCTGGTTGAGGGCTCCTTGTCCTTGTATATAAACACACCTGCTACTGAAACACAGACCAGCCACCCCACACCCATACCACCAGCCAACCAAAAAAAAAAGCCCTCCCGGTGCCACTGCAAAGAAACAACACATTTTCTCATTCCCTCCCTCTCTCTTCTCATTGAAGTTTCAAATTTCAAGCTCTCTCTCTCTCAAGAAGGCTGATTATCACCATGTGGATGCCCCTCTTGGTCCCTTTATAGAGCTTGGGTGGGTATTTGTCCTACCTAAGCCCCAACTGGACAAACAATTTGTTTTGGCTCTTTTTGGGGCTGTTTTAATAAAAAAATTTGGCTGGCCTAAATTTAACCTTGCTTAGCACCTATCTTATGTCAAGGATCCTAAAAGAACATGACAGCATGGTAGAAGATAGGATGGTGAAGCCAAAAAGTACTGCTGATAGTAGATGGAAAATGCCGACACACATGCAAAGGTTTTCACTGGGAGGCCATCCATGTTTTTTTCCCAACCAGCCAAAACACCCCAATCACTATACACAAATCGAATTCGGGTATGCATTGTAGGTGTCTTAATAAGAATAGTGCCTTGAAGGGGTTTTATATTAAAGTGCATGGTTAAGAATCTCGCCATCAAGGCGATGTTGAAGGAGGAGAAGCAAGGCCAATGCTGTCATGAAGTTGCTTGAGCTTGGCTGATGGAGTTTTCTTTGGTGACAAGGGTGTCAAATACTTGGAAGGGGGGATAGCTCTATTGAGGAGGGTGCCAAATACTTGGAAATTAAATGGAATGGCTCTAGTGCAAGGGTGGTGTGTACTTAATGAAGTATATCTTAGGTGGCATTGTGGAGTTCCCGGACAACCCCCTCTTAGTTGCCAAGGAGGGGCAGCATTGCCACCTCTAGCAGGGCTTGAGGTCTGACTAGGGTGGGAGTGCAGGATGGATTACTCTTCCTTGCCTAGCCTTTTTATCACATTCTTCATCAACATGGCTGGGCATGGGATTTTGTATTGTATGAGGAAGCAGATTTGATCTTCTTGGGATTCGCCTTACCGTTATTAGAGGTATTGCCACTCCTTGACTTCCCCTTTGAAGAAGGCATGGAATTTTGTATTGTATCGAGGAAGCAGATTTGTATTGTACAGGGAAGCAGATTTGATCTTCTTGAGATTTGTCTTACCATTTTTAGAGGTATTGCCACTCCTCGACTTCCTCTTTGAAGAAATGGAAACTAGGGCCCCTTCTTGCATAGAAGCGAGGGAAGAACGATTCTTGTTGTAGACTTGGTCATTGACTATACGTAATGTAGTAGCCAACACTCAACTCACAAAAGGTTGGCAACGCGGGCAAGATGATAATTTGCTGTATAAATGGAAATAATGTGTGGGTAGTTTTTCAGAAATAAAGTGATGAGATCCTCATTTGACTTTGGTGGGTCAATGGTTGTGTGCAAGTGGCTCAATTGAGGCTAAATGTAAGGTGCATTGTTCATGAGTGGAGTTGCCAGCAATGGAGCGCCGTAAGTACTTGCATGAGGTAAATGTAAGCATGGTTTGCAAGTGGAGTTCTCAACAATAGAACACTAGAAGACATAGTGGCATTAGGCACATGAGGTTGGTATGTGCCAAATGGAGGTAAAACGCTAGAGTGCAGAGATATCGATAAGAAAAGGGAAGAGTTTCATTGGATAACTAGCAAAGGGGTCCTATAGAATGATTAGCTAAGGTTTAGCTACTGAATAACTATCTAAGGGACCTAAAAGATACCTAGCTAGGGCCAGCCAAGGGGTGATGCAAGGGGTTCTATATGATGATGATGATGATGATGAGAGGGCAAGTGTGTTGGGATTTGTGAATGGGGCATGTGTAAAAACGTGTTCACATGAAGAAAAATGTTTTAGAGGTTTACATATTTGTATGATCCTACAAGTGCACATCATAGAAACAATAGAGATCTGTCATGAGGATGTGAAATTTTGATGCTTTGCTTTTGTGCAAATGTGAGAAAGGATGTGGCTGATGTAAACCAAAGGCATAAAAAACCTGCCACTAGACTTGTTTGGGATCAAGATGTTGGATTGCTAGTCATCCAAAAAGTGGTCTGTCCTACTCAGCTGAGAGCTACACGTTCTCTCTAGCTGGTTGCCTTGACTAAAGTGCACATCCCTTTGACCTTGTATCAAGTGGGTTGAGGTTGATGACATAAAGGGTTTGGCTGAAGAAGATGGTGGAAAATTCACAAGAGACATCAGCTTCATTGGTGAAGCAATAGGAGACACACGTATAGATTGATGTTGATACATGCGTCGATACCACTCCCATACAACCTCAGTAGATGACATTGGATGGGAGTGACGGTAATTGCTCTGACAATGACCAAGTGTGAATATCTGTTGTGGGTGAGAGACAGAGAGGTGAGGTTGTGTGCACTTATCAGCCCAAAGGCTTCATAATAGCTCAATTGTGAGCACTGTGCTCTGATACCATGTGAGGATTTGATGTTATGTGTGAACAAGCGGGTGTTGTGCAGTGCTAAAGAGTTGAAACTGCCATGAATAGTAGGATGAGTGTGTCATCACTAGGATGGATCTTGCAGGTGAGCAGTCATCTAGCACTCAAAGAAAGGAGTACCTGATGAGGGAATTTTGCATTCTGGCCGTAGCCACAGTCTAGGGCAGCAAGAGGCTGCATTTTCAGTACAGGACAGGTCAGAGTAGCATGGTGGGCATTTGGGCAGCAGATGCAGTCACGAAGGCAGCAAGAGGCTGTGTTTTGACGAAAACAGCAGCATGAAACAGAAAGCAGCAGACAATGACATGACGGCTGTTGATTAGATATTGAGCAGTTTGGATATCACAGAAGGATAAAAACTGTGCTTGTTTGGAGCCATATCTTTTGATGGCTACAGTTTCCTTGGATGTCCTTTGTAGCAATCCTCTATGGTAGTTTCTATGCTGGTAATGGATGTTGGTTCTCCATTAGTTTTGACTTTTTTGAGGTAGTATCATCTTCAGGTGAACCCTTGTTTATGGAATAAGGAAGAGTGGCTTCATTAAAAAAACAAAAATATGCATGTCTCAGTAATATTATGTATTACTCACAAGATGTGTGCGGGGGTGGGTGGGTCCAAGGTGGTATAAGGATGGGACTTCTCAATGTTAACAAGCAATGGATTGGCTGATGCTTGGATGCTTGGATACTTGGTAAATGAGTCATATAAGGGTGTCTTTGGTGCTGTATTGTACAGTGTGTGCAATGGCCATGCATCCCTTGCTGGTATACATGGATCAGTTGAGGTAGGAGAAATGTTGTAGGGCCTTCTATTGCATGGTGGTTTACTTTTCCACGCCTTTTGTCTCATGTGTACGCTGGTGACTCATTTTTTATGCTCTGAAATGAAGAGCAAAAGTTAGCAACCTCGTATGAACTCTTGAGTCAATTTGGCATGGTACCAGGTTTGCAAATTACTTTGGCCAAATAAACAGCAAACGGAAAATTTCACGAGTAGATTGACTTTTGGTAACTCTCCACTTTGTCGTTGCATGTCAAATTGAGGATGGTCCAGTCTGCACTGATGGCTTACGTGCACTTCAACTCATCCTTGGAATGTGGACAAATTGAATTTGATCATTTCATTTGAGCATTATCGAGATCTTCTGGTAATATCACAAGAATAAAGGAGGCGAGATTTGTGAGAGCAGACAAGGTTTACTCTCCAAAGATGCACGAAGGCCTTAAAATTTTAAACATGCATGCACATGCATTGGCTAGCAAGTTTGGACTATTCTGTTAGCAAATTTGGGTACTGGGACTGAAGTTGGCATTGGTGATTTTGGCCAATGGTCTGTAGAATATTTATGATTTTGTCTTGCCCATATGCTACACACCTCTATAGGCATGTCACATAGACTGGTAGGCAAGATCCTCAGGGCAACTGTGTGAGATTGGAAAGCATTCAAAAAGTCCACTCTTCTTACAATGTTATTTGAGCAATAGCAACCTTGTACTATTGTGTTAGGGCACATAAGTACTGGGACTGTAGTCCACACTGATGATTTTGGTCAATGGTCTGTAATTTCTTCTTGTGAGGAACCATTGAAGGGACAACATGTACAACATGGACTGCATGCAGCCATGCCAAATTTGGATTTTCATCTTTTCAACCTTGCTCTTCCTTCCATGGTTCTTTACACTATTTTCCTAAATGATTGTGCTTCACTTGGTGATGTTGATAGCTTTATACACTTACGTCTTCTCACTCTCTCTTGAGTAAAACAGGCTTTGAGAGTTTCTGTTTTCATTAAAAAAGCTTCTGCCTGCCCCATTCTCTTGAGTAAAACAGGTTTTTGTGTGTTTCTGTTCACATGTACCCCCAGCCATCTCTGAGGTGCGATTTTGTATTTCTTTTATGTACTTCCTGGTGGATTTTCGTATCTTTTTGGGGCCCCCACATACTAATCTAAAGTATTACAAAAGGAGGGGTGTGCATGTGGGAAGTCTTGGATTTGTCATTTATCTTTCACGTTTCAAAATTGCTATAACCTTGTACTTCAGATTTGTAACATGGACACAACTATCACATTTGTTGGCTTTGTAAAATTAACCACATTTACTATTGTGGTGTTTGAAGGTTGGATCTGCAGAAGCATGGCTCTATGTTCTGGCAGAGAGGCCAATTGGTGCACCATTCAAAGCTTTCAATCCACAGTCCAACAAGTGGTATGAATTGCCACCAATTCCTGGGTCTGAAGAAGGCTTGTGCTGGCAAGGATTTGCCTGTGTGGCTGTTGGGTCTAATCTTCTCCTGATGGGTGGAATGCATAGCAAATCTTCAGATATACATGGATATTCCTCAGGTTAGTAAACTAAAACATTTGTTGTATTTCCTTTCATAATCTGATTATTGTTATGTGCTGCTATACGAACATTCTTTTCTCAAGTGTATGGGTGTTTGTCTGCGCATATCCACCTTACAGTGCACAGTAAAGGGAGCTGCTTTTTGGGATGCTCAGTAATGCTTAAAACACTCTCTCAACTTTTGCAATTGCATACGAGCATCCCTCCAGTTAAATATTGTATGGTTCAGAGTTTGTCAATGTTGTGGAAGTGACAAGCTTATAATGGATGTATTTCAATAGCATAAGGTGCATACGAAGTCTAAATAAGGGATTGGATATCTGAATGTGCGGATGATGTAGACGTAGCAGAGAGACAAATTTGACCACTACTTGTAAATGTGGATGGTTTATGCTGTAGAATCTAGAGATGTGGATGGATTAGAGGTAGTAGAAAGAGAAAATTTTAACATTGTTGAGATGCAAGTTGTCTACAAGGCAGATTATTAGAAAGGTAACATTCTCTGGAGCTCAACAGTGGCACATCCCTATGTTTCACAATGGAATTATATTCTGCCGTAAAAAGCCAGCTGCTAAAAACATGGGCTGTACTATGGAAGGAACAAAAACTCTGACAAGGGTCTCCAGGTGCAATGCTCACTATATGTGCTTCATGGTACAATGAGGAAGTATAATATTTTTAAGTGTCGACATACCAAAACTAATTTTCTAAGCTTCTAGGTTGTTGGTTTCCATCATTGCACATGAAACTTCTGTCTCTACTTTCAATTTCCAGTAAGATAAAATGCAACTCATGAAAAGATGAACTAGATTCTTGCACAAAACAATTGTCTACAGTTCAGGAATACAGCATATAGGAGATCTATTAAGATGGCATGAAGATAAAAATGCAACTGCATGAAAAGATGAACCAGGTCCTTGCACAAAACAATTGTTTACAGTTCAGGAATACACCATTTAGGAGATCTATTAAGATGACATGAATAGCACATACACTGCTCCAATCAGGTAAATCCTTCACACAGTCCTGAGCATGGTATGCACCCGCCATCCACCTTGTCTACCTGCACACAATCCCATCATTCCCTCCCATTCTACCTGTCAAAAATTAGGAACGTCTCTCCTACACTTCTAGCTTATGCTCTACCAATATATCTTCCATAATTTTGTCAACACACCTGTAGAACTTGCCAATGCAACAACAGAAATGATCCACCAGCCCCAAAGAGATTTATATGGGCGATTCTACATCATGATATACTTGTCTCAAAATAATTTCCGATACCGAGGTGGTGGTCTCATGTCATGTTTTTTCCTTGGGGATGGTTATAATAACTAATTTGATGCCTAGGATGTATGATGAAGAATCCTACTTACAACCATCATCCAGCATGCTAACTTGGTGGATATAAATGTGTTTCCTTTCTTCGTTCTTCGAAATAGGTCTCTCTATATCTGCCAAAACCCTTTCAATAGCATAAACTTGTTTATTTTATTCCACTGCCTTAGCTTGAGACAAATTTCAATAGAGTCTTTCATGATACTCTACTAGAGTAATTCTTAATCTATGGGACTAGTTGTGACACTAAGGTCCTTTGAGGCTCTACAGTTTTTAAGGTTCGCATGCTATTTGTGGAAGTATAAGCAGAAAGGTAAGCAATACTAACAGCTGAAAATGTGTCAAGTGGGGGTATCAGAACCATAGACTTCACAGAGACATTGGCAATTTACACCTATGTATAGTATAAAATTGGATTTCACAAATATTCTAGTCTCTATCTCAACAGGCAATTTGCTCTCCTTCATTAGCTGTCATGAGACTTTGTAAGAAGTTTCTCTATTCATGAAGCAACCTGTTTGCCACTTGCTTGTAAGATCAGGATTGGACCTAGTTTCATTTTATCGTTTGTGGACACTGGAGAATGTAAACTTAAGTTTCATTGGACAACTCTTCAAACATGAGCTCAACTGTGCATTTTGTTGCTTTTGTATATTCTTCTGTGTTTCAGGAGTTGTCTCTGGAGAAGTGAAGGTTTATGATGCTTTCACCAATCGATGGTCAACAGCTGCAAGCATGAATATTCCCCGCAGCTGGTTTGCAGCAGCAGCTATAGGAGATTTTGTTTATGTGGCTGGTGGCCAAGGAAAGAATTGCTTCTTGAATTCAGTAGAGGTGTATGACTCTAAACACAATGTGTGGTCATGTGTTCCAAATATGATAAATGTGAGGTCGAGTTGCTATGGCTTGGCCTTGAAAGGTAAGTTTTGGGTCGTAGGAGGTGAGTATATGCGAAATCAGTATGAAAACAGACCCAAAAGAGGATCTGCTGAGGTCTATGATCCTGAAACTGGTACTTGGAGTTTGATCCCTGAGATGTGGCTTGATTCACACAAGGTATGATTCTAGACTCTGCTTGAACTATATTGACTTGATGTTTTATGTAAGGGATCCATTTCAAGGTTGCTTGTGAATTTGGGCAGGTTCCTGGGCCAAACACTGTGTACAATGGAAAATTGCTTTTTGGGCATCAAAGCAAGTTGATGATGTATGATGAAGAGACAAATAGTTGGTGTCATGTGGGCGATCTTTCGGGTGATGTGTACAACCGTCAGTCCTCTCGTTTCGGCTTTGCTTGTGAGAGCATCGATGATGATCTTTACATTGTTGGTGGAAGGCGAATATCGAAGCAGAGTCGATATATCACACAATTTCTCAATACAACGGAAGTCTGCAAATTGTTTTCAGAAGGACCATTCAAGGTCACTCCATGGCAAAATGCAGCAGACATGGGCAATTGTGAAGGTAATGTGTTGGCTTCAGCAGTATTGTGGTTATAGGAGTCCTGTTGTTTGAAAGAGGAGTGTCTTCTTATCGACACCTCTTTGGGCCTTTTGTAATCTTGTAGAGGAGGTTCATGAGTCTGTCAAAGAGCAGTCTCACTTGTGATCAGTTATTTGAAGTGTATTATATCTTGTAGAGGAGATTCATGAGTCTGTCAAAGAGCAGTCTCACTTGTGATCAGTTATTTGAAGTGTATTATAGCACCCAGATATCGGCAGTTGTGTATGCTTGATAGGCGTATTGGACTTCGAGTTGTTTTTTTGGGCTAACATGTATTTAGATATAATTTCTTTCTTGGATAAGACCACCATTGTGGAGCAAGCTTTGTTGTATCATCCTCTGCTAGCTATGTGGAAAATGATACTGGAGTTAATTTTTTCTCTGTCAGAGCGTAATCTAGCCCATCTCACAACATGTGTATTAATTATACCTTTGAAGTAGTGTTTTATCCTCAATTTACGGTTCATGCTCTCAAATACATTCCCTGACCCCTAATAATATCGAATGTTAACTGGTTTCTTGGTAGGGGCTAGTATGGGTTCTCTTATGTGCTCTAAGAAGGCAAAAATCTGATTCCAAATTACCTTAACTTCATCTTTTGTTGTTGGCCCCTTAACCCCCTTTCTCTCTCTCTCTCTCTCTCTCTCTCTCTCTAATTCATGCCTTAAGGTGCTACATAATATGGGTCACAATGAAGATCTTGAAGTATTTTTTTAATGCACCTTTCGAGTGCCCCAAGGATATTTATATCATTCCCCATCTCCAATGAAACCCTAGGCTTGTTCCTGTCTTTTGGTGGGTAAACAATTCATGGAGATTCACTTTATCAGATTGTTGTCATGGAGGTAACCAATTCAGCTGAACAACATAAGCCACATAGAGTCACTTAACGGAAACCAACTCAATTTGGCAGCTAGATGTTCAATTTCTAGGTCATGTTTGTATGGACTAGTCAAGAGCTGTTACATTTGCATCAACTTGCAGCCTAGGTTCTCATTTGGGGCACTTCATACCCTAGATAAAATATGATGTGAGCATGTAGGTCAAGGGATCAAAAACTAGCCATCCCTAAAAGGGGTAAATTTTTCAATTCATAGCAATCGTCAATAATACATGCTTGTAATAGTTAATTAGTTCATTAGAGTTCATTGCCTTCAATGGCAAGGGCTCCCCATCTTGCCCTTCTTTGGATCCACAATACATCTTTTCAAGATGCAAACTTTTCACATTGATGTGGGTGTTTTTGCAACATAACAATCACTCGTCTAGCCATTGCGAGGGCTAAACCCATACATAATTGTGCAAACTTTTGTTTGTTTCATCTTGACATTGCAAAGTTAGGGTGGAGGGTAAAGTGCAATTGATGTGGTAGATTGTGAGAATGCTTGATAACTACAACACTGTTGATGTTCTTATTGTATCAATATGTTTGTTTCTCATCTTGATTTTGTGTCCCAAGATAACATCATATTTTGTTGATTAAACAAGTGCTTAGGGTCATGCACTAGAGCATTGCTCTTACGTTTTTTTGGTGGCCAAGTGTGCTTCTAATTACAAGTGTATAGCTAGAGAGATTCAATAGACATGGTTGGTGGTGTGATGAGGATGGGTTCAATGTAGACAATGTTAGCACTTTTTAGGCAACATGGGTTAATGCCCATGGACACCCTTTGATTGATTCATGTACTTTGTTGATCACACATGTACTACCAAGGCCAAGATTGCAATGTTCAACCTCAATGCTTTGTGCTTTAAGGGAGGGAGGTGAACACAACACCTTGGGTTGGTTGTGGGGGGGGGGGGGGGGGGGGGGGGTGGGAATTTTGGAAACAAAGTGCATTTTTCTTAACATATTTGGGTATTTAGTGAATTTTCATCAATTACATGGTTGGATGACATTTCATGAGGCAGGGGTGCCACCGATAGCGCTAATTGAAAATAGCATTTTAGTGTATTTGTATCGGTTGGAGTTCTAAAGTATGGATGAAAATTTTGTCATGTCCTAAAAAAGGAGTGATTTTTAAAAGTACTTTAGTTATAAAACTAAAATATCTTAGAGATTTTGAATAGCAAACCAATTGCTTTGGAACTTGCATTTAGTTGTACCATTTAAAAAGCTTATGCCTTAACTAGGCAATCCAATAAATCTATTTTAGGTGTCTCAAACCCAAAATTAGAATAAAAATATTGCTAATTCTAATGCATTTGTGGAACTCATTCTATAACATACCATTACTCAATATATAGTCTTGGTAACTCTATGAGGGTGAACCGTTTTAATTTGTTGATCCTTTCAAGGCCATCTTAATATTTTGACACGATGTCCATTGACTAAGGATAATAAAGAGGCATATGCTTCCTTCCCTTCCCAGGGCCAAAATGTAGATATGTTTGTCCACACTATGAAGTAACAATAACTTACAATTTAACATATAATATTACTTTTAGAAACTAGAGAAAAGTACTTATTATACCTTCAAATATACACTTCGTTACTACTATAAACCTACTAACATTTTTGAAAAATGCATTTGTTATGTATGACAACCAAAGCTAGTAGAATAAATGTTAGCCAATCAATGTGTAAGTATGTATGGTTATTAAAAGGCGTTTAAAAGTCTTTGAATGGTTCTTCATACATTAGGATCAAATGCTTAAACTTACAAGTAGACCTTGATGAATGATATCAAGTTTTCCTTAGATTAGTGAAAACAATGTAGACCTCAATTGAAAAAGGTTACTACAATTAGTGGGAGGACTCAAATAACAATAAATATGAGCTTAATGCTTAATTGAAAAGCTTTATTACAATAGAGACTTTGACAAATGATAACAAGTTTTCCTTAGATTAGTGAAAACAATGTGTACCTCAATTGAAAAAGGTTAATATCATTAGGGGGGGACTCAAATAACAATAATTAATGCTCAATTGAAAAACTTTATTATCAATAGGAAATGTTATTATGAAGGCTCAAATTGTAAAGGGAGATGAATGAAAGTAATGTTGGTCTCAGTTGAATCATATATACATTATTAAATAAAAGAGTAAGTTCGTGATATGCAAACACCAATGCTTAGCAATGCAAACTCTAACCAATTGTGGACTAATTGACGTATGAAATTATTCTTTGTATATATTGGGAATGTTTCTCAACATAGAGTCAAATGCTTAAAACTTTGAACAAAAATGGTTACTACCAATAGGGATGTTCTATTTCGATCATGGAGAAGACCCAAAGTAGTAACCTAATTAAGTCTTTGCATCATGAACTAGTGATGGAATACACTAAGTTAGTACACAAATAGAGATTATTCTAGTCTTTCTAGATAGATATTCTCAAATGAGATCATTGAAGTACTTCTTGTTGAAGGGAGTGAGCCCTAAAGTGGAAGCATGGAGTGGAAGTAAGAGCTATAATGGAAGGAGTAAAAGCAAGAGAGAGAGAGACACACACACACATACACAAGATGTGGGAACTCGAGCAGTCACAATGTGTGACCGGCCTTCCCTTTAGTGATATGGCCCTGAACGAATAAATAATAAAGTGATATATGTTGAAATATTAGAGTGAGAACAAGAGAAAGTGTGTACAAGAGGGGGAGAGAGCTCAAGTACAAGAAGAAGATTTTTTTTAATGAGTTGTTTACAAGTGCAAGTGGTACACTCTCCTCTACATTGAGAGTGACCTCTAGGCTATTTAAATAGCCTCTAGATAGCTAGGGTTAGGGTTTCCCCTGCCCTCTGGTTCATTCACACCTAGCTACCATTATCCACCCTTGCATACATAGGGTTCACATGTTCCCCAATGCCAAAGTGGCATTGGACTACAAGACATGTTGATGCCTCCCCTTAAACAAAATAGGATACTTTTATAAATCACGCTACAGGAGAGCTTACAAGTAGAGGATTTATAGATGTAGAAAAGTTGATCACCAAGTGTTTTGGAGACAAAGTTGGCCTCCAATTCTTTTGGTACTTTGGGGGGATGGTAGGACATTTATTGGTAATATGCATTGTCTTCTTACATTTGTTGCACTTCATTTTGTCAGTATATTTTTTCCAACAAGTACTGACAAGATATCCCTTCTTATTGCAATATGACCATTTGGTGGAGGCAATATGAACCAAGAGTTGCTCACGTGCTATTGAAGTATATGTCTGCTGACTGGTGCTGCCTTCTTTCTGATTTCTTTTCTCCTCATCTAAACAAGATTGGATGATCCATTCAAAAAAGCCCTACGTGAAGAATTCTTCTTAGAAGAATCTGGGCTAATGACGAAGAAAAGTTTCACTGATTGGGTTGAGAAACCCAACAAAGGTTTAGCTGCAACAGGTTTATACCATGAGTTTGAAAGTAAATTTGGACAACTTGATGCTAAAGACAAACAAAGTATGGAAGGTCAGAAGATTTGAATTATTCCTTAAGGCTATAGATCCCATTCTGCAAGAGAAGCTTGCTGATCGCCTAGAAGATGCTACCTCCGAATCAAGAGTCAAGACTGCATGGATAGATGTTATTGATGCAGTTAATTTAATTACTCGAAGAGAGCGGATGCGGCTAAGATTGGGTTCTACTTCAACTTCAACAACTCCATTGATGGAGCTTGTTCCACCTTCAAAATCCCCTATTCCTTTGACTAATCAACCAACTCTTTCTTCTTCTGTTCCTTCTAAAAATGATGTCATGGACGAACTCATTAAAAACATGTGTGACCTTCATTTGAATCTTATAAAAATTAGTTCCAAAGATGGAGAAGCTGGATGTCAAAGTTGAAGAACGAGGATGTTCATCAACTCAAAGACCCATGAGAGAAGGCTTTAAGAGGCGCTATATTTGGTGTGATAGCCAACAACATAACAAGAGGGAGTGTTCTGCCTTCTGTGAGGCTGAAGCACAAAAGCTCGTCTTTTGGAAAGATGGAAAAATTCATGCAGCTAAAACTGGTCTTCCACTGGAGCCAAATTTTGGCAATGGTGGAATGAAGAAAATATTAGAAGATTAAGCTGTAAAGAATGCCTATGCAACAATTGATGCAGCTACCTATGGGTTGCAAATTGAGCCAACTAAATCAAGTTTAAAAGCATGTAAAGCTAATGTGCAATCTAAAGTATGGATGCAAGCACTAGATCAAATGGAACGTGGTAAAGCAGTGAAAGAAGATTTGGCTAAATGCTAGTCAATGCATTCGAGGAATAATTGGTTGGAAAGAACGGGTAGATTCTTTTTGTGCCTTTGCACATTTGGCTGACGTCAATCATAAAGAAGTCTTGATTGAAGAAAAGAGAAGAAGAGAAGATGAACCAGGGCCTTCCTCTTTTGGCCCTTCGAAACGGGTAACTAGAAGAATGTTTGAATAACCAAAGCTTGTTGTCTAGATCAAGAGATGGAAGATGCACCATAAACAAAGAAGACCGACGGAAAGAAGAAAGGGAAGCAGCTATGCTACAAATTGCCGTCTGACATAGAATCTGCAAACGATCTCAAACGAGTCCTAGAAGAACAAATTCTAGGAAGCAAAATTGAATTCACCTTAGATCAAAATTGGAGAAAAAGAAACACCATGTATTGCACTCTTAGACGATGGCTCGGAGATAAACGTGATGGAAGGAGTCTCTATGAAAGTGGCAGATGGCCCATAGACATTGATCCAGGTTGGTGAATGAGTGCTGCAAACAACTCTTTTGGAGAGTTATATGCTGCATGTCCTAATGTGCAGGTAACTATTGGAGACATAAAATACAATTTTTACTTTTTTGTTCAAGACTCTTGTAGTTACCCTATCATTCTTGGGTAACCCTATATTTTCGAAGCCCGCTGGGAAACAAAAGCTCTTGATGACGGTTCTTCCTATGCTCGAATCCAAAGCAAGGATAATGAACGAGCTGTCCAATTCCTTATTGTGTGTGTTAACCATCATCGAAACAAAGATCAACTGCGTGATTATCCTGTGCCTCATAATGCGCAAGAATTCAAGGGTTTTCAGGCTGCTGCACTTCTATAAAAGGAGGCTATGGCAGTGCGTCATGTAAAAAGATTGAACCTCCTGATGCTATAGAAATTGTGTCTCTAGAAAATCTGTATGTATGTACAACCAATACTATGGGTTGTTATAAGTCTCTTCCAGCCATGACTAAAGCTAAAAGAAAATATTTATGTCATGTAAAAAGGGAGCTGAAAACTTATGACATGATGACTGAAAATGAAGATATTTCGGGCATTTTTTTTGGATTGATTACTACTGACACATTGGCTGAAATATATGCAGCTGCTCATACACAAAATCTGGGTGAAAATTAGTCCATAGAAGTATATATATTCGATTTTTATCAAACAATTCAAGAATTTGTTGAGCAGGAAGACATTGGTTTACTCAACAAGGCCGAAGCGCAAGTGGAGACAAAATACAAGACGGTGGATAAGAAAGTCAAGCCTGTGTGGCAGTCCCACTGCCTCTTGAAAGTAAAGGGCTGGTTGATAGGGTTGAAAGTAAAGGGCTGGTTGATAAGGTAGAAAATCGGCCAAGTCTTCGTGATCCTTCCAACATTGGTCACAAGTTCACATCTAAAAGTATGAAAGAGCTCAAAATAGGTGAAAATTCTTTCCTTTTGTCGGCTGAAAAGCACTCTTTTATGCAAATGCTAATGAAACATGGAAAAGCTTTTGCATTTCAACCAAGTAAAATAGGTTGCGTGGATCCAAATATTGTGGCTCTTATGGTCATTTTTACGATCCCACATGTGCCTTGGAACCTCAAGCCTATTACTATTCCAAGGGCGCATTTGCCCAAATTATTGGAACTTCTAAATGAGAAGATCAGAATGAAGATTTTAGAACCTTCTTTAGCACCTTACTCAAACCGATGGTGTACCATGCCCAAGAAAAATGGATCTTTACGATTCATTCAAGATCTACAGTTTGTTAATTGTGTCACAATCTGAAATGTTGGTTCAGGTCCAATTGTTGACAAATTTGTTGCAGCTTTTGTAGGTAGAGCAATTTATTCTATGGGTGACCTATATTCAGGATATGACTAATTTCAGCTGCTCATACACAAAATCTGGCTGAAAATCAGTCCATAGAAGTATATATATTGGATTTTTATCAAACAATTCAAGAATTTGTTGAGCAGGAAGACATTGGTTTACTCAACAAGGCTGAAGCGCAAGTGGAGACAAAATACAAGACGGTGGATAAGAAAGTCAAGCCTGTGTGGCAGTCCCACTGCCTCTTGAAAGTAAAGGGCTGGTTGATAGGGTTGAAAGTAAAGGGCTGGTTGATAAGGTAGAAAATCGGCCAAGTCTTCGTGATCCTTCCAACATTGGTCACAAGTTCACATCTAAAAGTATAAAAGAGCTCAAAATAGGTGAAAATTCTTTCCTTTCGTCGGCTGAAAAGCACTCTTTTATGCAAATGCTAATGAAACATGGAAAAGCTTTTGCATTTCAACCAAGTGAAATAGGTTGCGTGGATCCAAATATTGTGGCTCTTATGGTCATTTTTACGATCCCACATGTGCCTTGGAACCTCAAGCCTATTACTATTCCAAGGGCGCATTTGCCCAAATTATTGGAACTTCTAAATGAGAAGATCAGAATGAAGATTTTAGAACCTTCTTTACCACCTTACTCAAACCGATGGTGTACCATGCCCAAGAAAAATGGATCTTTACGATTCATTCAAGATCTACAGTTTGTTAATTGTGTCACAATCTGAAATGTTGGTTCAGGTCCAATTGTTGACAAATTTGCTGCAGCTTTTGTAGGTAGAGCAATTTATTCTATGGGTGACCTATATTCAGGATATGACTAATTTCAGCTGCTCATACACAAAATCTGGCTGAAAATCAGTCCATAGAAGTATATATATTGGATTTTTATCAAACAATTCAAGAATTTGTTGAGCAGGAAGACATTGGTTTACTCAACAAGGCTGAAGCGCAAGTGGAGACAAAATACAAGACGGTGGATAAGAAAGTCAAGCCTGTGTGGCAGTCCCACTGCCTCTTGAAAGTAAAGGGCTGGTTGATAGGGTTGAAAGTAAAGGGCTGGTTGATAAGGTAGAAAATCGGCCAAGTCTTCGTGATCCTTCCAACATTGGTCACAAGTTCACATCTAAAAGTATAAAAGAGCTCAAAATAGGTGAAAATTCTTTCCTTTCGTCGGCTGAAAAGCACTCTTTTATGCAAATGCTAATGAAACATGGAAAAGCTTTTGCATTTCAACCAAGTGAAATAGGTTGCGTGGATCCAAATATTGTGGCTCTTATGGTCATTTTTACGATCCCACATGTGCCTTGGAACCTCAAGCCTATTACTATTCCAAGGGCGCATTTGCCCAAATTATTGGAACTTCTAAATGAGAAGATCAGAATGAAGATTTTAGAACCTTCTTTACCACCTTACTCAAACCGATGGTGTACCATGCCCAAGAAAAATGGATCTTTACGATTCATTCAAGATCTACAGTTTGTTAATTGTGTCACAATCTGAAATGTTGGTTCAGGTCCAATTGTTGACAAATTTGCTGCAGCTTTTGTAGGTAGAGCAATTTATTCTATGGGTGACCTATATTCAGGATATGACTAATTTCAGCTGCTCATACACAAAATCTGGCTGAAAATCAGTCCATAGAAGTATATATATTGGATTTTTATCAAACAATTCAAGAATTTGTTGAGCAGGAAGACATTGGTTTACTCAACAAGGCTGAAGCGCAAGTGGAGACAAAATACAAGACGGTGGATAAGAAAGTCAAGCCTGTGTGGCAGTCCCACTGCCTCTTGAAAGTAAAGGGCTGGTTGATAGGGTTGAAAGTAAAGGGCTGGTTGATAAGGTAGAAAATCGGCCAAGTCTTCGTGATCCTTCCAACATTGGTCACAAGTTCACATCTAAAAGTATAAAAGAGCTCAAAATAGGTGAAAATTCTTTCCTTTCGTCGGCTGAAAAGCACTCTTTTATGCAAATGCTAATGAAACATGGAAAAGCTTTTGCATTTCAACCAAGTGAAATAGGTTGCGTGGATCCAAATATTGTGGCTCTTATGGTCATTTTTACGATCCCACATGTGCCTTGGAACCTCAAGCCTATTACTATTCCAAGGGCGCATTTGCCCAAATTATTGGAACTTCTAAATGAGAAGATCAGAATGAAGATTTTAGAACCTTCTTTACCACCTTACTCAAACCGATGGTGTACCATGCCCAAGAAAAATGGATCTTTACGATTCATTCAAGATCTACAGTTTGTTAATTGTGTCACAATCTGAAATGTTGGTTCAGGTCCAATTGTTGACAAATTTGCTGCAGCTTTTGTAGGTAGAGCAATTTATTCTATGGGTGACCTATATTCAGGATATGACTAATTTCAGCTGCTCATACACAAAATCTGGCTGAAAATCAGTCCATAGAAGTATATATATTGGATTTTTATCAAACAATTCAAGAATTTGTTGAGCAGGAAGACATTGGTTTACTCAACAAGGCTGAAGCGCAAGTGGAGACAAAATACAAGACGGTGGATAAGAAAGTCAAGCCTGTGTGGCAGTCCCACTGCCTCTTGAAAGTAAAGGGCTGGTTGATAGGGTTGAAAGTAAAGGGCTGGTTGATAAGGTAGAAAATCGGCCAAGTCTTCGTGATCCTTCCAACATTGGTCACAAGTTCACATCTAAAAGTATAAAAGAGCTCAAAATAGGTGAAAATTCTTTCCTTTCGTCGGCTGAAAAGCACTCTTTTATGCAAATGCTAATGAAACATGGAAAAGCTTTTGCATTTCAACCAAGTGAAATAGGTTGCGTGGATCCAAATATTGTGGCTCTTATGGTCATTTTTACGATCCCACATGTGCCTTGGAACCTCAAGCCTATTACTATTCCAAGGGCGCATTTGCCCAAATTATTGGAACTTCTAAATGAGAAGATCAGAATGAAGATTTTAGAACCTTCTTTACCACCTTACTCAAACCGATGGTGTACCATGCCCAAGAAAAATGGATCTTTACGATTCATTCAAGATCTACAGTTTGTTAATTGTGTCACAATCTGAAATGTTGGTTCAGGTCCAATTGTTGACAAATTTGCTGCAGCTTTTGTAGGTAGAGCAATTTATTCTATGGGTGACCTATATTCAGGATATGACTAATTTCAGCTGCTCATACACAAAATCTGGCTGAAAATCAGTCCATAGAAGTATATATATTGGATTTTTATCAAACAATTCAAGAATTTGTTGAGCAGGAAGACATTGGTTTACTCAACAAGGCTGAAGCGCAAGTGGAGACAAAATACAAGACGGTGGATAAGAAAGTCAAGCCTGTGTGGCAGTCCCACTGCCTCTTGAAAGTAAAGGGCTGGTTGATAGGGTTGAAAGTAAAGGGCTGGTTGATAAGGTAGAAAATCGGCCAAGTCTTCGTGATCCTTCCAACATTGGTCACAAGTTCACATCTAAAAGTATAAAAGAGCTCAAAATAGGTGAAAATTCTTTCCTTTCGTCGGCTGAAAAGCACTCTTTTATGCAAATGCTAATGAAACATGGAAAAGCTTTTGCATTTCAACCAAGTGAAATAGGTTGCGTGGATCCAAATATTGTGGCTCTTATGGTCATTTTTACGATCCCACATGTGCCTTGGAACCTCAAGCCTATTACTATTCCAAGGGCGCATTTGCCCAAATTATTGGAACTTCTAAATGAGAAGATCAGAATGAAGATTTTAGAACCTTCTTTAGCACCTTACTCAAACCGATGGTGTACCATGCCCAAGAAAAATGGATCTTTACGATTCATTCAAGATCTACAGTTTGTTAATTGTGTCACAATCTGAAATGTTGGTTCAGGTCCAATTGTTGACAAATTTGCTGCAGCTTTTGTAGGTAGAGCAATTTATTCTATGGGTGACCTATATTCAGGATATGACTAATTTCAGTCCCACTGCCTCTTGAAAGTAAAGGGCTGGTTGATAGGGTTGAAAGTAAAGGGCTGGTTGATAAGGTAGAAAATCGGCCAAGTCTTCGTGATCCTTCCAACATTGGTCACAAGTTCACATCTAAAAGTATAAAAGAGCTCAAAATAGGTGAAAATTCTTTCCTTTCGTCGGCTGAAAAGCACTCTTTTATGCAAATGCTAATGAAACATGGAAAAGCTTTTGCATTTCAACCAAGTGAAATAGGTTGCGTGGATCCAAATATTGTGGCTCTTATGGTCATTTTTACGATCCCACATGTGCCTTGGAACCTCAAGCCTATTACTATTCCAAGGGCGCATTTGCCCAAATTATTGGAACTTCTAAATGAGAAGATCAGAATGAAGATTTTAGAACCTTCTTTACCACCTTACTCAAACCGATGGTGTACCATGCCCAAGAAAAATGGATCTTTACGATTCATTCAAGATCTACAGTTTGTTAATTGTGTCACAATCTGAAATGTTGGTTCAGGTCCAATTGTTGACAAATTTGCTGCAGCTTTTGTAGGTAGAGCAATTTATTCTATGGGTGACCTATATTCAGGATATGACTAATTTCAGCTGCTCATACACAAAATCTGGCTGAAAATCAGTCCATAGAAGTATATATATTGGATTTTTATCAAACAATTCAAGAATTTGTTGAGCAGGAAGACATTGGTTTACTCAACAAGGCTGAAGCGCAAGTGGAGACAAAATACAAGACGGTGGATAAGAAAGTCAAGCCTGTGTGGCAGTCCCACTGCCTCTTGAAAGTAAAGGGCTGGTTGATAGGGTTGAAAGTAAAGGGCTGGTTGATAAGGTAGAAAATCGGCCAAGTCTTCGTGATCCTTCCAACATTGGTCACAAGTTCACATCTAAAAGTATAAAAGAGCTCAAAATAGGTGAAAATTCTTTCCTTTCGTCGGCTGAAAAGCACTCTTTTATGCAAATGCTAATGAAACATGGAAAAGCTTTTGCATTTCAACCAAGTGAAATAGGTTGCGTGGATCCAAATATTGTGGCTCTTATGGTCATTTTTACGATCCCACATGTGCCTTGGAACCTCAAGCCTATTACTATTCCAAGGGCGCATTTGCCCAAATTATTGGAACTTCTAAATGAGAAGATCAGAATGAAGATTTTAGAACCTTCTTTACCACCTTACTCAAACCGATGGTGTACCATGCCCAAGAAAAATGGATCTTTACGATTCATTCAAGATCTACAGTTTGTTAATTGTGTCACAATCTGAAATGTTGGTTCAGGTCCAATTGTTGACAAATTTGCTGCAGCTTTTGTAGGTAGAGCAATTTATTCTATGGGTGACCTATATTCAGGATATGACTAATTTCAGCTGCTCATACACAAAATCTGGCTGAAAATCAGTCCATAGAAGTATATATATTGGATTTTTATCAAACAATTCAAGAATTTGTTGAGCAGGAAGACATTGGTTTACTCAACAAGGCTGAAGCGCAAGTGGAGACAAAATACAAGACGGTGGATAAGAAAGTCAAGCCTGTGTGGCAGTCCCACTGCCTCTTGAAAGTAAAGGGCTGGTTGATAGGGTTGAAAGTAAAGGGCTGGTTGATAAGGTAGAAAATCGGCCAAGTCTTCGTGATCCTTCCAACATTGGTCACAAGTTCACATCTAAAAGTATAAAAGAGCTCAAAATAGGTGAAAATTCTTTCCTTTCGTCGGCTGAAAAGCACTCTTTTATGCAAATGCTAATGAAACATGGAAAAGCTTTTGCATTTCAACCAAGTGAAATAGGTTGCGTGGATCCAAATATTGTGGCTCTTATGGTCATTTTTACGATCCCACATGTGCCTTGGAACCTCAAGCCTATTACTATTCCAAGGGCGCATTTGCCCAAATTATTGGAACTTCTAAATGAGAAGATCAGAATGAAGATTTTAGAACCTTCTTTACCACCTTACTCAAACCGATGGTGTACCATGCCCAAGAAAAATGGATCTTTACGATTCATTCAAGATCTACAGTTTGTTAATTGTGTCACAATCTGAAATGTTGGTTCAGGTCCAATTGTTGACAAATTTGCTGCAGCTTTTGTAGGTAGAGCAATTTATTCTATGGGTGACCTATATTCAGGATATGACTAATTTCAGCTGCTCATACACAAAATCTGGCTGAAAATCAGTCCATAGAAGTATATATATTGGATTTTTATCAAACAATTCAAGAATTTGTTGAGCAGGAAGACATTGGTTTACTCAACAAGGCTGAAGCGCAAGTGGAGACAAAATACAAGACGGTGGATAAGAAAGTCAAGCCTGTGTGGCAGTCCCACTGCCTCTTGAAAGTAAAGGGCTGGTTGATAGGGTTGAAAGTAAAGGGCTGGTTGATAAGGTAGAAAATCGGCCAAGTCTTCGTGATCCTTCCAACATTGGTCACAAGTTCACATCTAAAAGTATAAAAGAGCTCAAAATAGGTGAAAATTCTTTCCTTTCGTCGGCTGAAAAGCACTCTTTTATGCAAATGCTAATGAAACATGGAAAAGCTTTTGCATTTCAACCAAGTGAAATAGGTTGCGTGGATCCAAATATTGTGGCTCTTATGGTCATTTTTACGATCCCACATGTGCCTTGGAACCTCAAGCCTATTACTATTCCAAGGGCGCATTTGCCCAAATTATTGGAACTTCTAAATGAGAAGATCAGAATGAAGATTTTAGAACCTTCTTTACCACCTTACTCAAACCGATGGTGTACCATGCCCAAGAAAAATGGATCTTTACGATTCATTCAAGATCTACAGTTTGTTAATTGTGTCACAATCTGAAATGTTGGTTCAGGTCCAATTGTTGACAAATTTGCTGCAGCTTTTGTAGGTAGAGCAATTTATTCTATGGGTGACCTATATTCAGGATATGACTAATTTCAGCTGCTCATACACAAAATCTGGCTGAAAATCAGTCCATAGAAGTATATATATTGGATTTTTATCAAACAATTCAAGAATTTGTTGAGCAGGAAGACATTGGTTTACTCAACAAGGCTGAAGCGCAAGTGGAGACAAAATACAAGACGGTGGATAAGAAAGTCAAGCCTGTGTGGCAGTCCCACTGCCTCTTGAAAGTAAAGGGCTGGTTGATAGGGTTGAAAGTAAAGGGCTGGTTGATAAGGTAGAAAATCGGCCAAGTCTTCGTGATCCTTCCAACATTGGTCACAAGTTCACATCTAAAAGTATAAAAGAGCTCAAAATAGGTGAAAATTCTTTCCTTTCGTCGGCTGAAAAGCACTCTTTTATGCAAATGCTAATGAAACATGGAAAAGCTTTTGCATTTCAACCAAGTGAAATAGGTTGCGTGGATCCAAATATTGTGGCTCTTATGGTCATTTTTACGATCCCACATGTGCCTTGGAACCTCAAGCCTATTACTATTCCAAGGGCGCATTTGCCCAAATTATTGGAACTTCTAAATGAGAAGATCAGAATGAAGATTTTAGAACCTTCTTTACCACCTTACTCAAACCGATGGTGTACCATGCCCAAGAAAAATGGATCTTTACGATTCATTCAAGATCTACAGTTTGTTAATTGTGTCACAATCTGAAATGTTGGTTCAGGTCCAATTGTTGACAAATTTGCTGCAGCTTTTGTAGGTAGAGCAATTTATTCTATGGGTGACCTATATTCAGGATATGACTAATTTCAGCTGCTCATACACAAAATCTGGCTGAAAATCAGTCCATAGAAGTATATATATTGGATTTTTATCAAACAATTCAAGAATTTGTTGAGCAGGAAGACATTGGTTTACTCAACAAGGCTGAAGCGCAAGTGGAGACAAAATACAAGACGGTGGATAAGAAAGTCAAGCCTGTGTGGCAGTCCCACTGCCTCTTGAAAGTAAAGGGCTGGTTGATAGGGTTGAAAGTAAAGGGCTGGTTGATAAGGTAGAAAATCGGCCAAGTCTTCGTGATCCTTCCAACATTGGTCACAAGTTCACATCTAAAAGTATAAAAGAGCTCAAAATAGGTGAAAATTCTTTCCTTTCGTCGGCTGAAAAGCACTCTTTTATGCAAATGCTAATGAAACATGGAAAAGCTTTTGCATTTCAACCAAGTGAAATAGGTTGCGTGGATCCAAATATTGTGGCTCTTATGGTCATTTTTACGATCCCACATGTGCCTTGGAACCTCAAGCCTATTACTATTCCAAGGGCGCATTTGCCCAAATTATTGGAACTTCTAAATGAGAAGATCAGAATGAAGATTTTAGAACCTTCTTTACCACCTTACTCAAACCGATGGTGTACCATGCCCAAGAAAAATGGATCTTTACGATTCATTCAAGATCTACAGTTTGTTAATTGTGTCACAATCTGAAATGTTGGTTCAGGTCCAATTGTTGACAAATTTGCTGCAGCTTTTGTAGGTAGAGCAATTTATTCTATGGGTGACCTATATTCAGGATATGACTAATTTCAGCTGCTCATACACAAAATCTGGCTGAAAATCAGTCCATAGAAGTATATATATTGGATTTTTATCAAACAATTCAAGAATTTGTTGAGCAGGAAGACATTGGTTTACTCAACAAGGCTGAAGCGCAAGTGGAGACAAAATACAAGACGGTGGATAAGAAAGTCAAGCCTGTGTGGCAGTCCCACTGCCTCTTGAAAGTAAAGGGCTGGTTGATAGGGTTGAAAGTAAAGGGCTGGTTGATAAGGTAGAAAATCGGCCAAGTCTTCGTGATCCTTCCAACATTGGTCACAAGTTCACATCTAAAAGTATAAAAGAGCTCAAAATAGGTGAAAATTCTTTCCTTTCGTCGGCTGAAAAGCACTCTTTTATGCAAATGCTAATGAAACATGGAAAAGCTTTTGCATTTCAACCAAGTGAAATAGGTTGCGTGGATCCAAATATTGTGGCTCTTATGGTCATTTTTACGATCCCACATGTGCCTTGGAACCTCAAGCCTATTACTATTCCAAGGGCGCATTTGCCCAAATTATTGGAACTTCTAAATGAGAAGATCAGAATGAAGATTTTAGAACCTTCTTTACCACCTTACTCAAACCGATGGTGTACCATGCCCAAGAAAAATGGATCTTTACGATTCATTCAAGATCTACAGTTTGTTAATTGTGTCACAATCTGAAATGTTGGTTCAGGTCCAATTGTTGACAAATTTGCTGCAGCTTTTGTAGGTAGAGCAATTTATTCTATGGGTGACCTATATTCAGGATATGACTAATTTCAGCTGCTCATACACAAAATCTGGCTGAAAATCAGTCCATAGAAGTATATATATTGGATTTTTATCAAACAATTCAAGAATTTGTTGAGCAGGAAGACATTGGTTTACTCAACAAGGCTGAAGCGCAAGTGGAGACAAAATACAAGACGGTGGATAAGAAAGTCAAGCCTGTGTGGCAGTCCCACTGCCTCTTGAAAGTAAAGGGCTGGTTGATAGGGTTGAAAGTAAAGGGCTGGTTGATAAGGTAGAAAATCGGCCAAGTCTTCGTGATCCTTCCAACATTGGTCACAAGTTCACATCTAAAAGTATAAAAGAGCTCAAAATAGGTGAAAATTCTTTCCTTTCGTCGGCTGAAAAGCACTCTTTTATGCAAATGCTAATGAAACATGGAAAAGCTTTTGCATTTCAACCAAGTGAAATAGGTTGCGTGGATCCAAATATTGTGGCTCTTATGGTCATTTTTACGATCCCACATGTGCCTTGGAACCTCAAGCCTATTACTATTCCAAGGGCGCATTTGCCCAAATTATTGGAACTTCTAAATGAGAAGATCAGAATGAAGATTTTAGAACCTTCTTTACCACCTTACTCAAACCGATGGTGTACCATGCCCAAGAAAAATGGATCTTTACGATTCATTCAAGATCTACAGTTTGTTAATTGTGTCACAATCTGAAATGTTGGTTCAGGTCCAATTGTTGACAAATTTGCTGCAGCTTTTGTAGGTAGAGCAATTTATTCTATGGGTGACCTATATTCAGGATATGACTAATTTCAGCTGCTCATACACAAAATCTGGCTGAAAATCAGTCCATAGAAGTATATATATTGGATTTTTATCAAACAATTCAAGAATTTGTTGAGCAGGAAGACATTGGTTTACTCAACAAGGCTGAAGCGCAAGTGGAGACAAAATACAAGACGGTGGATAAGAAAGTCAAGCCTGTGTGGCAGTCCCACTGCCTCTTGAAAGTAAAGGGCTGGTTGATAGGGTTGAAAGTAAAGGGCTGGTTGATAAGGTAGAAAATCGGCCAAGTCTTCGTGATCCTTCCAACATTGGTCACAAGTTCACATCTAAAAGTATAAAAGAGCTCAAAATAGGTGAAAATTCTTTCCTTTCGTCGGCTGAAAAGCACTCTTTTATGCAAATGCTAATGAAACATGGAAAAGCTTTTGCATTTCAACCAAGTGAAATAGGTTGCGTGGATCCAAATATTGTGGCTCTTATGGTCATTTTTACGATCCCACATGTGCCTTGGAACCTCAAGCCTATTACTATTCCAAGGGCGCATTTGCCCAAATTATTGGAACTTCTAAATGAGAAGATCAGAATGAAGATTTTAGAACCTTCTTTACCACCTTACTCAAACCGATGGTGTACCATGCCCAAGAAAAATGGATCTTTACGATTCATTCAAGATCTACAGTTTGTTAATTGTGTCACAATCTGAAATGTTGGTTCAGGTCCAATTGTTGACAAATTTGCTGCAGCTTTTGTAGGTAGAGCAATTTATTCTATGGGTGACCTATATTCAGGATATGACTAATTTCAGCTGCTCATACACAAAATCTGGCTGAAAATCAGTCCATAGAAGTATATATATTGGATTTTTATCAAACAATTCAAGAATTTGTTGAGCAGGAAGACATTGGTTTACTCAACAAGGCTGAAGCGCAAGTGGAGACAAAATACAAGACGGTGGATAAGAAAGTCAAGCCTGTGTGGCAGTCCCACTGCCTCTTGAAAGTAAAGGGCTGGTTGATAGGGTTGAAAGTAAAGGGCTGGTTGATAAGGTAGAAAATCGGCCAAGTCTTCGTGATCCTTCCAACATTGGTCACAAGTTCACATCTAAAAGTATAAAAGAGCTCAAAATAGGTGAAAATTCTTTCCTTTCGTCGGCTGAAAAGCACTCTTTTATGCAAATGCTAATGAAACATGGAAAAGCTTTTGCATTTCAACCAAGTGAAATAGGTTGCGTGGATCCAAATATTGTGGCTCTTATGGTCATTTTTACGATCCCACATGTGCCTTGGAACCTCAAGCCTATTACTATTCCAAGGGCGCATTTGCCCAAATTATTGGAACTTCTAAATGAGAAGATCAGAATGAAGATTTTAGAACCTTCTTTAGCACCTTACTCAAACCGATGGTGTACCATGCCCAAGAAAAATGGATCTTTACGATTCATTCAAGATCTACAGTTTGTTAATTGTGTCACAATCTGAAATGTTGGTTCAGGTCCAATTGTTGACAAATTTGCTACAGCTTTTGTAGGTAGAGCAATTTATTCTATGGGCGACCTATATTCAAGATATGACTAATTTCAGCTTTCATTAGAAATCTGAGACATTACCACAATGAAGACACCTCTTGGATTGGTCCGCATGTGCACTCTACCACAAGGTGCAACAAACTCCGTAGCCCATATGATGAATGCCATGCACAAAGTCTTAAGGGACTTTATTCCACAGCTTACTCTTTCATTTCTTGATGATGTACCTATTAAGGGATGTGAAGTCAATGAAAAGAATGAGGAGCTTGACGAAGATGGCTTTAACCATATTGATGATTGTGACAGGATTTTAACAAGGCTAGAAGAGGTACATCTTACCCTTTCTGGAGCTAAGTCAATTTTTGGAGTAGAAGAAGTCATAGTGGTCGGTCATCTATGTGGCCCCTATGGATGCAAACCTTCACCAATCAAGATAGATGCCATCAGCAGAATGCAAAAAATGCACAAATGTTTCAGAAGTAAGAAGATTTCTTGGCACATGCGTATTCTATCTCATATGGATACCACATTTTGCTCATGTAGCCAAAAATGTTTATCAATGTTTAAGAAAAGGCCAAAGATTCTCTTGGGGTAATGAGCATACTCTCACTATGCGTAAATTAGAGAAGCTATTAATTTCAGCCCCCACTCTCAAAAGGGCTGATTATTCAAATGGTCAACCCATCATCCTTATTGCGGATACAAGTCCCATTAGGATAGGATGGGATGCTGGCCAAGAGGATCTTGAAGGTAACATGTATGCAATTCGTTTTGGAGCAAAAGTTCTCAATGAATGCCAAAGGAGATATGCACAAGTAAAAAGGGAATTGTGGGGAGTTGTAACAGCATTAAAGTGTGATCGTGAATACTTTATAGGTGCTTATGTAGTGGTAGAAATTGATTGTCTTCCACTCTTGGGCATGATTGCCAACTGCTCTACACCCGGCATTGCTATGCTAAGATGGATTGCATATATTAAATCTCTCAACCCTGAATTAAATCATATTGCAGGAAAGGCGAATCCAGTTGCTGGCATGCTATTACGTGCAAGATATGACAATGAGGAAGAGCTGATGGAAGAAGATGAAGGTGAAGAATCTATATTTGTTGAATTTCATTCCATGGCTGTTGCTGAAAATATCTTTTCAAATACTGCATATACTGGTCCAAAGCTGAAAACAACAGGGTGGTCAACTAGAAGCCAGTATGCTCATTGCATTGCTCAAGTTTTAGTTCATTTCCTTGAAGAAGATTGGTTGAAGATAGGCCAATGTTTGAGCACAATGAAGAAGAAGGAGACTTGGACTGATGAGGAGTTCAAGCATATCAAGAGGAAAGCTTATGGCTTTTTTTCTTAAAGAAGGATATCTACCGAAGCACGCAAAGAAGAAGAAAGGTGCGCCTGTCCGAGTTTTAGGTAACAAAAGATTGCAACAATAGGTAATGAAGGAATTTCATGAAAGCCTGTGGGTTGGTCATAGAGGCATATGGGGAACCTTTAGTAAAATCAAAGAAAAATATTGGTGGCAAAACATGTATCGGGACATAGCACATTTTGTTGAAACCTATTATGTGCATCAGATATATTCTATGGTCAAGCATCGAGATGGGTTACAATTGACTTATCCCTTGTCTATACATTATAGATGGGTTATTGATCTTGTAACCATGCCTATAGGAATATGGAATATGCAGTATTTAATGCTTGCAAGAGAGGATTTAACCAATCAAGTTGAAGGCAAAAGCTTAACAACCAAGACCACTCAAGCTATTTGTCATTTTTTGCTTGAAGATGTATTTTGCAAATATGGTTGTGTGGGTAAAGTAACTGCAGATAGAGGAGAATTGGATGTTGATGAGGCACGTAACTTCTTTGCTCAATTGGGTATCAAGTTGGCTTTGACATTAGCCTACAATCTTGAAGGCAATGGAAAGAGTGAGAGAGGTCATCTATTCTCATTAGGAAAAAAATGAACTCACAAGTGGGCCTTTAAAAATAATATAGTTTAAGATGTGGGCCTTTTGGATTGTCCAATAGGAAGGCTAGATGTTGACATCCATGGAGGGTGAATTTTCTCTCTCCAAATCTTGGGTTTTCTATTAAAAAAAGGGGTAGTGAGGGATTAAAAAAAGGGAGAATGAATAGTACACAAAATTTGAGTTTCTCTCACCTCATATTTCCCCCCCTTTTTTGGAGAATTTTTAATTTCGGTTTTTTTCCTCTCACGAAATCGCTTTGAGCCAAAAGTTGAGCAACAGACCACTTTCCCTCTCTTCTCTATACTCGTGAATTTTCTTCTCCATTGAAACTCCCTGCTGTGAGTAATTAGGGTTTTAAGTGTTCTACTTACCTCTGCACTTTCTTCTCCATGCAACTCCAAATTTTGGGCAAAACATAGGTGCCCATCTTTCTTTGCATTTTCTCTTGTTTGCTATTTTTTGAATAGGGTTTGATGTGGTTTCTTACTGTTATTATTGTTTTATTGCAAAGGTTGTTTGGGGCAGGAGACAGAGGTGCTAATCTCTCTCTCTCTCTCTCCTTTCTTTCCCCCTCTCGCTATGTGTTGTTTCTATTTTATGTTGTGTTTTCAATAGAATTTGATGTTGGTTCTAATTGTTGTTTTCTTGCAAAGAGTAAGAGGCAAAGGTGTTAATCTCTCTCTTTGTTTGGTTTTTTTTTTTGTTGATATATTTTCAATATAACATAATGTTAGTTCTAACCCTTGTTGTTGTTTTATTGCAGAGATAATTTTGGGTGACATTGCGTAAGTGCTCATCTCTCTCTCTCTCTCTCTCTCTCTCTCTCTCTCTCTTTCTCTCTCTGTGTTTCCTCTTTTCTATTGTTTTTTCAGTGTACCTTCATGTAAATACTAACTCTTGCTATTGTTTTTTGTAGAGATCAAATTGGGCAAGATTGTATAGGTGCTCATTTCTTTCTCTCTCCCGCGTACTCACACACTCTCTCTTTCTTCCTCTCAGCATTATCCCTTTTCTACTATCTTTACAATAGGGTTTGATGCTAGTTCTAACTTAAGGATCAATTGTTGTTGTAGCACTTAACACAAGGTAGAGCAGAGATTCTGTAGCTCAATTTATAGGTATATCTACCATATTTTGTGGTGCCAAAATTTATTCATTTAATTAGTGACTTTTATGTTTGATGGGATTGATGTTTTCTTATGTCCATCATTTGCAATGGGTTTTGATTAGCAATGATTCAATCTTATCTTTAGGAGATCAGCTTATAGGTAAATTGGCCATGTTTTTATTGCTTCTATTCATCCAATTATCTAGATATTTTTTAGTAAAAGAGATTCATGCAAGTATTTTTGTTAAAAGGGATTCATGCAGGTGTTTTTTTTGTACATGCAGGTATTGTACAAGGTTTAGGTGAAGCATATAATTCTCGATCGACTATTTTGATGTGGTGAGTGATTCCTTTGTGCTGGATGATATGGATTTGTTGGAAGTCGATGGTTCAAAAATCCTCTGCTTTATTAGTCCTATGTGTCCATTTGGATTTGGCAATGATCCACGAAACTCTTGTATCATATCATCGATATAACACACAATGTGTTGAGTCTTAGAATATCTCAAGTGTCAATCCAATGTGCCTATTAAGATTTGCATGCCATGTGGCTACTATCCTTGTAACAACTACTCTATAATACCCACATTTCATACAATGTATTGAGTCAAATCAAACTCCTCTTCATTATAATAAAATTTATTTTGGTAAAATTCTCCGAGTATTCTTGTGCTTTTTTTTCATTATATTTCATGTAAATGGTATGATTAAAGTGATGCCTTGAAATTGAATCTATACTTTGTGCTGATGTATATATCCATATGTGTTTCGATATCGATGTTTTTGTCTATTTACAAAAGTGTAAACATCTCTTAATGCCATGTTGATTTGTATGGCATATTGGTGATTACTAGACAAACTTAAAATGATTATTATTTAGGGTTTAATACATATTTCTTTACATCTAATGCATAGGTTATAATGCCTGAGAGAAGAAAAAGCATTCTCTCGATAGAAGTATGTAACAGAAAAGATGAAGAAGGGAATTGGATCATTGATACGTATCATTGCTCGTCTTGGGTATATATGCATCCAAGTATGAAGGAAGCTTTCAGGGTGAAAGTATATGCAATTGTAGATGTATCAAAGCACTGGAAGGGTAAAATTTTAGCTCTTAGACAAAGGAATGTTGATTCTCACCTTGTAATAGAGGTGTTTGTACAACATGTATTCATGCAAAAACAAATACATATTGCGCCCATTGTGCCCTTTCAACGAAACATTGCTGTGGTGGTCCTTGTGCTCTATAGGGAGCACCTGTTGTTGCACTAGAGGAGGCTCCAGCTTGTGCTCCAGGTGGTGGGTCTTGGCGTGAGGTCTTCTTGGGTCCAAAACGGCGATATGCTTGCTTGGTGCATGCCATGCAAGCTTGAGGAGGCAAGATAGAGAAGAGACAGAGATTGGGGATGTGAAAATGGAGGAAGCAAAGAAAGAAATATGTGAAAATGAGAAGAAGAATGAACTTTTAACCCATTTAAACCCTAAAATTGGGTTAATGCAGCTTCATACACACTATCCATCGTATAATCGTAAATCCATAACCTTTTATTGGAATGTGACGAAACTTCACATGCATACTCATTAGGTGGCCAAGAGCCCAATTTTTTTTTTTGCAGACCTCTGGTCCGAAGTCTAGCGTCTGGAGCCACACCTAACGAGTGCGCATGTGAAGTTTCATCGCATTTCGATACAGTTTAGTATTTTAAAAATTATCCCACACCAAAATTATGGATGGATTGATAATTGAGAAATCAACATCGCGACTACTGGCCCTTAGAAACTTCGCAGCACATAGACTATACGGAGGCATTAGGAGTAAAGTCTGCAACAAGAAATGTCAAATTTTTGCATGTTATTCCTATTGAAATTGACAGTGCTAACAAAAACTGTAAGTAAGAATTGAAAACACAGCGAAGATGCACATTCAAAGTTGAGAGCGAAGGACAAGTGTAAAATTTTAATTCATATTTTAAGGGCGCATACAATAGTTTTGCATTGGGACATAGTCATATGTCCAATGCACGAGGATAACACTATGCCAAAAAAGATAACATTACAAACTGTGTTTATTCCATTGGAACGAATACATCCTTCACTGCTTGAAGATTTCTTACAAGTTGAAAGTCCTTGGAGTTACAGTGATGCGCTTCACATGTATTGCACAATGTGAGCATCAGTCACATCAAGCCAACTAAAAAGGCCTCTGCAGCACACTGTAGAGGCATAAAGATATTCTTTTGTGAAGCGATCAGGTCTATCCTGACCTTGTGCCAAAAACCACCTCTTGCTTTCTGTGCAGTAGAGGTCTTGCACAATCTCGCGAACGTCTCGAGAAGCTCACCTTTGGAATGATGAGATCAAAAGAGCATTGATACCTCCTAATTTCTCTCAAGGCCACTGTACTTGGCTTCCACTTGTGTTTCTTGTGGGGATGCTAGGGAGGACCGTTGTGAGGGCAGCTTGAGGAAGGTGGGTTAGGTTGAGAAGGGGGCATTTGAGCTAGTAGATGCTCCAAGGGGCTAAACACGATATGGGGCTCTGAGCGGAAACTTATTTGCAACTACCTTAGACCTAGCCATCTTTCCTGCACAAGAGATGTGAGAACTCAATGAATAAGATAGAAAGTGAAACCCTCTTTTATATAACCCTAAACTATAAGACTCATTGACATAGATGCACACTCTCTCTTTCTCTATTAAACTATGAATTGCATTCACACTGAACACATTGTTCATCTTACTATCTTAGCTCTCTTCGAACCCATTTGCTGCCTTGTCGAAGCCTTGTTTCTAGCCACTTGGCATGGTTTTCTTTGGCACTTGAGGCTTCATAACACATTCTTTTAGTGACACGATGTAATTCCATCATGTTTGCAGCCGATTCATCAACACTTTCATTTGCTCTCTTTTGTGAGAGTTTAGCTTCATCCGCTACTATAATCCTATACCACCAAGATAGAAATTGGATCATTGGATTGCTACCATTCACCCCTCCATCATGATCAGTTTCTCTTTGGTATGCACCACATGCTATCCAATGTGAATTTTCCACCCCTTGTGTGGACCAAATTCTGATGCTTCCCTTTTTTGCGAAGTATGGCCCATGTGCCTCAAGGATATGCTACAAAGACACATATCACACATGAGTAAAACTATGCTCAATAGTTTATACAATTCATTCAATTTTAAAATATTAACTTAGTACACACTATATAATGTGTGATAGAGCTTGTCCCATGCTTCCACCATGTTTTTGTAGAAGTTATGCATAGCATTGATAAATTCTTGCTTATCTTCATTGTTAAGCACCATCTTGTGAAGTAAGGGAGTCAATTTGTTTAGACTTATCCAAACCTTAGCTTTGGCCAATCTTGTTTTTCCTCCATTACTTCGATCAGGAAGTGCAAAATGTAACTTTTTCCACCCATCGTAGTCCTGCGGCCTACAAGCCATGACATTCCCTTCCTCATTGATGGGTGCTGAGAGAAACTTCCTAGCCTTTGCTCCTCCAAAGCAAGGCTTTTTTGGCAAGTTACCAGATTTTCATGATCTCTTCTCATCTTTTTCAATTATTACTTGATGCTTGTGTAGCCCAATTTTTGATAGCACTTGCTCCACATTCCTACACGTTGCAATGCCATTGGCTTCTTTTTCTGGTTGCATCCTATAAGCAAAGAAAATGTATTCATATACAAGTTTCTCCATGATTCTGACAAAAACATGCAATGAACAAATGTGAATACGATCCAATGGAATGTTGAAGATGGGCTTCCAAGTGGGATCTTCTCTATTGCACGTTGGTGCAACACTTGTCACCCTTTGCCAGTTCTTCTTTCCGTCCTTTCCTTCCACCCTCTCTGTCAAGCAATATAGGCATGGATTCTTTGTATTTGCACAATTGGAGATTCCACACATGCATTTTAAAGTTTTCAAGTCTCCTGTAAGATGCTATTCAACCAAGTATTAGACCATACCCTTCAATCGAGAGCATCTCACCATGTTCTTGATGATCGATGATGCTTGGAATGCTTGTGTGCATAAAGAACAGCTGCAGCACCTCAAATGTTTCCTTAGGAACTTCAAATGCAATGAGTCACCACACATGGCGCTCAGATTGAACACTAAAGTTCCCTAGGTTGTTCTTGTCAAATTGTAAAGCTCTATTCATCAGAGTTACACTAATTCTTTCAAGCTTTACTTCTTTGACGACCTCACTTTAATCTAATTTTATAACAAATTGCAATTTACCATTACATTCCTCAACAGACATCTTGTAGTACATTACTATTGCCGACTGCACCTTGTACAAATCTAAACAGTAATTGTTGAGTTCGGTGAACTTTACCTCATATGCATTTTTGGTCCCAACCTTTAGTGTTTCCATGATTTGAACATGCATGGGATCTCCTATAAGCTCCAAAACCTTTATATTAAGTTGTCATTGGGCCTATATTAACTTTGAAGATTGAGGAAGAGGTACGATTCTACTTCTCTTCAGCACACGACCAAACCTAGCCTTCACATCTTTGAATATCTTTGAGTAAGTCATTGTGCTAATACCGACTCTGTCACAAATAGATTGTGCATCCACATCTGAGAAATCATTTGACACATCTTTTAATGTACACTCAATTACCTTTTCCTTCACAGCCTTAAACTTAGGATTGCTCAAAGCATTTTCCAATGTACTTGCCTTCAACAATCTACTAATACACGATCCAACCTCACCCTCACCCTCACCTAGGTTCTCTTTCTGAGCTACCTTACATGCTTTGATACGTCGCTTTCACTGGCCGCTATTCACAATTAACTCATTGATTGGCTTCTTCTTTCATTTGCGCTCTTGTGTTAGCTTGCTGTTGATCCTTCTCAAGTCGTCCAATTGTGTCTTTACCTCCTCATATGAGATACCAATGTCATGGATAGTGTCCTGCATTGAAATAATTTGATTGTTTTGTTGAATTATAGTGTCATTCAGATGTATCACTTGTCCTATGAGGTGTTGTATATGAAGTTGATGTGCAACGATCACATCATGGCAATTTTTTATGGTTGCTTGGGAAGTTGTAAATACTTTGAATGACTGATCATTGAGCCGCCTAGTATAACCGAGTAACCCATTTTCACTCTCGCACACATACTTCAAGAAATTTGTGATTCCTGAGAAATTTGGAGGTCTATTGTTTAAGGGGTTAATTGGGTAGATTCCCCCATCAACCCACAAATCCACATGTTTCAATCCCATTTGCCTATAACTCTGTAAAACCCGAGGGTTGACATTGGTACATTGGGTTCTTTTGAATAAAGGGGCATATTCAATCTCTACCTCAATATGCAACTCCTTTTTTCTTGTATTCATTTTACTATTAATAGAAATGGGGAGCCTACTTGGTTGTCACAGGAGGAAGAGTGGAGATGCCTAGAGAGGCACACAAAGGTGCCAAGTGAAAGGAGGATGTAAGCAATTCACTCTGTTAATGAAGGTTGCATAAACACAGAGAAGAGGTCACAATAGAGCCATTAGAGAGTATAGATATGGGGGGAAATACCTCAGAGGGTAGGGATGTCCAAGACTTTTTGTACTTTAGATATTTCTATTTTGCCTCCAAAAACATCTCCAAAAAATGCGAAATTTGACCAGTTGGTTTGTTTTTTGACCAAAAGCTAGAATATAAAAAATCCCCAAAATATCTTAAAGGGAACTTCCAAAATTTCATTTTCCTTGTTCTCAATTAAAAAATCAATTACCTCGTATCTACTAATCATTTTGCATTGAAAATGAAGCACCATACTCCCGTAACTAACTCATTTTTGAATATAAAATTTGGTTGAAAAAGACTTCTTGAATGAGAGGAGAGAAGGAATATGAGTATATCTTTGTAGATAATATAAAAAAGGCAAAATGAGATTGCAAAAGTGGAGAGAGAAGAGGATTATTTTACTATTCTTTTCTCCTCTTTTCCTTGTTTTAAGGATGAGAGAGAGGGGGGCTAAAAGGACCATTTGTGAGTTTATTTTTTTCCTAATGCAAAGCTCTAGCAAAGTCTTGTAGGGGAAAGATCAAAGAATGGCCTAAAATGCTACCTTTTGCATTATGGGCTGACTGGACTACTCATAGTACAGTGACTGGCTATATGCCAGCTGAACTTATGCATGAACAACAACCAATTATGCCAATTGAAGAATCTATTCTCACATGGAGTCTTCTACCTTGGGAGGAAGGCATCAATAGAGAAGAGTTGCTGACTTTGCACATATGGCAGCTAGAAAGAAGGCCTGAAGATGTTCAAGTAGCTATTGAGAAGATAAAGACAGCAAGACTAAAGAACAAAAGAAGATTTGATAAGCGACATCGACTTCGGCCAAGAGCAATTCAAAAAATGATTGGGTGCTTATCTATGACAACAACCTAGACAATCAATACAGTGCTTCTAAGAAGATGCTAAAGCATTGGTTTGGCCCATATGTGGTAAAGGTCATTTATGACAATGCCACATATTCATTGGCTGAATTGGATGGGACTAGCATAATGATACCTGTAGTTGGAAAAAGAATCAAGCTCTTCAAATGAAGAGAAAGTTCAATATATGAGCTAGAAGACTTGAATATAATTCAAGAGCATGAAGACATGGAGGAAGAAGAAGAGGCATAAGCATAAGATGAAGACATTGACATGGCAGAAGATACTTCTTCTAACACTGTAAATCTGTAAGACTTTGGCACATGCCAGAGGATGTGCTGGTGAGGAGGGGGTGGATGTCGTGCTGCTACGCGCACAGCGTGTAAAAAAAATTCTAGAGTGTGGCTTCCTTTTAGATTTAGAGAGCCAATGCCACTTTAGGCATTAGTGTTAGTATCCATGGTTCAAAATATTAGATTGTTTTGGACAAGTTTTTAGCTAATTTTTAATAGTCTAGATATTACCTCTTGTAAAAATCCATAAAACTATATATAACTTCTAGATTAGGATGACATGTAAAAGAAAGCATGATATAGCTTTTAGCCAAATTGAGAGGATTTTATGTAAAAAGAGAGATTGACAAAATCGTGCGACGTGCGATCGTATCAGGCAGTGAACAGTACTCCGAAGGGGAAGATAAAGAAGGAGTGATTCGGTAGAATTCTGGCCAGGTGTGCTAGTATTTTACCCCCCTTTCGGAGCCAATGGAAGCATCAGATTGGCGATCTGAGTAGCATATAGGAAGGTATTAATTTATACATGTTTTTGTCTATTAGAGTTATATATTCTCATAATGCTAAAAGAAACTAACAGGTTTCATCTCTGTTAGTATTCTTCTACATTTTCTATTTACTTTTTTGAGTATTCTTCTACATCTTCCATTTACTTTTTTGAGTATTCTTCTACGTCTTCAATTTCTTCGAACCCCTTCTCTTCCGTCTACTCCTCTCCCTAAATCTACCTTTACCCTGCTATCTCTTATCTTCAAGAACTTGGCTTGAAACCTTCAACCCTTCTCTTATCTCTACCATCTTCGGAGTCTAAGCTCTTGAACCCCCATACATTCTTCTCTTGCCAAACCCTTATGGTGACCTTCAACCCTACGCGCTGCGACAATGTGCAATGCTGAATACAAGTTTTGGGAGGTGTTGCTAATGATCACCATGGTTGCCAAGAGTGCTAGGATCCTTTTAGAGGCTGGAGGAGTAGTTGAACCGATTTGGGGAGATTAGGCCAAGAACAAGGTCAAATCACACAGCCTAACTTGGGCGTGTTGTAGGGTTGCCAAGGAAGGCTTGCAAGAGGTCCAATGTAGCTAGAAGTAGCCTATGAGACATGGAGTATCAAAAGCATGCCTTTGAATGATAAGCCATGGCTACCAATGAAGAAATCTGTAAATGCAAGCTCAAGCAGTGCCAGGTTGGTTTCAAGCTCTCGTGGAAGATGGCTATGATATTAGTTGAAGGGAATGAGCCTTGAAGTGGAAGCACGTAGCGGAAACAAGAGTTGGTGGAAGGAGCAAGAGCAAGAGAGAGAGACACACAAGATGTGGGAGCTCCAATAGTCAGAATGTGTGAGCATCCTTCCCTTTATTCAAATATCACTAAAAGAATAAAGAATGAAGTTACAAAGATGGGTGCTCGCCACCTTAGTGTACATATGTGTGGGTAATGTCAGTGTAACTAATACATGGGTGTGCCTAGGCATAGGTGCCTTTACCCTAACACTTGTTTGAATCAACTAATACTCAATCACTCAACATTGAGTACATTTTTAGTAGAATGCCTAAAATTGGTCTTATATGCCATTCTTTTATGTGTGATAGCTCTAGGTTGAAGAATAGATTCATGTACATGTTGGATGTTCATAGCACTTTTACCTAGATTTGAAGGTAATGTAAAAGTAAGTTGAGGTTTTGAAGCTATGAATGAATTTTAAAAAAAAGTACATCCTAAAAAGTATTATTAAACAATGGTTTAATTCCACCTTATCGTAGGCACATGCAAGTGTGATGAGTGGAAGGGTTTAAATCATCTCATCTTTAGTTAGCCATAAGTACATTTTCACAATCAACATGGATTGAGATGTACTATCACAAATATGAGCTAATAGCTAGCATCACTGCTTGGTATATTTGGGCTAGCACCATAGATTCAATGTAAATATTCATTCTAGAGAGACTCTTTAGGATTTGGGCAAAGATTCCCCACTCTCCTCAGGAGGTGGGAGAGGCTACAATGTGACTTGAAGACTATGCAGAGAAGGAACAATGCATTTCTTAATATTTGAACAAGGAGCTTCAACTATAATAACCATATGCATATACATATCATGAGGAGCTTATAGACATTATGATCCAAAGTAGCAAAATGAACATGATCATAAATACTTCTATAGTTTTAAAGGTACATTGTGTCCATGTTTTGGTGTCCACATCTTTTAAAAAGGAAGGAAATAAATAGATAATCCAAAAATGATAAAAACCAACAATTTCTAAGTTGAAGACTAGCCCAAAATATAACATAAAGTCCAAAAGAAGATCTCCAATGGTTGAGAAGGTTCAATAATCAAGCAAATTTATATTTGTAGAAAGTAAATTAAAAGGTTGGTAAACTCAATTTATAGCATGCACGCGCACGCACGCACGCACACACACACACACACACACACACACACACACACACACACACACACACACACACACACACACACACACACACACACACACACACACACACACACACACACACACACACACACACACACACACACACACACACACACACACACACACACACACACACACACACACACACACACACATATGCATGCATGCACACATGCACACACATGCAGAGAGAGAGAGAGAGAGAGAGAGAGAGAGAGAGAGAGAGAGAGAGAGAGAGAGAGAGAGAGAGAGAGAGAGAGAGAGAGAGAGAGAGAGAGAGAGAGCGTGTGCATGCACACACATTCATGGTTGACTTACCTTGTACTTGCAAATTGCCAAAAGGATTGCATTCAAGAAGCTACATAATAAAGTATGCCTCAAGGTTTGACGTTTGGGAGATTGTTAGCATATTTGGCTACTTTAATGCTTGCCATCTTGGGATGCACATGGAAGGAATTCAATTAGCTCTTGCAATTGCCCATCGCTTTTTGGGTTGTAGCATATTTTTTGGAATGCAACCTATTGATACTCTTATTCTCAAACAAATATCACTTAAATGAGTTGCATTTTTTGCACTATATATTAATTTGCATTTCACAAGTGTATTTTTTGTAAGATTTGTTAAAAGGTGCATTATTGACACTCTTATTTTCAAATTAATATTCTTTAAATAAGCTACATTTTTGGAGTATATATTACTTTGTTACTGTAGAAGGTACATTTTTGTAATTTTTTTTGAGAGGGTGTCATGTAGGCTTGGCCGCAATTTGGTAGTTCGGCGTGGTATATTTAGTGCAATCCTTCTAAATGATATAAAATCACTATCCACCAAGATGAATACATACTTCCCATTAATTTTCCCTTGAATGTGCCGTGTGTTGGGGCTCCTAGAGCCTATCTATGCATCCATCAAGATGGAGAAAATGTAAGTGATAGCATGAGAGGGTGTAGCTTGGGTCAAAGGGATGTTGAAATATTAGAGTGGAAGCATGAGAGTGTGCACAAGAGGGAGAGAGAGAGCTCATGTACAAGAAGAAGATCTTGCTTAGTGAATTTTTTAGAAGTACAAGTACACTCTCCTCAACTGCGAGAGTGACCTTTAGGTAGTTTATATAGCCCGAGAGAAGTTAGGGTTAGGGTGAGCTAAGAGATCCACCCTTAGTTGGTTAGTACTCTGTACATAGGTAAAAGCTGTGTTCTGTCGTTGATTCAGGACCACAGAATCAATCATGGAATGCCAGGAATTATCAAGGCAAGTAGCCACTTTTGAGGAGTAACTCTGGAATATGTCATCTATTCGCAACTCCAAATAGTTGACATACAAAATAGCTTGTAAAACCACGTCTCCCACATACCAAGCCATATCCACTTCATCTTAAATCAACAAGTCTCCCCGTAGATACATATATGACATCAACATAGTATCTGTCGTGACAGAATCTTCAAACACCATACGGACCACTTCTGTCAGCAACTCAGGAGACCAAGCCCCACTCCAACCATCCTCTAGAAGAGGAAGATCCATCATTGAAAGCTTCATGTAGAAGGCCAACTTCTGTAATTGATAGTGGACAAAGAAAGAATGGTCCGGAGGAACATATTCTTGGAATTGCTCAAATATAGACCATAGCAGATCCATCCTGGACTGCAATCTTTCCACTTTATCTTGGAAGAGAGGACACAAGGTAGCATGTCTCTGAAGAACTGCCAAGTCCTGCTGTGAGAGAGAAGGGATCAAGGGAAATTAGGGCTTGGAGGAACAGACCGTGACTTTGCCAATTGGTCTTGCAACTGTTTGATTTGGGAAGCTTATGATTCCACTGTGTCAGTAGCAATCTGTAGGGCTGAAAGTTTGACATCTAAGAGAGTTTGAAACTCTTGCATTTCTTTGGACATCCTCTCCTTATCCTCTGAGATTCGAGTGACCTCTAATTGAGCCTCTGTTAATTGAATCTTCAAAGAAGATATCTCATCTCTGTGGGTTTCAATCAGTTGGGTTTGTTGCTCCATCTACTTAAACAGATCTGCCAGGGTATCCTTAGCAGAGGCTAACTCGGATGTTGCCTTATGCAACTGGTCCTTAGACTGCATCAATTCCTCATAAAAGGAAGCATACAGCTGTTGAACACAGGTTGTCACTGATAGTTCAATGGAACTTTGAATGTCTTTACATAGGAAAGGAATGGCATCTCCCGACACTAGACTGTTCAGTGATGGGACTGATATGTCCAACAAACCTTCTCTATGTACTCTGAATAGGTTGTTACAGGTGAGATAAGCAGGGAGATCATTGCCAGAGGTAGCAGGAATGGGCACTGATGGAAGAACTGAAGGAGCTTTATCTGCTACCCGCTTCAAGCGTTTGCGCTGTATGACCAGGGGAGGCGGAGAATCCAGATCCTCTATATCAATTGGTTCTGACTCATCTGAAGGTGGAGGAGGAGGTACTGGATCAAATGGAGGAGGTGGAGGCACACTCTTCTGTAAATCTGAGTAGGTCAAGAAGGCAGACAAGTAGGATCCGGAATTGGTAACATTGCCCCTGGTGACTTTAACGAAATGTTGATCCATCTTAGTGAATAGGTAAGTGCTCCAATCAATAGCTACTCCTTTTAACACCATCCTTGAAGCTGTAAAGAGCTCTTTCGACAAGTAATGGGATGGCGTTTTTGCAGGCATAATCTGTCTTGGAGAAACTGACAAACCAACTTCCACACAGGATCAGTGATCATGGAAAAGGAAACTCCTGAAGTGTTGATCACCTTCTTGATATCCAAGATTTCCTTGGTCTGTTTTTGTAACAGCTTCAAAATCTCATCGTTAGAGAATAGCTGGCGAGCTGTAACAAAGGGTTCACCTTTGTAGGAAAGAGACAGAGCCTTCCCTAATCCTCGAGGTGTCAAAGTCATGGAAGTACCCTGGACCAGTCCCGACTTCTTGCTGTAGAAGGCCAGGAATTCATCACACATGGATGGATCCTCTGGAAGCAATGGAAAGGAGGCACCCACAAAAGTCGCGAGTCCCGCCTTCATGAGAGGCTCAAAAGTGAGTAGGGAAGAGTAATCCCTACTAACTAGTGGGACATACTGGATAGGGGGAGGAGGGTGAGGTGCCATTTAGATGGTAAACACACACACCACAACACATACAGTCACAAAGAATACCTGCAAAACAACCAAAGGGCTATCAAAAAGGAATCAATCCAAAAAAAAGGACACTCATACAAACATAGACGGAACTAACCCAAGTACTACCCCAGACAATACACAGCCTAGAAAAATTTCGACATGACCTCTACACATATGCGACCGAAAGCTTCATGCAATGCAACATGCAAGCACCCAAATCCATGTATCAGGCAATAAAGAAAGAACTACACACCGTACCCATAATCGTAACACATGTACAAATCAAACTACCATAAAAATGGACATGAAGACTGGACCATAACCTTGACCATCAGTGTCAACTAATAGACTTGTACCCGCCCATCCCACGAAGCGAGTTTATTAAAAAAAAGGAAAAAAGTGCAGTGAGGGGGAAATATGTTAATGAAAGGTTCATTTTAATAAATTATTAACAATGGGTGACATTTTATTAGGTGATAAACCTTAATAAAAAAACGGCGGTTCCTTCTTAAAATTTTAATTACAAATTATTAAGTTGAAACGGTGCTTTAACGCAACCCAGACTACGATGCCCAAACTAGGTCTCTAAATGCAAATTCCTTAATTAAAAATTAAGAGTGATGTGGAGCGCTTTTTTGCCAGCGCGTGCTTTTGTGACGGCTGGTTCATTTTTATTACAAATTAAAGTGCCTCTGAGGCGCACGTAGCGTGTGTAAAGTGAACGGCTGGTTGATTTTTATTATTATAAAATTGTGTGTTTAGTGCGAATGCACGTGGAAAATGTGGGTGAATAAATAATTCATTTTAGCAATTAATTTGTGATTAAGGGGGAAATGAAAATAAATAAAGCACATAAAATAAATACCTGGAAGGGGTGTGTATGCAATGGCCTGAAGGCGTATGGAAGAGTCCCTCAAAAGCAATGAATCCAGTAAAAGAAAAGGAAAGACCACTGTGTGACTGAACAACAAAGACAAAACCTTAGTGGGTTTGTTGATTGTTATTATTATTGTTTTTTTTTAATTGTATTATGAGTTATTATTATGTTTTTTTTGTTAAATTTTATATATATTTTTGTTTGATATTTTAGGGGTATTATGTGTGGTTATTGGAGTTAGGTTTTGGTTTTTGTTTAATAAATTGTATGTGGTTGTTTTTTTGTATTTTTTTTAAATAAATGAATAATAAGGAAAGATGGATATGGGATGAAGAAAAAATAAAATGGCAACCAGTTAGGAAATAGCCACAATTTAGAGTATGAAAATAAGATGGGGATTTTTATGGTTAAGTTTTGTTTGTTTGTTTTTTTAATAGGGGTGCCTTGTATGAAAATATTTTAAAGTGAAAAAGGAATGGAAAAAGGTCAGGGGGTGGGTGGAATTTTTTGGAACTTTTCAGTTTTTTTTTGTATTTTTTGAATATTAGATTGTTTTGGACAAGTTTTTAGCCAAATTTTGATATTCTAGATATTATCTCTTGTAAAAATCCATAAAAGTATACATAACTTCTATATTAGGATGCCATGTAAAAGAAAGCATGTAGCTTTCAGCCAAATTGAGAGGATTTTATGTAAAAAGAGAGATTGGCGAAATCATGTGACGTGCGATCGTTGTTTTCAGGCAATGAAAAGCATTCCGAAGGGGGAGATAAAGAAGGAGTGATTTGGCAGAATTCTGGCCAGGTGTGCTAGTATTTTACCCCCCTTTCGGAGCCAATGGAAGCATTAGATTGGCGATCTGAGTAGCATATAGGAAGGTATTAATTTATACATGTTTTTGTCTATTAGAGTTATATCTTCTCATAATGCTAAAAGAAACTAACAGGTTTCATCTCTGTTAGTATTCTTCTACATTTTCTATTTACTTTTTTGAGTATTCTTCTACGTCTTCTATTTACTTTTTTGAGTATTCTTCTACGTCTTCAATTTCTTCGAACCCCTTCTCTTCCGTATACTCCTCTCCCTAAATCTACCTTCACCCTGCTGTCTCTTATCTTCAAGAACTTGGCTTGAAACCTTCAACCTTCTCTTATCTCTACCATCTTCGGAGTCTAAGCTCTTGAACCCCCATACATTCTTTTCTTGCCAAACCCTTATGGTGACCTTCAACCCTACGCGCTGCGACAACGTGCAATGCTGAATACAAGTTTTGGGAGGTGTTGCTAATGATCACCATGGTTGCCAAGAGTGATAGGATCCTTTTAGAGGCTGGAGGAGTAGTTGAACCGATTTGGGGAGATTAGGCCAAGAACAAGGTCAAATCACACAGCCTATCTTGGGCGTGTTGTAGGGTGTGCTGAGGAAAATGGGGGGTAAGGCAAGATCCAAGGGTTGCCAAGGAAGGCTTGGAAGAGGTCCAATGTAGCTAGAAGTAGCCTATGAGACATGGAGTATCAAAAGCATGCCTTTGAATAATAAGCCATGGCTACCAATGAAGAAATCTGTAAATGCAAGCTCAAGCAGTGCTTGCCAGGTTGGTTTGGAGCTCTCGTGGAAGATGGCTATGATATTAGTTGAAGGGAATGAGCCTTGAAGTGGAAGCACGTAGTGGAAACAAGAGTTGGTGGAAGGAGCAAGAGCAAGAGAGAGAGACACACAAGATGTGAAAGCTCCAATAGTCACAATGTGTGAGCATCCTTCCCTTTATTCAAATGTCACTAAAAGAATAAAGAATGAAGTTACAAAGATGGGTGCTCGCCACCGTAGTGTACATATGTGTGGGTAATGTCAGTGTAACTAATACACGGGTGTGCCTAGGCATAGGTGCCTTTACCCTAACACTTGTTTGAATCAACTAATACTCAATCACTCAACATTGAGTACATTTTTAGTAGAATGCCTAAAATTGGTCTTATATGCCATTCTTTTATGTGTGATAGCTCTAGGTTGAAGAATAGATTCATGTACATGTTGAATGTTCATAGCACTTTTACCTAGATTTGAAGGTAATGTAAAACTAAGTTGAGCTTTTGAAGCTATGAATGAATTTTTAAAAAATGTACATCCTAAAAAGTATTATTAAACAATGGTTTAATTCCACCTTATCGTAGGCACATGCAAGTGTGATGAGTATATGCTCTAGAGTGGTTAGCCTCTACCCATCAATTATCCTTCATAGAGAGGATTTACTTTAAGACAACTTTAACAACCTTTCAAACGTATAATAAGTTACTAAGATGGCCTGATTCAAATTTATCTAGAATATTACATGGATGTTTCATTAAGAAAACTTTTTCATGTTGTATGCAAAATATTCTAGGGCTTTGAGTCTTCTCACATAGTTAAAATCACATATTTATGTATGCATACCATATAATAGGGCTTCTACATATTTAAATGGCATCTCACCCCTGCTACACAATATAGTTCATGGGCTTGTAACTCATTGTCATCTCAATACTAAACTTTAAACTTGATTTATCTAGGTTATGCAACTCTTGGATGATCGATCATCATGATCGCTCACAATAAATGCATCATGGATCAACCTACCTCTACCAACCATATTTCTATTTTGCAGAATATATACTTTGATCATGTTTGAAGTGGATAATTTCTTTATGCTTTATAGTTTGAGTCTATTATGAAAGTTGGTAGATGTTCAAATTTCTTCTAAAAGAAATCAAGATGTGCATGACAATCAAGTCCATTGGTAAAAATTTATTTGCCATTATCTTTGTCATACCCTCCCTATCCACATCATTATGTTTTTGGAATACAAGGATTCTATGTGACATCCTTTTCAAAATGAGGTGAACTGTGTTGGACCTCTGGCTCCTCCCTACCTTGTGGTTTAGTGGATGAATATTTGGTTGTGCAAGGTCGATCAAGTATTTCAACACTTGGTGAAGAGTACGAGGAGATTTCAATTACATCCATGTTCTTGTTTCATCATAAGGTAGCAACAACTAATGTCACTAAATGCCTTTCAGTGTTAAGAAGCACTCATCTCAGGTTAAGACCACTTGAGATGTTTAGGTATTTACCTTGTCAAGCTGATCGGTGTTGAGATTTGGCTTCTCGGTGAGCTCATGATATCCCCCAAGCATTGGAGCTACTCACAGATTAGGAACACACTTTAGAGCATATGCTTCGGTGATTAGAATCACTATTAATGATTACCAGATTGAAAAAAGTGAAAATAGGAGAGCTTGAAGCTTCCTGGCTATGGCTACCAAGAAACCCATAGCTAGGGTTTTGATCATAGTAGCAAACAGTAGGAGAGGAATTAGGTCAAACCCTCTTAGGTGAAGGTGGCCCACTAGGGGAGCTACCAAAGCCCGATGGTTTCCAGAATGATTGCGCCCATGCCAAGGAGCTGAATTGGTGTCAGCAAAATCTGCGCTAGATTTACGAAATCTAGCAATGGCATCTTCCTAGCTGCCTAATCTTTGCATTTAAAGTAGTGCCGTGAGCTAGGGAGCAACTCCCCACAAGGAAACAGAGCAAGATATGGTCTCTTTTGTCCACCCTAGGTCTTCCATTGACTGGTGGTCAAGGCTGGCTATGGTGGAAAGGAGGTGAATGAGAAAGAAGGATATCTTCTTGTGCACTTAGGTTAGGATATAGCTGAAGGAAGCTTGTTGGATTAGAGATAGCTTTGATATCATGTTGAAATATCAGAGTAGAAGCTTGAGAGTGTACACAAGAGGGAGAGAGAGAGCTCAAGTACAAGAAGAAGATCTTGCTTATTAGTGAGTTGTTTAGAAGTACAACTAGTACACTCTCCTCAACTTTGAGAGTGACCTTTAGGCAATTTATATAGCCTTTGGAGAAGTTAGGGTTAGGGTTTCCCCTTGCCCTCCATTTCATTTACACCCAGCTACCCTTATCCACCTTTGTATACATAGGGTTCACATGCCTATCTTTCAACAAGGGGAACCCATCTGTTGAACCATAGAATTGTTAGGTCCTCTTCATAGTCCTCATTTTTTAAGTTATTTGCAGCACACTTAAAGCATTTGATTCATCATCTTCTGTCAAGAATCATGTGGTGGGGGACTTTGCTTGAGCTACTGCACCAAACACACACTGTGTATACAAGAGGAAGCTCACTCAAGGACACAATAAGAGAGATGGAGGCCAAACCCTTTTCTTGCTGATTTTTTCTTCTTCTTCCACACACTATACAATGTACACAAAGTATAGACAAGATACAACATAAAGGAAAGTGGCCTTCTAAGTCAAACAATGCATAACCGACTACAATAATCAACATGCGTTATATCTTTGCCAGCTGTAGGTAGGTGTAACAAACTAAATATAATAAGTGATAAGTTAGTGGCCATGTGAGTATCATAATGACCACCAATGTGCTAAGTGTAGACATGCGGACTCATCTAGCCAGGCGGTCCATCATCAATGTTTGCACATGTTGAGCTTGCCATCTCAACATCTTCATTTTGCCAATCTTCCATAGCATACATGCTAGGAAATTTAACCTTTTTTGTTTTGTAGGGGCATTTTGAGGCATTGCCCGATGTGTACTTATCTCCATACTTAACATTAGTCCTTTTCTTTCTTGTCCTTCACAACATTCAATGAGATGAATTTTTGACCACTTGGGGCTTTTGCATTTCATGGCCTGTTTTCAACATACTTACAATCTCCATGTGGGCTAAGTGTTGTTTCAAAATTTCCTTGTTTCCTTTCAACATTAAAGGGGGGTAAGTGAGGGAGCTTCTACCAATGGTGGGCAGGGGTCTCGCTAGAGGGTTGGCTGCATGGATGATGAGAGAGATTAAAAGAGGCTTGTCCTTAATGTGGGAGGGCTCACCAACCTCATATTGCTAGATTGGATGCCCTTAGCTCCAAGGATTCCATATGGGCCCTGTATTAGCTCCAATGGTGGAGGTCGTTGTGCTTGTGCTTGGACTCATTTTCTTTCTCTTGCTCTGAAGTGGTGGGTGGCTAACATTGGGTAATAAGACTGATGAGTTGCTCCAATGTTTTTTGAGTCCTAGAGTTGGAGAGGGCAATTTTTTTGAATGCTAGGTCAATCTTAGATAGCATTTGATGATGGTTGGCAACCATGTCATTGTGCCTCTCCATATGATGAAGCTCATGTTGACATTAAGTGTGATTAAGCATGCTATAGGGGTTCGATTCGACACTTCTTCTTGCATTCCAATATTATAATATTGGGTTGAGCTAGGTTCATCATTCATTGATGCTTGGGAGTCTTTGATCTCCCTCTTGACCTTGTCCTAGGCCTTTCATTTGCCTTTATGCCCTACCATTTTAGAGTAGTCCATAGGACCCCGTTGCACAAAAATGGGCATAACTTTTAGCTTGTAACTTTGAATTTAAAAAATTATAATTCAAATAAAAGATAGGAATGAAATCTATGAGGTGATGTAAAGATTTTAATGATAGAAAATATTCAAAGTTTTTTGTAACTCACTTTCGATAGTTGTATAGGGGCTATTTGCACCTTGTCCCATTGGACCCTTGTGCACAAAGACTGCAATATCTTCCCAACTGTAGCTACGATTGAGGATTTTTTAGTTCAAAATGAAGCAAACTTTTCTCTCTTTGAGAGGAGATACTAGGGTTTTTTCTTTGTAGTAAATTCAATTTTCTATAAATGGATTTATTGTAGAAATCTTGAAATTCTTGCACCTTGTGCACCACCCAAATTTGCACTATTTGCACACCTCAAGATTGAAAAGCATATGCCATGCCATGATCAACATAAAATACATGCTCAGTACCATGTACATCCATGTGAGGCTTGCATCAATGAGCCAACTTATGTGTGCAATCTCAACAAATATTTCAGGTGACATACAACTCCCATTCACTACATATATCCCAAAAGCATACATACATCTTGCTAATACATTTGCCTTGTGTCAAGTATATTCCCTTCAAGATTTGGGATATTTTCTAAATGAACCTACATTTTCACACAAATATAGGGATTTGAATCATTGGGAGGTGGGCAAAGTTCCCCCGGCTGGGTAGTGCACCCCTTCAGGGTCTTTAGTGGCAAGGGAGGGTCACCTCACTCGTCTTGCCACTTTGCCTAGCATGGGACTTTTCCTTATCCGATATGTATACATGGTAGACATTTTTAATTAAGACAATCAACATGAAATGCATGTAGGAAAGGAAACTTTGGACCTTTTCATGAAGTGCTTGGAATGCACAATGGGTGGCGTGGGAGAGGGGCTTACTTTGGCAATCTAGTGACTCAATGGATGCCAACTTACCCTTTTACAATGGATTAATAATTTATTTATGATCAAATTAGCAAACATACCAAAAAGGGAATGTTAGGGGTAACTATCAACCAAATGATCAAATTTTCCACCATGACTAATCTCATTCCTCATGCAATGGTAAGAGCAATCAAGCTAGTAATTTTAGTTGGGAAACATTCACTAAATGAAAAAACTCTAATTACAAGGGAAGGTTCAATCCTTAGGTCTCTCCAACAAGTGGATTTAGCTTAGCAATTGGAAATGAGAAAGAGAGATCAAGTGGATTTAGCAATTGGAAATGAGAAAGAGAGATCAAGAATGGAAAAAGTACATTGTAGTAAGCTCAATGTAGGATGCCTTCATGAATCAATATGAAAAGCATGAGCCGAATGCAAACACCTCCACAAAAGGCTCCAATATCTCTCCTCTGATTAGTGGATGGATTTTTCATCTTGAATTCATGCTCCCATAATGCTCTAGAATGCCTCTCATGGCTCAAGAAGCTCCATAGTTGGTCAATGTAGAACCACGGTAACTTGAAGGTCAAAGAAGATCAAGAATCTAAAGATGGATCCATTTCAATGAGTATTTCCAAATTTTGCTCACATGAGCTTTTTGATGGTTGAATCTTCCCTAATGCATGAAAGTAGACCCATTGTGGAAGAGTGTTGGAGCTTAAAGATTGATGAATCTTGCAGCTCAAAGATTGATGAATCTTGAAGCTCAAGAGAGTTCTAAGCTAAGAGCCATGGTTTCTTGTTGTGTATTAGGGTTTTAGAGGCATGGGAGCTCCCAAGATGGAGAAAAAAAAAGTCCAATATTTGATCCAAGTTCACTAGATGGTTGCTAGAAGACTGGGGGAGCATCACTTGATGAGAGATAAAGCTATAGATGAGGTAGGAGAGGCCATGATGGGCAACATAATCTATACTAGAAATCATAGGCTGATTGTTGGCTACTCCTCTTGTGGTTGTTGGGCAAAATGGTGGTCTATTTGTTACGGTTGAGGGATGCTTGCCCTAGGGTTTTCGCTGAAGTTCTTAAACATATTGAGCAGGAGAGAAGGGAGAAGGCTGCCCTCCATGGAAACTGTGAGAAAATCTTGGCAAGAAGAGGAGAGAGAAATCCTTCTTCCAAAAAGTGATAGTGGTTAAGATTGTCTCTAGCTTCTATAACTCCAAATTTGACTTGTGATCTCTAAAATTTGCATGGAATTGAGTGACAACCTACTAAATTGGCATGGTTACCTCCAAATAGATCTCCAACTCCTGCCATAGCCCTTGTCTATCCTTTACAAAAGGCTAACATCTTGTCTGAGTACTCCTATGTACTTGAATTAATTGGGGTTTTACTGTTTTGAAACGTAAAGTTGATTTGAAAGAAAGAGAAGGAAAAAGGATCAAAGCATTGAGCTCTAATACCAATTGTAAAGAAGAGGTCATGAAAGAGAGAAGAGAAGACTGTAGAGAGGATAGAGAAAGAGAGGAAAGGTGAAAGAAAGCCTAGAGAAGGAGAGAGAAGGGCAGAAAGGGAGAGGAAGGAGAGAAGGAAGCCATGGAAGCTCGATGAAGGTGAAAATATTATTCTCTTTGATAATTTGTGGATGCCCTAAACTGGTCTCTTATACCTTTTATGCCCTAGTCACTATGATTGGGTATTTACTTGTGGTTCCCATGCAATCTCATTCTTTAGAAACATGGTTAAAAATGTAGAATGACCAACTCCATCAAAAATTGAGTTTTTTGGGTAATTTTGCCCATGTGGGTGTAGAAAATAAGGATTGGCTTCTATGAAAAAGGTTATTTAAATGAAGTGCCAGTATGCTATAATAGCAGAAGAACCTTCCAAAGGAAAATCTTAGCATACCTAATATCTATGCCTAGTAATCTATTCTTAAAGAAATTGCTGAGGCAATTTATAAGGATCCAAACTATGTACAATTGAGGCAAGTTGTTCAAGGAAAGGACAAGAATCCCAAATTGCAGTTGTTCAAGTAAAGGACAAGGACCCCAAATTGCATCTTAATTACAAGGACTATCATATGGAAGGAGAGTGATTGTACTTTCATAACTAGCAGATACCCAAGATATGCGAGGATCCTAAATGCAGTTAAGGAGAAGCTACTTCTAGTTTAACAAGACACTCAAGTATGTCGCATAGTGTTTTGTTGTCAAAGGGTTAAAGATAAAATAGTCAAGTTGCTAGAAAATCTACAACCTCTTAGCATCCTCCAAATGAACTAGGAGTTCATCAACATGGATTTTGTAGTAGGACTTCCTAGAGTTTAAGGCAGTTGTGAATTCATTTTGGTCATTGTGGGTATGCTTACAAAAGTTGCTCACATCTTCCTAGTAAAACACTTCAAGGATTTTGACATCTCTTAACTCTTCATGAAGGAGATCTTTTGACTTCATGGTTTATTAAAGAGCATAATGAGATATAGAGACACTATCTACCTCAAGGTTTCAGAGAAGTTTTTTCCAAGTGACTAAAATCCAACTTTGCTTTAACATGGTGCATTATCCCCAAACCAATGGGAAAACTAAAAGATTAAATCAATTGATTGAGAATATACTTTGAGCTTATTGTAGCAGAGAACCTAGCTGGTGGATTGAATATCTGTCCCTAGTAGACTTTGCATATAACATCTACTAGAGCATTGGAATGACTACTTTCCCCAAGTGCTCTATGACTAAGATTACCTATATTCTATTAACTTCTCAATTCAAGATAGAAGCATCCAAGAGATCATTAAAAGAGATACAAGAATAATTGATTGTAATCCATAATGATATTAAAGCTCCTCAATATTGCTAGAAGGCATATGCAAATATAAAGAGATATGATAATATATTCAAGGAGTGAGATATGGTTTTCCTATGGGTTTTGACCTAAGAAGACTTCCCTATCACTGGGGAAATTTAAGAAGTTAAGACTAAGAGCAGTCCTGAGAACATTGTTAAGTCTAAGAAGGTATTCCTACAAGTTGTAACCCCCGCCACACCTTAAGGTTCATGATGTATTTCATTTTTTTCTCCTCAAAGCTTATGTCCCAAACCTTAATCATGTGCTTGATGACAATCAAATTGTAATGCCAAAGCAAGGGATTCTCAAGATACAATATAAGAGAATCCTTGATAGTAAGAGAGAATCCTTAGAAATAGGACTATCCAAGAACATATTTGTAATGGAAGGAATTCCCTAAAGAGGATGCCACTTGAATATATGAATATATCCTATGTAGAGACTACCCCCAATTCATAGGATGTAATATACCATCAATGGAGATTTGAGGTCTCGAAAATGCCATGTAAGAGATCCTAGAGAGAGAAAATATTTTACTTAAAAAATATTTTATATTTAAAAATTATTTATATTTAAAAAATAAATAAATAAATAATTATTAAGAAGTTATTATTATAACATTCTCATGATTTGCATCAAACCTAAAAATCTAGGTCCCCATAAAGATGACAATGATGACTAAATGAAGATCCTACGTTATCTTCATAAAAGTGAAAGTGAATATTCAATTTGAAATTTTTTGACATTTGGTTACCTTTCTCCATTCTCATTCTCTTCTTTTTTTATTTTCCTCCTTATTAGTTACTTTCTCATTCTTCTTCTTTTTCAAATTCACATAGTTTTCCTATTCAAAGTTGCAGATCACTTCCTTAGCTATGGATTAATTATCCAATAATCTTCACATTGAGCTAGAATGTGAGTATGAATCAATCAAGAAATTAATAAAATAAAATACTATTTGAAAGTCTATGAAATATATGTTTAGATATGAAGGAAAGAAAGCTCTTGATCTTTGGTTCAATGGAAGGTTATGGTTACAATGGATTTTTAAGATATATGTTCAATCTTGTTGTAGAGAAGGATGTTATTAGATTGGAGAATCACTTATTAACAAAACATAGAGGTGAATGTTGTAAAAACTACATGATTGTCAACAAAAGATCCGTTCATTGGAGAAATATATCAAAACATACAATTAAAAAAAATTATTGTAGGCCTTCAAAATCGGCAAAGAACTCTCAAGAACATTGAGAATCCCAAATGAGGAGATGGCTATAGTAAAAGAGTCCAAGCAACAATATATACATTTTTACTTTGCTTATGATAGTATTTGAGTTGTGATGTGTTTAGGGCTCTTCTTTAACCAAATGCAACTAAGAGAGATGCTTCAAAGGCATCTCAATTTTATTATCTCCTTTTGCCCTCAACAATCCCGAAGGATATTTTTGAGAAGAAGAAATTCAAAAAAGTAAAGAGAAAATGCTTTAATTCTTTTATCGAGAATCATTCCTTGGATTTTGAGCTAGAGTAGAGGACTTCGGATTGTATCAATATTAGTTGAGATAAACACACATTTTCTAGCCAATGTAATCAAATATGAAATAAGGTCAGCTATGCAATTGTTTACTTCCAATACCATATGTGGTGAAGACTGTTACACAAAGAGTTAATGGTAAAGTGATGGAAGTTTTGGGTGAGCCTTTTCATATCAAGGACAACTTCAAGAGCAAGAGTCTTTAGAAAAGGCATAACGAGTAGCTAGGTTTGTAATTAAACTTGATGAAAGTGAGACTTTGAAGTGTACAAAATTAGAGAGGCTCCATTACCTTGATGAATAGAGCAGTTTCATTAAGTCATTGCAATGATTCAATCTATTTAGTTTTCAATTTGAACACAATATCTGGTGTTGATGAGGAGCTTTTGAATTAGACACAAAGGATTTTGATATACTATATTGGGTATTCCATTAGACTTCAATGTCAAAACATGGATCTATATCATGGCAGCTATGGAGGTTGGAAGATGAAGACTAGATTCATAGTGAGATGGACAATGAGTAGATCAACTGTTACACAAGTGAGTTAGGTTTTAATATGGAAGCTTAGACTCATCAACACAATCTTGTGTAAGAAACTGACAATGACAATGACACTAACTGAAAGTACAAAGCATCATGATATTGCATTACTCATCATTAAAGTGGTAGTCAAGTACAATGCTTTATAGCAGCGGCTGGGTAGTGATATTCTGCCTCACTGTGCCTATGGGATTCATGGCATCTCTTCTTGGAGCATATATCATTTTTCATATCTTTCAACATCCAATACTTGATGTGATTAAGAGTCAACAAGTAGGAGAAGAGCTATTTGTCAAGGGAGTTGGGAACTGCAAGGTTGAACGACATATAGCTCGTGACTTGGAGACACTAAAGTTCATGTATAATGTGTTAAAAGGAGCCAACTTTACATGTCCCTATCTATATTGCATGTTTTCAGCTACACAGTTGACCTCAAGCATGTTGAGATATTAAGGGGTAGTTATTGTAGTTGTGCAATGTTACATTGGATGGGTGAAAAGGTTAAAGGTAACACCTCGCTTAAGAGGGGGTGTTGAGAATGTAAGCTTCAATGTTTGGGGGATTTGTATATGTGAACGCACTCTTATGTGCTTAAAATTTTGTGGTGCATGAATATGGATGAGAGGTGTGGAGTAAAGTGTGTCACATAGGGTACACATGAAAGCATGGGTTGTATGGTGTCAAATTTTTTTCCTTAAGCAAAACATATTTTGTGTATTTTGGGGGAAAAAAAAATCTTTTGTTAGGGACCGCTAGTCAGGACATGAAGTCCCAAGATTAGGTTAGGTATATTTAGGGAGTTTTGAGCAGTTGTCTGCCTCCTGTGAAGACATTATCGGGCATATAAAGCTTTGTCTTAGAGGGTAGCCATAGTAAACATGTCGTACTAGCCTGCTAGGGAGCTAGGTCTAGGAATCCCTATTAGTTGTGAGGTAGCTAGGAGAGCCTAATAAATAACACATGAAAATGATAAGTATGTCCAAAATAGATATACTATGGAGATGTGCATGAAAGCTAGATTTTGGGGCTCAATTTAATGCACAAAAAGTGGTCGGGTGTAAAAGACCAATTTTTTTATGGAAAATTGAACGGTGGTAGATGGTAAAGTTGGAGTTTTCCTATGTGGATTTCGACATAGGAACCCAATGCAAGTATTCATTCATCGATCGAAGTCCGTTTGAGCCCCCATTTAATCCCTGCAAGGTTAGGCATTTTAAAGCAGCTATGTGATCTTAGAGTTGAGAAAGTGTGCCATAGACTCCAAATTGATAGATTTCGATGCCACGAAGCCACCTACCTAGTTGGATCTCAATTCTGAGGTTGTTTGTACCCTCAATGGAGGTAGAACCACTTGCCAACCAGTGTGAACATGAAAGATGTGAACTAGTTATTTTATTAAGATTTAAAAATTAACAAATTGGAAAAACTTGACGATTGGGATTTGGCCATTCTGCAACTGGGAGAATCATTAGGAACAGGGGGAGGCATGAGATTTATGAATTTTTTGCTTCAAATCACCTAATTCCTCGTACAAAACAGAGCCATGAATGAAATTCTGAGTTTCTAATCTTTCTCTCTTGTCTATCCTCTCTCATCTTGAGGTGTGTTTTCATGCTTTAATCTATGAGAGAAGGGGATGGGCTAAAATGAGAGATATGGATTGTGGGATGATACTAGAGCATAGATCAAGGTTTGGAGGAGTGTTAGTGGCTATTGGGAAGCGTCAGCGGCCTTCCAATCATGAGATGCATATGAGATTAAGCGTGATTTTATGAGTAAGTGATAGATTTCAATGTTTTATGGTAGATCTTGTTTGCAAATGGTTTTTAATGCTATGATCTATTAGAAATACTAAGGAAATTTAAAAAATTGATCATCTAATAATTTTTCCATAAACACAAACAACCCATAACATTGCGATTTTAAGGGAAATCATGGATTTTGGGGGGTTTTGATGTGTCAATGTTGTTCGTATGGGATGAAATGTAATACGAAAATGATTCTCAACAAGCCTAATAAATCTACATTAGTAAATTAAAAAATATCAATATTTATTAATAAATACATAGAGAAAATAGATTTTTTAAATCTAAAAAATAGAAAAAAATCATATTTGTGTTTGTGAATGTATGATAAGGCCGAGGCATGAGGGTGAGCCTCAATTTAGTTCTATCTTTATGTTAAAGTGGGTATTTACAAAAAAAAAAATACATTAAAAATGCTCTCTAAACCTACCACCGAATGCACAACCTTAAGCGGGAGGGAGAGGCGGAGGTGTTAAGGGGGGATGATAATATGTTGAATTCTAATTTTTTCTGATGCATGGCATATATGACATGTGGTTTTGAAAATTAAGAGAATCCAATAGCATGAGCATGCTCGATGTTGGCCATATGCAATGCAACAAATTACATTTAGAGTAAAGGCATGAAAAAAGTGTTTTTACACCTTCACAATGCTAGTTGTTGATGGGAAAAAAAAAGCTTGAGCACTGTGAATCATACACAATTTCATTGCATGCAACACATGGTATCATCCTGGGGATACACAACAATTATCTTCATGAATAATGGGAAGGGTTATCCCTTGGATTTCAATCCATACAAATGTGAATTTCTACATTAGAGGTTAGGGTAGTATACCCCTTAGACGCTCCTAGGCTATGAGGCATTGGGGTGGTTTGGGTGCATAGTAGAGGCCCATGTGACTAGTGCCATAGAGCCAGTGTCGAGCCCATTTTAAGTCCTAATAGTGTAAGAGGGGGTTCCAACCCTTGAAATAAGAAATAAAGAGAATGAAAAACACAATCAAAAGAGCATATGTTTATCACCTTGCAAAGGCCTAGTAGGTTCTTGGGGACAAGTCAGTAGATGCAGGGCCAATGCTTTATCTTCTTGGGGGTGGTATTTAGCCAAAATAAAGTATAAGGGATCATTGATGGATAATCTCCTCATTTATATATATAATCGGTTTATGCAAAATGTGAGATAAGAAGAGAACATTTGAGTGTGCATATTGTGTGCCTTCCCTTTGCAGTCATGGAGTTCCTTGTCTATTACAATCTACCATAATTATGTGTCAATCATTTTTTACACACCATGATCAACCTCACAGTGGGATTCGTGACATGGTATTAGAGCCATGGTTAGGGCTCTTGATCATGGTGTTTTTATAGATGTAGATAACATTGTATGCCCTTTTATCGTATTCGGTCTTAGTATGTTTTAGCTATTCTTTCTTTAAAATTCTTACACACTCATTATCATTATGATTGCATATGGAGCATTTGATATCTTTTGAGGACTATCGAGAGGCCATCAACATCAAGTGAAGGCACTTTGTATTATGGAAGCTAAAAATGAAGTTGTCTAGCAAGTACTAGGAGTCATTGTCATCAAAGCTACTATTAAAGAGACAAAGAAGGTGAAGCTATCATGGAATCCAAGAAGATACTTTTGTAGATATTGTCTGAGATTATGAATATTAATCTTGGCAAGCAAAGTTGTCCTATGAGCATTGGTTGCTTGAATCACATCACATCATGAACATAATTGTCATTGTAAGACTCTCTGCATGTCTACCATAAGCAAAGTTATCCTAGGAGCATTTGTTGCTTGAATCACATCACATAATGAACATAATTGTCAATTGTATGACTCTCTGCATGTCTACCATAATATTTCTTGTACACTTGAAGTTTCTCTTCAACATCTTCCAAGATCTTGCAAATCAAAAGGAATATTTAGCATATTTTTTATGTACATAGACTTGGATGAGTTTACTATCTTGTGAATAAAATCAATGAGTCTATCATCATGTGTCCTCTACTTCTTCTTCTTCCATTTCTTGAAGAATATTTGCTATTTTCTATCTTTTTTTTATTCAAGAATCTATGGGCTGAATTATGAGTATTCAAGGTAGATTTCTATATTGGCTATTATTCTTAATTTGCTATGTTAGAATAGGTTAATACACTTTGGCAATCTTACATGGTTCATGTTGCATTACACTCATTATTTAGGTATTAGGCATGGAAGAATGAAACTTGCTAGAGGGTGGTGGTGGCAATTGTGTACTTGCTGATGAGAGAAAGGTATCCTTTTCCATAAAGGTGTAGGAGATATGGTTTCTTTTTGCATAACAAAAGCTTCAAAATGTTTCATGAATTCAAGGCATTTTTGTGCACTTCTATTAAGTAGAAGGTGTCAGGTAATCCTTGCATTTAAATGCCATGCATTCAAGTTTTTTGAAGGTGGATAGGTATTCAAGCCATTTCACGGCAAATAAATATTTAGGGTATTTTGAGGTAGACAAGGCATGTAGGCAGATTCTTGTAATTCAAGCAATTCTTGGAGTTTTCTTCAATTCAGATGTTCAAGATGTTATGAAAAAGAAGAATACGACTAACAAAAAGGGTGCCCACTAATGAACAAGGAGATTAGGAGTAATTCCAATAAAATATAATGATGGGGATGGATTGACTGGAAATAGTCCTTAGGCTAATGATGAAGAACACAAAGATGGGGATGAATTGACTGGAAATAGACCTTAGGCTAATGATGAAGAACACAAAGATATAGAAAAAGATAAAATAAAAAAAAATAGAAGAAGAAAAAGCAGAAGATGAAGTAGAGGGCTATTCACTTATCTTTGAAGGAAAAAAGAATAAAGGATATTTAGAAGTAACTTAAAACGAAAAAAAAATAGAAATGGCCTAAATAGTAGCAATTTCAGGAATAATCCGAAGTATAGAAGTGTCAAGGACATACAAAAATGATAGGAATAGTGTGAAGTACAAAAAATTACTAGAGATAGTCTAATAAGACAGAGAAATCTATTTAATATAGGAGTTCTCATGCAATACCTGCAAAAGAGTTTTTCGGGCACCATAAACAAAAATTGCAAGAATAACTTGAATAGTTAGGAGGCTAGCTCATCATGGGTAAATCTAAGAATAAGCGAAAGAGATGTAAAGTTTGTTTTGAGCATGGACATACCTCTAGCAAAAAGGCTTTTGAAGTACATGAAATGTCTCTATTTGTAGTGCAAAATAAATCATTTCTAAATGTTTCTTTTCAAGATACCCATATTTTTAACGTGTGGAATAATATTTCATGTCATTATACTATTCATCTTGAATAAATTTAGTAAGTTTATGGTGGTATAAACTTCCAAGTTGATGGCCTATACGAGTAGTTTTTAGGATAGCAAGTTTCAACATAGCAAATGATCAATTTTCAGCAATGTTCACGTTTATAACAATAAGTTGAATTTTAGGAATTACAAAAATTACTCAGTGTTTATGGTTTTGATGAATATTTGCAAGGGATATTCCCTATGAATTGATCTTCAAATACGATGGTTCAAAGGCTTTCTTATGAGTTGGAAAAGGAAAGGAATGCATCAAAAATTGCAGCATTTGAGGCTTTATTTGTTATCAATTAGCTTCAAGAATAGAAATCTTTGCTTCAATAAGAGGTTTATCATTTCAAGAATGCAATGAAATTGCAAGTTTCACATTATTTTGAGGTTATTAATGCTCTTGAGAAAGTTGTCATGGAGAAGGATAATAAAATTGTTGGTTTGCATACTTAATTAGCATTTTCTTATGTTCTAAGTCAAGATGTTATTCTTGAGGATCTGTATGTGCAAAAAAATAGTTTGGTGGATGAAGTAGAAGATAATGATGAGGAGTTATTTCCTCATGAAAATCCTTTAGTGCTTCCAGTATTTGAAATAGATATAGACAACATTATTAAAGGGTACCAAGAGCGGTCCATTATTTCAAAATTTTAGGATCATTAATCCTAAATCAGGACATCAATGAAAATCTCAAAAGCAAGAAATTGAGGAAACTTAATGTATGGATAGCTCATATGTGTATGATGAAGAAGGACATAAGGCTATTGTTCATGCTCTACAAAGATATGAATACACTGTGAGAAGGTTTGTAAGAGTGGTGTAGGATGAAGTATAGGAGGTTCAACGAGGCTAAACCCATCAAACTAAGAATATATGTTGAGGAGGACTTCAAGAAAGATCTCATAAAGTTATTTAAGGAATTTCAAGACATATTTACATGGAATTACATTGACATGAAAGGCTTTCATTCCACAATCTATTAGTACATATTTAATTTGAATAAGGATGCCAAATTGATCATACAAAGGCAAAAACTGAATGTAGCAATAATTTTTTATATATTCACAATTCCATTCATGGATTATCTTTTTGATGATATCACAAGACATGAGATGTAAAAAATTTTGGATAAATTTTCAAGTTTCCATGAGATTTTAGTAATTTAGGAGTATCCAGGTTTGCTAGTGGTGTCAATTTTATAGGATAGACTGCAAAACCTTAAATTCTTATGACTTGAATTCCTAAAATGAGAACTTGATTTCTTGCAACAACAATGGGAAGTGTTGCAACATCTTAAAATCCACGATATGAAACAAGAGCTGTTACAACAATCTTAAAAACAACAATTATAGCAGCAACATGAAGATCAAAAGTTTCAAGACATTCAATTTCAACACAATTTTCTTGAGCTTGCTTTTCCTCTTGATCAACCTCTTGTCCATCCACATCTTGTAGGGATTCCTCATCTTCATCTTCTTATTCTTCTTCATCTTCAGTTTCTTCTTCTTCATCTTTATCTTCATCTTCATGTTCCACCACTCTTGCAATCAAAGTATTCACTTTTGTAGCAGATGTGTTGATGATAGTATGTTGCATATATTCATAGGGCTGGCCATAAGGGTCACAAGAATGACCTTGCAATTCATAGGGATATGCATAGGAATGTTGTCATCACTATCACTAGCAACTGCTGAGACTCTACAAACTATTTATGGAGTCAAGTGTTTCAAGCAAGTGGCAATGGCTACCTCTCATATAGCCATGCATGCTCTCACACAAGGATGTAGTGAGCTTACCATTGAATTCGATCATTGTAGTCCTCGAATCCTTTGATGGCTCCATGATTCAAGGTGCTAGCTCAAGCAAGCTCCATCTCCATGCTCCAAGCTCCAAGCTCCATAGCTTCATGTTCAAGAAAAGAGAAGAGATGAAGGAGAAGATGAGAAGAGGAAAAGAAGAAATTATCCATAGTCCCTCACTCTCTCACACACACTCTCCATCTCTCATACTCCCTCTCTCATGCATAAGAAAGAAGCAAGAGCAAGAACAAGAAGAGAGCTAGTTTGCAAACACACCAAGAATGAGTTTATCCATTAACTTTTTGGCTTTTATAATTCCCTTCTCCCCTTGGGTAGCCAACCCATTTCCATGACTGGCCGTCAGCCTTGGTCCACTTTTCCACTCTTTTCATATTCTTACCTATTCTCATGGCTTCTTTACATGTGCCTTTTTATTTACAACTTGCATAGGAGGGAGTCTAGTACTCTTTTACAAAGGACTAAAATGCACTTTATCTCTTGTGTACCTTGTTTTTTATTTTAAATTTTTTCCTATGCTCCTTGGTCTTATTTTTCCATTGTGCTATCTTCTTGTGCTCATTCTTAATATTTCTTTGCAACTTGTGTCATTCCGAGGGTTAACATTATCCCCTTCCTAGCTGAGTGCCAATCTCGTGGCACTGAATGGTATGGATTGGAGAGGTTGAGGGTGGTCTATGAAATGGTACTTGGGGCTTTTGGGAAATTTGTCATGTAGGATACACTTGTGACATAAGATAAAAAATTACTGGTGCTAAAGATATGTTGACTGATCAAAGAGGGCCTCCAAGGTTATTGGCTAGCTAACACCATATTGGGGAATATGGGAATTTCCCATAAGTTTGGGACACGTGGTCAAATCTTTGGATTTATCATAACTTGAACACTATAACTCCAAATCGAGTGCTCTATAGCTCAATAGATTCCATTTTTCAAGCGCTTTCCAATGATAGGTCACATCATATGGCTTTGAGAAACTTATGGGCATGTTATCCGGGTGCTACCTTTTTAGTATTCAAAAAATGGGAATTGGGAGATTCCCAAACTCACTAATATTATGTTAGCTGCTCCACAACTACTGAATATACCTATAAAGGAAGAATAGATGTACTACCTAGGGGGTGTGTCTCCCTCACCATGTAGTGCATTGTGCAAGTAGTGGTGAAATTGGGAGATGGGTTGAACCACATGCAAGAGTGAGGTGTTATCCCACACTTGAGGAAAGTTCATGGAAGGGGGGGTGCTATGCATCACTCATGGAGATAGGTCTATCACAATGTCCTACCCTTGATATGCCCTGAGTGTGTGAAGTGGGGAGGGGCTAGGGATTTAATGGTCCCTAGATGTAGTGTTCATGGTACTCATACATTACAAATGAAGAAATTTTCTTTTTCTTTTTTTTTCTTTTTTTTTTTGTTACAAGGAATGATACTAAGTTGCATTTGGTTCTCTTGTAGGGGCAAAGGTAGGTCGAGGTTTGAGTGACTTACTTAGAAAGGACCAACTTCGATGTAGCCTTTTAAGTTAACTCTCACATTGAGAGGTATAGTGGAAAAAAATGGATGGTTACACCTCATGAATTGACTATCACTCATGTCCTCCAGTAGGTTCATACTACAAAAGGTTGGTAATAGGGTAGCTCTCATCATGAGTCTAGTTGTAGCACAACTATTTATGCCCGCATTGATATAAAAAAAGAGGGGTAGTAGTTGCTCTTCCTTTGCGGTGGGCTTTTGCTTAAGAAGGATTCTTAGGAGATGTAGATAGTGACAAGTGGTAAGAAATGTCGGATCTAGATATGAGAAAACTCCTTAAGGAATTACGCAATAGATATGTGAAGCTTTTTTTCAACAAAGGTCATACACTCCTAAGGGATTGCAGTATTATTATTGTAAATTCGGAGAAATCTTATCTTCTATGCACCTCTGGATCAAAATCTACTCTGTATCTCCTTAGGTAGGGCATGTAGGTCATATTATCCCTTTCATATGGTAATGTATTGCAAAAAGCCATCCATGCATCCATATTGTCATCCCATATGTTCCTTCTCCACTTCAACTTTGCTGTGATTCATAGCCCTTAACTGCTCTAGGCTCGTCTATCACTTTATTCTCCTAGTATTTGGTTAGTTCTCTTTGCCAACGTATTGGTTACCTTGCCCTTTCTTCTAGCCACCTTTTGCCTAGTTGCATTGAAAGCTTGATCACCTCCTCCACCACCCTTGGTGATAGTACTAGATCAAGTGCTTGGGGTAGGAGAAGATGAATTTGAATGGGTTGCAACAGTTTACATATTGCTTCCATAGGGATAGTTTTTGTGCACAATTGATTAGTAAGAACTCTTCACATTGAGGGATAGGGACTTCAGGTGCATTGGTTGAGGCTTGGCACTAAGCTTTCTCTGCACCACCTCCACTAATTTCCTTCTTTTGTGCCTCATTTCCACAATTCTCTCTAGGGTAGTGGGGTCTTCGTCATGTGCTTTTTCTCATGACTTTGGTTGTGGAGGTGGAATTTGCACATTAGGCTACTCTTCCTCATCATTCTCCTACTCAAAATCAGGCACTTCTTTAAGAATTGGCTCTAGAGGCTCCTTTTTAGGGGGCTATGCTTGCTGCCCTTGTTCCCCAAGTCCCAATAGGTCAAGCTCTTGCCTAGACAACCCTACCTTGATCAAATATTGCCTTTGCTCTTCCATACTTAGGCTGATGCTAGCCATGGGTATCTTTTCATGGAGATCATATCTTTATGCTCTCCTTGTGAGTTCTGATTTCCTTTTGAGCCCATCAATTGTTTCTTCTCCTTCCGCTTGAGTGATATGCAACACAATGTTTAAGAAATCCTGCTAATGTGCTAGCATCCCAATCTCTATTGCTCTCATTTTTCCTTCAACCATTATATGCACACTTTCTGATAGCACCAGATGCTTTTCTAAAATCCTTGATTCTAGTATCATTTATTTCCACCCATCCTTTAGCTTTTTCTTTCATCTATGCGAGACTTTATTTTTGCTCTCATGAGAGGACGGTTATCAGCTCCTCTTGCTCTTCCATATCGCATGCATCTTCTCTTTGTCTTGGTCTTGGCATTCCACTTGCTCCTTTAGGATGCCATGCTCATGGAGTGTTGTGTGGAGTTGATTCTATAGCTTCATCATCTTCTTCATAGCCTCTTTATCTCTTTGTGTCTTCGTGGCCTATAGCTCTTATCTCAACTTATCCCTCTACTGTCTCAACTCTTTGTTTTCTAACTCCAAGTGTTTGTTTTCTTTGAAGTAAAAGGCACATAGTTGCTCAAATTCCATGCAACTTTTTGATTCTTCCTCATATAAGTCCCGTAGATACTCATCACCCTGTCTTGCCTTCAAGGCTTCTTTAAGTGCTGTCACTTTCCTTGTGAACACCATCGTTTGCCTTGTCTTTTCTAGTTCAAAGGCTGCAAAAGCATCCTTTTGCAATTCTAGCTCAACAACATAGCTTTTCTCTCCTCATTCATTCTATCACACTAACTTTGGATCTCTTTCACTAGCTCATCATACTCCTCCATGTTGTGCGCTACTAACGCTACCGAAGGCATGGCACCTTAGGACCTTGGTGGGATTTTGTTGGTTGCTACTAGTCTCTTGGTTCCTACTATTAGGGCCCCTTCTAATGTTACTATTGGTGCCAGCTCATACACTTTTCCTAGTAGGGTACTACATCCATGCCATCACATTACTTTCATTGACTATTACTTCTCTAGCTCCTTGTGTTGAGGTGGTTGTGGTAGCCATGACTAATGGTAGTGCATGCATAGGGGCCTTTCCCTTACACTATACTATTGGCCTCAATTCAACCTCCTCTGTGCGGGAGCAGTTGTGCTAGGCACATTCTCATGTGTTGGGTTCATCATGGCTAGTTCTGGTGATCGAGAGGTTTTTTCTATTGATCTTCTGATGGAAACAGCCACCTTTTCTTCCTCCTCTCGTCTTAACCTTTCTTCCTCCTTCTCTTGTTTCTTTTTATGTTCCTCTTCAAGTTTCCTTGACTCTTCTTCAATCCTCTACAAGTCTCTTCTTTTTTCATTACTGGTTTTGGTCTTCTTAATGGGAGTTCTCAGCATAATTCTTTGCCCCTTTCCCTGGTTGGATTTTGCTAAGCCTTGCCCCCTACTTGTTGACTATTCTCTCACTTGAGGTTTCTTGTTGTTGAGTTTGGCTGCCGTCATTCTCCCTCTTCTTAGCCCCTTGCTCTACTTCTTCTTGTTAAACTCTGTTAGCTTCTTCTTCCCCAAGGTTCCCTATAGAGAAAGAAATGGGAGGGCTCACTATAATGGGTGAATGATGGTTATGGATTGGTGATTGTTCTCATGTTTCCTTTGCTTCTTCTTCTCTATTCATCTTTCCCATGGCCTCTTGTATTAGGGCTGTTAGCACTCCTTTGAAACCTATATTCAATGCCTTGGATGTAAGTTTTTTCCTTTCTAACTCAGTCTTCATCACTGGGGATTATCCATCCATGGCTCTTGGAGTTGATGTCAGTACCTTAAAGCTAATGTCTAGATTGTTGTTCAGACATAAGAGCTCATATTTACTTCGTCTAGTGCCTTGGCTACAATAATCTCGAGAGCAATGGTACCCCTATTCTATTTGCGAGTGCATTATACCTCTGGCTCAAGAATAGAGCATACACCATCTTAACTTGAAATTTGATAGTTAGTGGGCTCAGAGATGTCTGCTAGGCTCATTCCATCATTCATGTACACTTGTTGCTTATTCATTCCTAGCATATTGTACACATCTCTCTTTGGGCTCTTTTCTAGTTTGTCCACTAGTCTTAGAGCTTCCTCAACCACAACTTTGGGCTAAGGCACAACTTTCACACTCATGGTTACATCCCCTTGTTTGACCGTGCACTGTACCATTGTTCTTCTTGACATCAAAGGATTTGAGAAATTATGTGCACTTTTTGTCATCTATTTGTTGGTCGACCTTCTCGAGGTACTTGGCTAGATTGAATTGCTCGACACTCTACCTAATCGCATTCTCAGTTGCCATAAGTTCTTCTAGGTTGTGCACGCTTTGATATCATAACTAATTTGAAACTTGCATCTCCATGGTTAAGTGATATTTGTTTTATACTTCCTCAAAAAATGGGAACCATGCCTTTTAGATTCCTATCATAACACAACACCTCACAAATGAGTTCTCTTTCAAGGAAAATTTTTTCTTAAAAAGAGAAGTGGTTACAAGAAAACATTATCCAATAATGAAATGTAAACCCAAGGAATGACAATTTTTCATATCAATCAATCCATACATTCCATGGAATTGAAAGAGATATTAGAAACGTAACAATAATTATATCATTTGCTGAAAATATTAGCAAGCCACTAGTAATTTTATTTTATTTTTTACATTTTACCGTGCGCTCTTCCATAAATATCCATCGCCGATTGAAACAACTTTGAGTTGTTCCCCTCTTCTTTATAATCTCATCTTGAAATGGATAAGAGAAAACAAATACTTTTTTGAAGGTTTCAAAATCAAAGAATTCTCTCTTTTTTTTAAAAATGTTTCCCCGAAAAGAGAAATGCAAAAATATTGACACATATTTCTTTTTTGACTCGTCCTAATCAATTAGGATTTTGAGAGATTTCGTTATTTGCACAAGTGCTGGGATACCAATTTTCTTTTCTTTTTTTTTTCAATCCAAAAGACATTGGTTGCTTAGATAAAAATCCAAGGCTTAGTGCTATTTTGTTCTCTTTCTAAATTCTCTTTTTACCTTGAAAATAGAAATCTATATTTTGTTAATGCCTTCCTAGGAATCTACAAAGTTGCTATAATATGCTCGATGTATTATCTTTGTCTAAATTCATTGGATTGCTGTTTTGTCAAAGCTATTGAACTAATTGGTGGAACTAGTAGTAAGGGTGTCAAAATACAAATTGCGGGACGTCTGTGAATCACTTCAATTTTTTTACAACCTCTGAAATTTCTTGATATATAGATATATATAGAATGATTCAATTTTTAAGGGAATCCAAAAACCTATTTTGTATTCCATTCCATTTTTTTTCAAAAAGAAAAGAATGCTAAAGGGAATTCTCGCTATGCTTAGTGTGCGGCTCACCAAAGTAGGTTCTTTTTACCCAACTAAGGAATCCAATTTATCATTTTATTGATACTCAATCTATTTTTCACGGGGGAGTTTTTTCTTGCTCCGAAGCGGAACATTGCATAGGTTCTTGTTAATGTGTGGGAAAAAAACGAAAAAAACAGATTAGTCTTTTTGTTTAATCATATGGTTAACAATTCAACCCTTGTAAGGTGATGTATTATAGCGCGATAACAAGAACGGAATACTAAAACCATCAATTAATACTGTTTCACGTTATTAAAGAAAAGCTGCAAGTTGGTGAACACCGATGAAAATGACTCAATCAATAAAGTATTAATACGCTTCATTGCAAAGAGAGAACCTAAACGTTAGTAAAAAAAGACTACAGAAACGATAGGACTTACAAATTGGTTGGTATTATCTATTGCTAACTTGTGGGCGGGAGATGGCGAAAGAAACTTATGCTCAATTGAATAGAATTTTGAAAAAGAAAAATTTTGTGTTTTCTTGATTCGACTAGGAAAAACGAGATAGAGTCCATTTTTGCTCGTGAATTTTTCTTTTTGCTTTCGAATAACGATGAATTTTCCAATATATTCAATGACGAAACATTTAGGGAAACAAATGATTAAAGAATTTTTCTGTCTTACTATAATACCTGTTTATTAAAGCATAAAAATAATTGGCTATGGTTATTTGGTAAGAAAGCGAAATAAGGACCATGAGTAGCCATATGGTAGGAAATTTCCATGTCCGGTTTTGCATCAAGGATGAGACTATTTAGTCGCCATCGACTGTAACCCCAAGAGAACCAAATTTCGTAAATAGCATCGAGGAAGATTGAAAGGAACTTTTAGCCGCGGCAATATTGTCTCCTTCGAAAAATTTGCTCTTCAAGCTCTTGAACCCGCATGGATCATAGCCCGACAAATAGAAGCAGTTAGGAGAGCAATTACTCGTTATGCTCGATGCGGCGGAAAATTGTGGATACGAATATATCTTGATAAACCAGTCACCATGAGACCGCCGAAACCCATATGGGATCCAGTAAGGGATTTCCCGAGTATTTGGTCTCTATGGTAAAGCGGGCCGAATACTTCATGAGATTGGAGGAGTATCCGCAAATATGGCCAAATCTGCGATGACAATTGCTTCCTATAAGATACCTATGCGTACACAAATAGTTATTAGGTCAGAATTATGATGATCGAGATATAGTTGACTTGATCTTTCTCATTATGTAGAGAGTTTGGAGACTGGGAAAGAAAAGGAAAAGGAAAAAAGAAAAATTCTAAAACTCTAAAACAAATTTGAGTTTCAAAAATTTTCTTTTATGCATCGATAGCCTGTAAGACTATTTTGATCAATTAAGAGGTATACCTTAATCCTTCCATTGATTCGTGGGATTAAATGGAAAATAAGTAAGTACTGGTGAGAGAGAAATCAAAGAAGGAAGGGAGACCAAAACAAGAAATTGTAAATAGAGTGGTAGCAATATAGTGAAATGATAATTTATAAATAAATTTATTTATTTATTTATAAGATAATATTAAAATTTGATGTTATCCACCCTTATGGATTCCGCATATATGGACAAGATAAAAGCGAGTAGCAATAGCAATCCTTGTGCATCGCTTGAACGAGAGAGATTCAATACAAAGAGGTTCAATAGATTTAGCAAGACTTCTTCATAGGGGTACCGCAGTCAAAGAACAAGCAATAGATTTTTCTCAATTCTCTTATTCTGTTCCTACGCCAGTGGGATTCTCGAAGGATGGAAAAAAATGACTATATTAGAATAATGACTCGAAATTGAACAGAGATTTTTTTGTACGTTTGGGGGGAGAAAAACAACAGCTTGATATTCGTAACCCTTTTCAATTATTAGATCAATATTCGAAGAAACTGGTTGGGTAACAGCCACTATGTACCGTGAATGATCAACTGCCCGCACGATGGGTGGTAAATAAAATATCCTCAGCAGTGACCTTTTTGGGACCAATTACATATAAAGAAGCCTTTTGAATATCACGAGAATCACTTCTACATACAGTTTTTTTCAGATTAACTAAAATATCATGAATTGTCTCTTAAATACCCATTATAGTAGAATACTCGTGCACCACTCCCCTGAATTTGGCATATGTTATACTTGTGCCTTCTACTTATCCCAACGAAGCCTTACACATTGCAATTCCCACAATACCAGCCTGTCCACGTTTAAAGGGGGATACAATGAAGTGGCTGTAATAAAGACGATCAGTTTCTATTTTGGATTCGACACATTTACATTATACTGTTTGACCAAAAATCCAGATTCCATTTTGAGTCGTACTAAAATCCTTCCCTGTTTAATGACATATTCAAAAATCAGACACGTCTTTTTTTTGGAGATCTGCATCCATTATGGGGCATTGGGGTCACATCACGGACAAAACTAAGGGTTATACCACTTCGACGAATAGCTCGTAGAGTTGTGTCCCTTCTTGAACCAGGTCCACTTATCATTACTTCCGCTTGTTTAACACCCCGATCGATCGATGATTGGATGACATTTTCGGTTGCAGTCTGAGTAACAAATGGTGTACCCTTTCGTGTGCCTTTGAATCCAGAAACACCCGCCGAGCACCAAAGGGCGACTTATCCTCGAACATCCATAACAGTAACGATGGTATTATTAAAGCCTGCATGAATATGAAAAATTCCTTTGGGTAGGCTGCGCTTCCCCTTCCATGAACGATTCTTTTTTTGATATTTCGTCATATTTAGGCACACCTGGACACAAACCTCGCAAGCAATACATTTATCAAATTCAAAATGGATTCTTCCACGAAAACGCTTAGATGGTAAAAGTTTTTCATATGGATATTGAATAGTAATGGGTGATCGATTCAAATGATCCAATGTGATTACAAAACCTTCCCTGATGTACCTTGCAGCTTGTACCACTCGATTACCATAATTTTGTAACTCGATTATTATCGAGAACATATAATAGGCATTTATTCAAAAAATATATGTAATGAGAAGGTTCAATTAGGAGAAAGACTGGGAATACCGCGAAACTTACCTGTCCACAACGGTTGGGGGCTCTACCGCAATGACAAAAGCTGAAGGGAAGCTGTTAGCAACAGATTTCCCAAAGAAACGGGTAAGAGAAATTTCCATCCGAGGTCTAATTCATGAAGAATTTTCCAGTAAATGAAAATTTAATTCATCCTTCTCTTTGCCATTTAATAATATTTCGATTCATATTCACCTTTCACCTTACTTTACCATTGACCTTAATCCCTTCCCTCTTGCAGATGAGAATCATTCCTAGGATTGGAGAATGAAGGTGTAAGGGCATTTGGTACGCTCTTGGTGTGCTCTAGTGTTTTAAGAGCCAATCGTAGAAGTTTGGGTTATGCTCCAATGTAGCACGGTAGTCCATGTCTTGTGGATGAATGTCCACATGTGTAATATAGGTCAATACATCAGTCAAGAGATCACATAAGTTCACTCTACTAGCAGCATAAAGTTCTTTTCTATTAGGATCCTATCTAAGTATGGATGCAACATGACATTGTCTTCTAATGGTCTGTTTCATATCATGGCTAGTACTCTAAATGAAGTTAGGGCCATATAAGTGGGGTCATATTCGAAAGTCTTGATGATGCGTCTTTGCCCTACATTGGTCATGATTTGATAACCCTCTTCTTTTCATTTGATGAAGAGAGTGGACCATTTCCATAGGAAATTGAATTTAGATTCAGCTAGCTTTTTCAGCTCAAGTTCATTGGGTGACATTGGAACTCTACTTTTCTTGAAGGACATGATTAACTGTTGGATTTAAGGCTTGTTCTTGGGAGATTTCAATGTGGCAATCAACTCTTCTACAGATGTGGGAGTTTTTATGAATATGAATTCAAATTCCTCCTAAGAATAAGGCAAAGAGTGTATGACATTTGCTATTTGTTCGTCAAGCATGCCTAGGTCCAAGCATTCATAGCTTCTAGCAAATAGTGTGAAAGTTGAGCCCAATCATATGATACAGGTCACTAAGTCATCTCCCGTGTTCGTGGCCATATCGGATGCCAATTCAAGAATGGATCGGCATTGATAAGATGGTTTAAGGCCTATAGTGGGTGGTTGGGGTTTGTGACTCAACTAGATTGCTTAGCTATGGTTGCCTCCGCTATGAGGTGGTCATTGGAGTGTTTGTTATCTGGTTTGACTGAGCTTGTAGTTCAAGGGACATGTGATCCTCTCTTTTTATGTAGTGGGTGGTGCACTAGAGGTATTAGGGAAATGCCTATTGGTAATGGGTCTGACTTTTGGATGGTAGACCCATTGAATGTTCATGGATTGAGCATCTTTTTTCTCACTTTGGTTTTTACCTCCTATTGGCTTATGGATATGTTTATGTTGGTTAGGAGATTGCGGTGGATGGGAAGTGTGCCATTCATGAAATTAGGTAGCCACACTAGGGTATTTCCATCATATAATCCTTGGGCATACAATAGGGATTTTGGCACCCATTGTGCTTTAGTCCTTTTCCTATTCGTGAAACACTAGCCTTTTCTTTAGGTCCGATGTATGGGATATGAGAGCAGTGACTATCCTAACATTGCCTATGGCAAGATTGATGCACTGAGAGTCATAGTCAATGTTGTAATGAATCTATTTCTTGAAGGCATGACTCAAAAGTGATTACTTACCAATATCTTTTTTGTTAGGCACAATACATAAAAGATGATGGGGAGGCTCTCAGACTTGATAGAAATCATTACCTTGCACTTTCTTAGTAGTAGATAGGATTTCCCCCAAATGGGATGAGTTTGGAATTAGTCGATTGCACTTGGGGTTGACCAATGAGGGTCGAATGATCATATGTGAGGATATTATTGTCAGATCCCTCGTCAATTAATGCATCAAAGGTGTGTGCCTTTCATGTCATTACCATTATGTGCAAGTATGTTGGTGCTATTGTTTCTTCATCCTCATCCTCTATGCTTATGATAGGTGCCACTCTAAAATTCATAGGTGGTGTTATCATTGGAGGCTCGTGTAGTGGGTGTGATGGAGGGTAGTACTTCTTAATGCAACTGCCATTGAAAAAGCATATACCCTCTTCTTCTAGGGTATCAAGCTCCACATTGCCTGTTCTAAAAATGTTATAGACTTTGAAAGGTCCCAACCTCTTGAACTTCATCTTTTTTTTGTGAACCTTTATAGAGTACAACAACACTAAGTCTCCTTGTTCAAAGTCACATTGTTTGACATGCTTGTCAAACCAACTCTTGCATCATTCCTTCTCACAGATTAGGGAATGAGTTGTAATGAGCCAGATTTCAAATAGGCATTCTAGTTCTACTAGGTGATTTGTCAATGCTTCATTTCTATCCCATCTCTCATGGATCATTATTTTCAAGCTTGGAATGAAGAACTCAAATAGTAAGATTGCTTCAGTTCCATAGGTCAACTTGAATGGTGTTTGTCCTATGGCCATTTTGTGGGCTGTGTTTTGAGCCTATAATGATGCCATTAGCTTATTGTCCTAGTCAGTGCATGAGGCAGAGACCACCTTGGTTAGGAGTCATTAGGATTTTATCTGTGGCTTTAGCTTTTGACCATTGGCTTGAGGGTAATATAGTGAGGATTTTTTATGGATTATCAGGAAGGTGGATAACAAGTGGGAAATCACTTCATTGATGAAGTACGTGTCTTGATTGCTAACTAATTCTATGGACATCCAAACCATGGTATCACTTTCTTCCAAAGAAATTTGGAAGTGGTCCTAGCATCATTTTTTTGAGTTTCTTGAGCTTTAGCCCACTTGGTGAGATAGTTTGTGGCTACAATTATATACCTTGCTTGTGAGTATTGTGCTACAAGGTTGATTGGACCAACGAGATCTATTCCCCACTTTTCAAATGGTTGGCATGCTATCACTGGGGTTAACTCCATCTTATCCTTACGAATAGGGACTTTGGTTGGTTGGCACTCATCACAGTGTTTCATAAACTTAACTGCATCATAGATTAGTGTAGCCTACCACAATTGAGATTAGAGCACCTTACATGCTATAAGTGTCCCCATTGAAGTGTCCTCTAGAAATTTTGCCATGAGCTTCTACAAAAACCTCATGCATCTCATGCTCATAGACACATCTCCTCAATAGCCTATCTTATCCTAATCGGTAGATTTGGCTAGCAATCAATTGATAGGGTTGAATCTTTAGAATGAGACATTTTAGCCTAGCCTTCTCAATTGGGCGTTCAGGTAATCCATGTTCTAGGATATGGACTATACCATTTGCCCAATAGGGTGTAAGGTCTTCTCTAAAAAAATCTCTTTTACTAGACATTCTAAATAGATGTGTATTGAGTAGATCATCTACAATGCCTTGTCCTATTGCGTCTCTTGTGGTTATGTGAGACATATGGTCTGCTATGTCATGTTGTTTGCCCTTGTGTACTAGCATAGAGAAATCAAATTCTAATAGTAGAGGTAACCATCAAGCAATGCATCTTGTTGCATAGGGTTTGTTCACAAGATAAATCAATGCTTGATAATCAACAAAGAAATTAAAGGGTGTTGCTAGAGGGTGATATCAGAATTTCTTAACAATAAACACTAATGCTAGCCCTTCCCTCTTTGTTGTGAAGTAGTTTATTTCCGTGTCTGTGAGTTGTCTACTTGCAAAGCTCACTAGGTAATCCAAGTTATGCTCTCCAGGTTGGCACAAAATTGCTCCCACGATGAACTTTGATGCATCAATGTGCACATGAAAAGTAATGGACCAATCTGGGGCTTGTAGAATAGGTGCAGTCATCAGAGCCTTTTGTAATTCTTCATACACGCATTGGCACTCCTTAGTCCACTCAAATATAATCAATAGATTGTAAAATGGTCATACAATGAGTTGCAATTCAACACAAATCATTGATAGTACCTCATGTGGCTGAGGAAGCACTGAACTCCCTTGTAGTTGGTTGGTGGTGGTAAATCGACAATCACTCTAACTTTGGAAAAGTCAGTAGCAATGCCATTTTGTGAGACAACATGTCCTAGGATACATCCATGCTTTACCCAAAACTAGAATTTTAAGGGGTTCAATGAGAGACTATATTGTTTACACCATTCAAAGACTATGCAGAGTTTGTTTAGGTGCTCCTCTCCCAACTAGAATGAACACATAAATCATCAACAAACACTTTCAGCCACATTCTAAGCATGCCCTTGAAAATAGCATACATAAGATGATGAAAGGTAGCAGGTGTATTAATTAGCCCAAATGGCATGACTATGTAGGCAAACACATTCCATTTTGTTGCGAATGCTATTTAATGCATGCCATCTAGGTGCACTTGCACTTGGTTATAGCGAGAGAAGCCATCTAGGAAACTATAGGCTTCCTTCCCCACCACTCTCTCAAGCAACCTCTTCCTTTTTCTCTAACTCAAGGCCTTTCTGCTAGTGCTCTTGGTTAGTTTGTTTGTCCATGGCATCTAGATTATGCTTGTGTGGTACTACATGGGGTGTTGATGTGCCTCTTAATCTCAAGTGCATAGGGAAAACTAGTGGACTCATGCTAGAGAGATCATTAATCTCATCCTCCAAAACGTTTTCTTGTTGATTTTTTCTTCTTCTTCCACACACTATACAATTTACACAAAGTATAGATAAGATACAACATAAAGGAAAGTGGCCTTCTAAGTCAAATAGTGCATAACCGACTACACTAATCGACTAGCGTTATACCTTTGCTAGCTGTAGGTAGGTGTAACAAACTAAATATAATAAGTGATAAGTCAGTGGCCATGTGAGTATCTTAATGACCACCAACATACTAAGTGTAGATATGCGGACTCATCTAGCCAGGCGGTCCATCATCAATGTCCGCACGTGTTGAACTTGCCATCTCAACAACCTTGCCAGTCAATTTTGTACAGTTGCAACTCTTTTACATGAGTTGCAATCACGCATGGAAAAAAAAATTAATCGTCTATGGGGTCTTGATGGGAAATCCACCCATCCAGTCAAATAGTGCCTCTATTGGGAAGTAAGCTACAAGTGATCGGTTAATTTGGTCAATTCTTGGGCTTATCAGGGTAAATTCCAGTGTTGGTTAGCTCTATGGTCACACTTGTGGGTTTGGGATCTAGCTAGAGTCACCCAGTAATTATCCCATAGCCTTTGTATGTTTGGGGGGTCTAGATGGTCCCTAAAAATGTATTCTAGTCCATGTTATCTCTAAATTCAAGCATCCAAGTTGCAGGTTTTTGTCCGTAGACTCGACTATCCAAGTGATCGATTTGAACTATCTAAATGGCAGAGTCTAACTCAAACATGGATGCCTCTGAGTCCAAGAGGGTGCATCCGAGTAGACAATTATGATTCGAGCGTCTAAGGTGCCAATTAGAGGACTCGATTTGTTCAAGGCCTAGGGCACTATCAAAGTGATGAGAAAACACACCGAATGACAAAAAACGATGATGAGTAACTCAAATAATCACAAATGCACCCAACAATGATCCTATCTTTATTCTTCAATCGGCAACAAGGAAGGTTTTAAGCATACCTAGAATCACCAAGAGTGATGGTATGATGTGTTTTTGGTACTGTTGCTCTCTTGACATGCTCCTCTCTCCTAACCTGTTGCCCTCTCTCTCAATCTCTCACATGCTAAAATGAGCTCTTCCCCCTCTTTCTCTTCTTTTAATGCTCTCTCTTTCTTCCTTAACTCTGTGTTTTCCTTCTAAGGTATTCAAACTCTCTTTTCTTTTCTTTCCTTGCTTTTTCTCAATTGTTACAAAAACTTTTCTTTTCTTTCTTTTTCCTTATTTCCTCTACCTTATTGCATCCCACTAATGTAAAACACCATATAACTAATCTAATTAATATTCATAAAACTTCCAAAACCTAAACCATCCAGCAAAATGTGATTGAATATCTTCCGACTCCCTCTCTTTCTATCTATACCAAGCATTGTCAACTCCTACTCTGTTTCTTGATTTGGAGCATGCAAGCTCTCAAGCTTGAATCTGTTGGTCTCAGCAATGGAACCAAATTGTCATCACTATCACTAGCAACTACCAAGACTCTACGGACCACTTATTGAGTCATGCGTTTCAAGAGAGTGGCAATGGCTACTTCTCACATAACTGTGCATGCTCTCACATAAGGATGTAGTGAGCTTACTGTTGAATCCAATCATTGTAGTCCTCTTCCTTGAATCCTTCGATGGCTCCATGATTCAAGGTGCTAGCTCAAGCAAGCTCCATCTCCATCCTCCAAGCTCCAACCTCCATAGCTGCACATACGAGAAAATAGAAGAAAAGAAGGAGAAGAGGAGAATAAAAGCTTCTCCACGGTCCCTTACTTTCACATACTTACACTCTCCCTCTCTCACACTCCCTCTCTCATGCACAAGCAAGAAACAAGAACAAGAACAAGAAGAGAGCTAGTTTGCACATACACCAAGAATGATCTTATCCATTAAGTTTTTGGCTTTTATACATGCCTTTCTTCCCTTGGGCACCCAACCCATTTCCATGACCGGCCGTCCAAATTCTTGGTCCTCTTTTCCACTCTTTTCCTATTCTTTCCTCTTTCCTTGGGCACCCAACCCATTTTCACGATGACTAGTTGTCTACCTTGATCTTCTTTTCTACTCTTTTCCTATTATTTCCTATTCTCATGGCTCCTTTATATGTTGTCGTGCCGCTATGTGCATTAGGATGACATGTAAAAGAAAGTAGGTATCTTTCAATCATTTTAAGAGGATTTTATATAAAAAGAGGGATTGGCGAAACCGCCCGACGCGCAATCGCTGTTTTCAGATAGTGAACAACACTCCGAATTGGGAGATGAAGAAGGAGTGATCTGTGGCCAGGTGTCCTAGTATTTCACCCCCCTTTCGGAGCCAATGGAAGCATCAAATTGGCAATCTAAGTAGCATAGAGGAAGGTATTATTTTATGCACGTTTTTGTCCACAAGAGATTTATCTTCTCATAATGCAAAAATAAATTGGCAAGCTTTACCTCTCTGAGTATTGTTCTACATCTTCTATTTCTTTCTATGAGTATACTTCTACGTCTTCTATTTCTTTGAACCCCTTCTCTTCCATCCACTCCTCTCCTTGAATCTCCCTTCACCCTGCTGTCTCTTACCCCCTGGTAGAATTTTGACCCCAAATGCTCTGACAGTGGTGAACCCGATGTGAAAGTCGGCACAACAGAGGTGTGTAAAGATGGTGGATTCTATTGGATCAAGTGGTGGTGATGCTTTACAATAGATGATTGCTTTGTTGCAGCAACAACAATAGCCATAATTGCCGTTACAACAACATATACAAACTCGACATAGGAAGTAGAAAGAATTGATTTCTTAGCTGTGAATGCATTGCTGGAAGTGGGGCAAGAATTGAAGTAGTTTAAAGGCCAAAATGTTTCGGTCTTCATCTGGTTGTATGAATAAAAGATGTAAAACTTGGCTATGGTTGCCCTTTAGGGTTTCAGGACAGGGCCCTAATTTTTCACTCATTGCAGTTCACAAAGGTAGCCATTTTGAAAACCCTCTGAGTGAGAGAGAGCTTAGGTGTAGACCTTCCAAAGCCCTATGGTCTCGATGGGAATCACGTTTCATGGAGAGAGAATAACTGTATGGACAAAATTAGGCGCAGATCAAGCAGTAGTGTCTTTGAATTTGCACAATGCTGAGCAGCTGGGAGGCCCATGTCCCACTGTAATGTGCCAAGCAGGATTACATGGAGTTCAAGAATGTTTCCCTAGAAGAGACCCTGGAGAGATATGGCCTCTATGTGGAGATACAACTCCTCCAAGTCACGTAGGTGTTGTTGTCCACAGACATAGTTATAGCAGCGACTCTGAAAAGAGGCAATGTTGATGCTATAGTTGCCCAATTCAATGATTGAGGTATGAGGAAGGAGATTTGGAAGCAAATTAACACTTCTCTAGAAGGAAGTTCAGATAGATTTGGCATGTGGAGAGAGATATGAAAGCTTCAAGCTGATAGGGTGTTGTTGGCTATTTCTTCCATGGAAGCTTCATTGAAGATAAAGATGCAAATGAAGTTGGAGATGGGGTACGGCACTCAAATTGAGCTTAGCAGAGATGGAGAGGAGCTAAGCCATGCTCACCATGGCTCTGATACCATGTTGGAATGCATGGATCTGAACATGGCTATGGTGGCTTGAAGACATAAAGTTGAAGATAAAATGTCACACAAGTGAATTAGGTTCCAAGATTGAGACTTGGACTCATAAACACAATCTTGTGTGGTTGGATAATGACTCAAACACTTGACTAAAAGGACAAAAGTACCATCATATATTGTATGAAAATGAGAGGAAAGTACAATGCTTTATAGCTTGAGGATAGGTGGTATTTTCCTACTTGTGCATATGGGATTTTGGATAGCCTGCATATCCTTTACCCAGACTGCTCCACCAAGAGGCTATAATAGGTGTGATTGCTTAAATCTCAACTGAACAGAAGGAAAAAGGCCTATGTTTTAAATGTGGGGATAAGTACATTGCCAACCATGCCTCCAAGTGCCCTCAAGATAGCCAAGGTCAAGGTTCATAGCATATATGTAATGGAAGATTGGTACAATGATGAGGATGACTTACCTATTGACAATGGTGAGCATATTGAGGATGTGGATCACAAGCAATTCTATGAATCGGAGGATGGGTTTCCCTTCCCAGGCATCCTAGGCACTTGAATTGACATCCCACCTAATTACCACCTCCCTTTTCTCTATCTCTATGGGTGGACGGGTTCTCGGAGCCCCAACACCTTGGCATTCAAGGTAATATTCATGGGAAGCATGTATTTATCCTTGTGGACATTGGTAGTACTCATAGTTTTATCAATAAATCAGCCATCCAATTTCAAAAATTAGAAAGAAGTTATATGAGTAATCAAACTCTAGAGAGACTCCTTTATATATAGTAAAGATGAAACTTGAGTTGTTGCCAACAAATATGGTGGGGTTGGGTACGTTGACCATAAGTAGATCATCCAAATACCTAAATGTGTGTGCAATGTGCTTAAGGATGTCATATCTCTTGAGGGATACTAATGTTTTCTAGAAATTGCATTCAAAGAATGCTAAAAAAAGGTTGGACCATAAAGGGGAACAACTAAGCCCCATAGGAATGCCTTTAGATTGCCTTTTATTTTTCCCTCCAAGAGTGATGAAGGTGTTTCTAATTTTTTAAGTGTTGAGGTGTAACCAGTCCTCAAGGGAGAGAGAAGGATCCTTGCACTTCTTCTTGTCTATCCAAACCCTATCCCTTTATGAATGGAGAGAATATTTTTTTCCTTATGATAGAAGGCCCATTTAATGATAGTGTTGATCACAATAATCAAGCTCAATTCTCCATCATGGAGTATGTTTTCATAGCGGGATCAATCCAAAAGCTATTTTGTCATGCATGTTAATGAAGAGATGTTGGCTAGAATCTGCAACCCAATAGGACTAAATGTTGACCCCAGATACCAAGGTAGCTTTTCTATTTAATTATGTACCAAGATTCATTAGTTTCTCCTTGCAAGAGGAGAGAACCATGGCAAGGGTTGTTAGTGTATTGAGAATAGACACAACAAGATGCATTTGCTACCATCTGAAATCTTCCTTGTGAGATTCATATATTCCCATCAAGAAGGGTAGTCTTGCTTGACATTAAACCCTACCGAGGTTTAGATAGAAAAGGGATGAATGTAGCATTTCACAAATAGTGGGTCAAATCAGAACAAAAATGACAAAGAGAATGTACCCAAAAGCAAACTAGTAGTCACATTGCATCTAAGAGTGTACAAAGCCATGATTGCTAATTAGAATGAAGCCCAATGACAATGCTAATCAATCTATCAAGTTATTACAAAATTGGTCTCGTAAATATGAACATCTTTTGAGCACCAATATTTTAATTCGAGTAGACACCACATTTGAGACACTTGCTAGTGAATATCTAATGATATATCTAGAAATTACCAATGAACAAATGGTTGACCTTATCTCCCATTGGGAGCCACCAATTAGGCTTCATTCTGCACTCCAACAAAGCACATGACCCCGGTAAAGTGGTTGAGAACCAACAAAATTGTGATTCCAAAGATCCATTTGGTACAATCATCATCTCAATGTCATTTGTAATAGTAGTTGATTAATGATCAATGCAAAATAGCGACACACTATCAAAACTATGTAGCACATCCCAAGTCCCTATAATGGAATTTCATTGCATGCAATTTTCATGGCTCTCAATCTACCATATCCCTTAGAACTAGAGCAACATCCTTTCTTGGATAAATTTTTGACAAAGGAAAGACTTGATGTAGCAAGTTAACTTGAAGGCCCAACCTTTTTAATGGATATAGTGATGTGTCTTTGCAAGCTTCCATGCCTGCGATTTGATTTCGAATGCTTTCCAACTACAATACAATCCAAAAAAATTTAATTGGTGCCTTCCTCAAGACACCATCTAAAATACCCCTATAAAATAAAACAAACCTCTTGTGCATATATAATAATTATTATTTATAATTTTAAAAACCTACAAAATAAAGAACAAGTAACACACACATGAAATCTAATAGAATGTTACAACTAAGCTATTTACTACTGCTAAGATGGGGGGAAAACCAAATGACACAAAACATGGAAATTAGTTCATTGCAAAGATAAAACTGTGTTAATGTCACTTTGATGATTTTGAGTTCATTGCTTTTTGTTCATATTTTCATATTATTCTCATTGCAATTTATTGTAAAAAATGTGTAGATGCCAAGTTGGGTCCCACTCTCTACCTCTGAAAATGATTGACCTTAAGTTCCCTATACTTATTAATGACCCTAGAAATAACGATAAAATTTCCTTTAGTGTGGAGGGAGTGTGGAACAATGTAACAAGTATGACTTGCAACCTAGCACTTGGGGCCTTGGAAATCTTAATGATGAAAAATGTTGAGTTGGTTATAATGGAAACAACATGGCCAAGAATCGAATGACGTGATCTGAAACTTTATGCTAAAGTGTGCAGTGGACTAGTTCACTTGACCACATGCCTAAACTTCATTCATGCTTATGAATCTAATTCAAAAAAAATTATACTACTTGACACTTACCCCACATCTCTGATAGATATTACCCTAGGGTATAACAAGTAGAAGGGAAGTATAAAGAGCCCACACAAAATTCTATACTTTCACAAAGATAGAACAAGCTTGATCTTAGTTACAAGGTCTCCAATTAAGTGTCATTTTGAAGTAAAATCCATGCGTAAGGCCCAAATCGTCAAACATAGGTTTACTTATAAATAGCAGGCCAAACTCTTCCATCAACAAGCATCTCAAAATGCATCATAGAGTACACACCTAGAGAGGAGAACATGAGTAGGAATCTAAATGACCTTTGGATAGAGGGAGTTCATGGGACCATAAGAGAAAATATGCCAAACATCCAACAAGGAAATAAGTAGTCAAGGGGGAGAAAATAGGAGTAAGGAAGAGAGGGAGGAAAGTTCACCTACCTCAAATTTTGATGAAGGGGATACCCCCAAAAAATGGACAATAGTGTACACTACCAAAAGAAGATCTAAGAAGAAAGTAAGGAAGCTAGAAGCCATGATAACAAAGCGCACAAAATACTCTCACACAAAAATTGAGCCAAATTCTTCCACAATAAGTAGAGGCACTCGTGATAGAAAAAGCTAAAGGTAGCTCTAACAAAGGGAAAAAAAAGATAGCTGAAATCTCACAAAGTGTTGACCAATGAGTTTTTCAACTGGTGACCAAAATACAGGACTTACAAACTAAAATCACTAGAGCTAAAGAAGGTAAAAACCACATAGGAGGTCATTAATACCTCACAAGGCAAGAAATAGTGTTTGGGTCCATCTCACGTGATAGCTACCAATTTTGTCACCAAAAAGGTTAAAAGATTTGGGATCTTCATTAACAAATCATTGACTTTATCCAATATCTTTGTGTTATTGCATCGAAGTTGTATTTCATTGTTTTTTTCTCCATTGTAAATGCTTGGTTTGGAGCTATAAAAGCCATTGCATATGTTCTTTCATTCAAAAGCCTTAGGAAACTTGCCAAAAATGCATGCAAGACATAAGGGTTTCATATATTAGTTCATGTATGGTGACATATTTGATTTAATAAAGGTGCAAAAGTGTGCAATAGGGGTTTTTGGGGAAAGGTGGTTGAGGAGGTTGGAGCACTACTATGCCTCTTTATCTTCCTTCTTCCTTGTTTCTCAAACTCTCTTTGTCCATCCTCTTTCTTGCTCTATCTTTGTGCAAAAAACTATGGATCTTGAGTGTGTGGAGGAAGAGGAGGAGCCACCTGATCTTGTCTCTTGGTTAGTGTGGGAGGCACCACAAGAATTTCAGGAGCCAAGGGAGAGCACTAGTGGCATGCCTCAAGGCTCACAACCAATGGTTGAGATGGCACCAAACATACAAGAGTGTCGCATGAAATTGTTGAGTGCAATATAGGCCACTTCCCATTGACCTCTCTCTTGCCTGTATTGAGGCTGTGAAGTGAAAGGGAAAGATTTAAAAGAACTAGTGAAGAGATGCCAAGAGCAAGGAGGAAATGCTATAATAGAATTTGAGGTTTATGAAGAAAAGAAACTTTAAAGACTTTGTCCCGTAGCACAATACACACATTGATTAGGGTAGGGAAGAGCATTACTAAGAAATGGAAAGAGTGGCACAGTGAAGATGCTCTATGGAAAGCCTACTAACTTCAACAAGACAAGCCGCAAAAGTGAACACCTAATCCTAAAGTTGTGGGCAAAAAAACGGCAGTGTGCTATCCTAGATTCTAATGACATTTTGCAAGGTCAGTGTTCTCCTATGGAAGGAGCCACAAAAGATCCATGTACTTTATTTCTCTTATACTAGGTGATATAGGATCTATGATCAACAACACCATGGTCTGTATGACTTTCCTAAGATCCCCAATGCCAACGCATCTACAAGTAACAAGTTCTACTTGTTCCAATTGCACGACCTTCAACCGTCTTGAGCAATATTGCCCCAACCCTACATCCATCAACACCTATAACTACCTTCAACTTTTGGTTAAGTTGTTAAAGTAAGCACTACTGACACCATATGAATATGGGAAAGCCCCAATATTTTTCAATGTCAATGCAAATATGGATAGAGTGGCCATGATTCAACTCCACCTATGCATTATACTCTTCCTATCTTACTATGTGGCTGTAATATTTTTACAATGAAATATTAAAGACCCTAGATCCCGCACAAAGGCGATTCAAAGTAATCTTCCGCAACAGAAAAACTTGGGGCTAAGTGCTCCATCCTCGTGTACTAACAAACACCCACCCCCGCATTGTGCATAGGAAACCGTGGCTCAAAACCGTAGTCCACCATGGGAACATCCCTTCACGGGAAAAAGGATAATGAATTATTTGCAAATTTTTTTAATAACTCCCTCTCCTTCACCCGTTGCATGGTGGGGAGAGAGACATGGAGTATGTGTTGGAGTGTGGAGGGGCATGGGGAGGAGGGCATGCAACTTGCCACTTGTGTAGCCACCCCCCCCCACTTCACCCCATATAAACCCCCCTCCCAAGCTTGGGAGGGGCATCGTGGTGTTGCCCGCCGTCAAGGAGCTGCCCGCCGTCGACCTGCTGCCGCCGCCATACTGGTCATGCCGCTGCTGCCACCCCCATCATCATCACCCTCATCGTCATCTTCACCATCATCATCCTCACCAACACGTCATCTCCCTGTTTATCTAGAAGCTTGAGAAGCTTCTATTGAAGCTTCTCTAGGCCAAGTTCACCCATGCCTCCCGGGTTTTTATTAGACCGTGTCTTGCAAGGCCCGTTTCATATGCAGGGAAGGAAATCTCGGGTAGTAGTGACTTCAAAACACGTAAGAGAGCCAAGGGAGAGTTCGCTGAGTCGAAGTTTACTTCGTTAATGGCTCCTAAGCAAAAGTCGAGAGGAGCGCACGCAGGAGCTTCCACCCAAAGTACGAGAGTGGACAACATCCCGATATTGAATGCCCAGGTTCCGAATAATATTCCCGCATGGAAAGGATGCATAAAGCATGTTTTAATTCACGTAGGGAAACACAAATGCTTTGGAAAATTTATATACTTGTTCGATTTACAAAGTTCAGTGCATGACAAGTACTTGCATTTGCTTGCACTTCCATGGTCCAGGGTAGTCGCATTTTGGAACATATGATGCATAAGTTATAAGCTGAAATTGTGCGAAGGCGTCCTTGTTGCATCACGTAAAGGATAGGGCATAAACACATAATGCACTTATGTAATAATTTCCTGGTTGTGACTCGTGTATAAGATAATCATAGACGATCATTAAATGATGTCCAAATAATTGCAATGAAAGGAAAAGATTTATGAACTTTGACAAAAAAAAACATATAGTATGCAATTCACATGCAATGGTAGCTACATTTTAGATTGAGAAAAGTGATAAAGGATGGATTGAATCTATGATGTATTCATTGGCAGCTTGTCATGAAAGAATGTTGCGTCCATGCATGGAGTTCTTTTATCAAAGTTTGAATTTGGGAAAGGATGCATCTTCATTAAAATACTAAAGCTTGAATTCGATGCATAAAATGTAGGGTTTATAAGAATAGCTCTGAATGTCAATCAATATCGCAAGGAAAAGAAGATCACTATAGATCCTATAGTCGCATAAAGGCAAAAGGTCTATGGTCTTGAAATTGCATATTCACATGGAATGATACATCTCATACATCTTGCAGTTATTTACATCTTTTAGGGAAAGTATTTGCATCTCTAAGGGAAAGATCACCTCTAATCATAAGACAATTAGATCAATTAGGTAAATCGCATGTAATTGTGTAACTCACACAAGATTCATAAAGGCGTGAATAGTTGGCATATGACGAACACCTCAATGTGCTGGGTTAGGTTAAGTTATGTTAAAATTCTACCTAGTATCGCACTTGGGATGCCGATTTAATATTTCCGATCTCAAAGGTCCTACCCACATTCTCGAAATGTTAGGATTATATAATCGCCCGTGCAAGAATGATCTAGGGTTCTCACCCTAAGGATCAAATGACCAAATACTAGACTTCCGCAAGGAATTTAGGGACCCTAGGGCCAAAACGTTTATCGGCCTAGTAGGGTTAGGGTTTTGGATTGGGGTCAATAGGACTCCCAAACCCTATATTCGCAATTAAGAAATACCGTATGATGGGAGATATAATCCCACGAGTTAGGTACTGACACCTATCTCGTGCAACAAGCCTGCAAGGCCATATACTCTTGCATCTAAATCACAAGTTAGTACTGCTACACCCTAGATCAAGGTTGGCAAGTTCTAATTACAAATTAGTTTCTCTGAGGAAATTGAGTAATCGTCCTGCTACAACACTCTTCCTTGGTGACTGATTTGTCAAGTTAGTGTAGTTATGAATTGCCGAGAAAGCAATTGACCAACCAAGTTAGGGCGACGGGGTTGCCCAGGATTTATTGACCATAATATAAGGAAACCTAAAGTAGTGACAATTTGGGTCAAAAGGGTATTAACCCTAACCCAAGGAAAAAGGGTAAACAAGCAACTCAGCTTATGAAACCCTTGGGGTCTTGCCAAGTCGCGATTGATCCCGGATCGAATGCTGGAAGTACTCGGGGTGAAGGAATCACACCTTAGCAATTGGCCATACAAACGACCCACTGGAATGCTCGTGATTGTACACTTAGGTGCACTGTTTGTACTTCTTTGCTCAAGGAACTAATTCAGGAAAAACAACTAATGCTTCAGGTTAAAAGCCTGGAGGGAGAGGCAGTATCAGTTACCTTCGACTATCTGCTTGACCCTATCCAGGGGGTTGTTAGCCGTGCCAGGTACGTGGACCGAACCCGCTGCGAGAGGTCTCTCCGTGGGTGCTACTTGGAGCAAGAGGACGCTTGGATGCCAAGGGAGGCTCTGGCCGTAAATTCCTTGCCTCCGGATCCTGCACAAGAGGCCGACATGACTCGAGATGGAATCTCGAGGCCCGTATACCAGTCAACGGGTGGAATTTGGAATAGCAATTGCTGAGGATTGCTGGGTTAGCCTTCGGGCAGGTTATTTTATGTATTCCAAAGACTATGATAAATAAAGATCAAATGCTGAAAAAGGAACTTGCTTGACATTTTTTTTCTGTATCAGTGCCTAAGTTACGTGAAGGAACCAGTGATTAATTGGTAAATTAAGGAAGCTGTTTTTGCTTGTCAAACTAAATGTGGTAGGTAATTAGATAACTAAGCAACCCGAGGAAAGTGCGGTGGATGTGACTCTGGATCCGCCATACGGAAGGGTGGTCCCAGTTGGCCAAGAACTTTTCTCAAAGGATTTGACAGCGAGGTAACAATGACCTAGAATCAATAGAGCTAGAGTCCCGATTTATGTTGTTTTAGGGGAATGGAATGGGACTATGCCTTACGGGCAGAGAGGTCGAGCTTCGCATCCCTCTCGTTTCCCATTCTCCTTGAACCAAGTGCAGTATAAATCTGCTTCGACCCTGATGTTTTATGCAAAGTGGTTCATCTGGGGCTCGACACTAGCTACCTCCTAGGAACTTGACTATTAGGAAAACCCTGATTTAGGTCGATCCTAAGTGGAAAAGGCCAGATGCTTCCGCTTCGTGGCAGACTCGGGAAGATCTTGATCGCAAACCCCGTGACATTCCTTGTGAGTGCCGAGCGGCACTTTCTAGACTCTCTTCTCAATGGGCTGCAAAGACATGTCCTACAAGTGGACAGGGGGACACGTTACAGTGGCACTGCTAGAAGACATGATGGACACCTAGTTCATCTTTTGTACCCATCCATTCTATCTAAAGTCCTCCATTGAGCTACAAAAGAAGTAGTAAAGGATTACACAATCAATAAGGGATGTCTCAAATGACACCCTACATCCATTCCTTGAAGGCTAAAATTACCAAAAAATAAATGAAAATTTCAGATAGGTGCAGTGCACAATCAACACATCTAGGATTCCTCAAGTTAGGCACATCTAGTGGCCTTGGTCAATTGGCTTTGCTTCTTGTCTCCTAGCCCTTTCACCCATAGTACAATTTCAAGGTGCATGTGAAGGGCAAGAAAACTTTTACTTGCTGATTGGGTCCTCATGTGTGGGACAATATAGTAACCTTGGTTTAGAGCTCAACCCATCTCCCTATTACACTTGCATGAGAATAAATATTGCATGGTAAGGAAGGCACACCCATGGGGAGAGCAAGCCTAATTGGAGCTTTATTGAAGAGCAATGAAGCCAATAACATTGGCATCTATCATCTTCAACAACCTTGCATCCATGAAGTGGCCATCCACCTTCGCAAGTACCATCACTAGAGCTACAAGGACAACCTTAATGCACCACCACAAACAAATACCATAGCCCATTTTGGAGAAAATCAAAAGAGTGGAGGAAGCACCAAAAAAAGGGAAAAATTTTGCTAATGTAAGTGTTAAAGAAAATATTTCTAATTATTTTCTTAAAAGATATTGCATTCAACATGAAACCAAGAGTCGGGCTCACTTTGGTGTAGATTGTGATGATCTTAGCTTGGAGTAGAGTCCCAACTAAATCTCTAAATGCATGCATGCATTACAAAGTCCAATGATTTTAAATGAATTTTTTACATTTTTTAGGTAATTTTGGAGTAAATTGGCAAATATTGAATTTTCTGTAATTTTGGGGGTTGAAATTTCCAATTGAAAAATTTCCAAAAATTTGCTGAAATGTAAGGAAATTTTTAGAAATTTTTTTGAGTGGAAATGAATTTATAAATTAATTAAATCAGTTAGGGTAAGTCATGTAAGTCAAACTAAGTTAAGTCATGTTAGTCAAAGAGAACTAGGTTAGTCTGGATTAGTCAAAGTCAAGTAGGTAGACTAAGGCAAGGCAAGTCAGGTTAGTTTGGGGTAGGCTAAGTTAGGTAAATAGACTAAGTCAGGTCTGTGGGGACTAACCTAAGGGGGGTTAGTGTAACTAGGCTAAAGTTAGTTTAACTAGGGTAGGGTTAGTGTAACTAACTTAGGGTTAGATTAACCTAACTAGGGTGAGGTCAACTAGGCTAGGGTTAGTTGATTGGGGGGGGGTTAGGGTAACTAGTCTAGGGTTAGTTGACCTAGGGGGGTTAAACTAACTTGGGTTAGTTGACTAGGGGGGTTAGCCTAACTATAGGTGGGTTAGTTGACTTAATTAGGGTTAGGTTAAGCCTATTAGGGTTAGGTTTAGTTAATGATGGTTAGGTTAAGTGAATTAGGATTAGTAAAGTTAATTAGGATTAGTTAATGCTAAGTAGGGTTTGTTAAGTTAACCTACTTGGGGTGACAGGGAGGAAGGAGGAGGAGGGGGGGACGGGACGCACAGGGTGGCGGCGCGGCCGGCGAGAGAGACCGAGGTGGCGACCGGTGCGTCAATGGCGGGCGGCTGGCGGAGAGGGATGACGAGGGCGGGCGGAGGGGAGCCCGTGGGAGGAGGCGGTGGCGGAGAGGGACACCGAGGGCGGGCGGAGGGGAGCCCGTGGGAGGAGGCAGTCGTAGCGGCACTGGGGGGCCGACAGCAAGTGTGGGGGGGCCGAGGAGGAGAGCGCCCGAGGGAGGCACAGAGGGGGTGGGAAAGAGGCGGAGGAGGGTGGAGGGAGGAGGGGATGGAGGGTGGAGAAGGAGGTGATGGGGAGGGAGGAAGATGGAGCGGGGGCGCCCGGCAGGAGGGGCAGAGAGGGCGGGAGGAATAGGGAGTACGCCCGGGGCAAGAGGGCGAGAGCGAGGAGGAATGGGGGAGGAGGGTGAATGGGGAGGGAATGAAGGGCGGCCCGATGGGAGGGGCAGAGGAGGCGGGAAGGAGGGGGAGGAGGGTAGAGGGAGGAATAGGGATGAAGGGGCGGCAGAGGAGAAGAGGGAGTGGGAGGAAGGTGGAGGGAGAAGGTGAGAGGGTGAGGGGGAGGGGGAGGAAGGGTCGGGGAGAGAGAAAGAAGAAAAAGAAGAAGAGAGAGAGAGAGAGAGAGAGAGAGAAAGAGGGGGCGGTTGGGATGTGGGGAGGTGCCCGTTAAGGGGGGTGTTTTGAAAAACAAAAAAAATAAATAAATAAAATTAAGAAATAAATTAATTAATTAAAAGAAAGAAAAGAGAGGGAAAGGTGACACGCCCCCGTCCCGTGCGCATGCGCAGGGGGTAAAAAAATTTGCGGTGGTGGGAACCGACGGGGCGAGGACGTCGACATGCAAGACGCGGACGCAACGGGAGCGTCGCGAGATACGGAAAAACGAAAATGCACGCTTTCACGCGCAAAGCGAGGCACGTGAGAACACGAAAAAACAAAGAAAAATTAATAACTCATAAACTGTTCGTCGAAACGAAAATCCGTAAAAAGGAAAAATGGGCCAAGAGAGGAGGGGAAAATGATGGAAAAGTAAGACACGGTGTCCGGAGGAATATAAGGGTGTTCACATGAGAAAATGCAAAAAAACAACAGGCCCGAAAACACATACGGGGATTAATATCGAAAAATTTGCTCGCTGGAATGCACGGCAGAAAGAAGGAAAAAGGTGCAGAAGAATGTGGCCAACAACCCTATCATGTCAAAACACAATTGCGACCGAGATAGGACGCATTCACATGGGAAAAACGAAAAAATGGCACACGAAAACGAGGTCGAAAATTAATAACAAAAAATTGGTTTATTGGAACAGATGGTAGAAAAAAGGAAACATGTGCGAAGGAAGGAAGGGCACAAGGCTGTCACATCAAAACTGAGTTCCGGGGGAATTAGGAGGGGTTCACATGCAAAAAACACGAAAAATGCATTAAAAAACGCTCGAAAAAATTAATAACAAAAAATTCGGCAGTCGGAAAAGGAGGGAGAAAAAAGGAAAAAGTGGGGGAAAGTCTGGCTGGACACACCTATCAAATCAAACTGGAATTCCAGTAAAAATAGGGCAGGTTCACATGGAAAAATGTGAAAAATAGGCACGAAAAAGACTTGAAAACCTGCAAAAATTAATAACGGAGGAACCGTGCATCGAAAGGACACTGACTAAAAAGGAAAAATGTCAAGGGGAAGGAGTAGGACAGGCCTAACTCATCAAATCAGGGTTCCGAAGAAGTAAAAATACGTTCACATGGAAAATTATCCAATTTACGGGAATTGTTTCAAAAATTAATAACTTGAAAATCGTCTGTCGGAACAGGGGTTGGTAAAAAGGAAAAATGGTCTGTTCAAAGGGATGAACAGGGCTATAAAGTTGGATTGGAATTTCGGTGATCGTAGGGTGCCTTCACATGGAAGGACAGCAAAATTAGAAAATAAAGGAAAACTGCAAGGGAACGGCCCCAAGGGTGAGTTGAAAATGGACGAGTGGGTGGGGAAGGGACCCCATCAGGGTAAAAGCAGGGCAGGCATAGATGCATTATCAGGTTAAGGCAAATGCAAAGGGATATGCAATGTAGACGCACAGGGACGCGTCCCCACACTGAAAACCTTAACGGATAGGGTTGACCGAGCAACATGGACCTAGTACCACACAACAGACCAACCGCTAACGTCCCCACACTTAAAACATGACAGTCACTGACAACAGAAGGTGTAGGGTTAGAAAAACTTGGCCCATATTGTCGAGAATCAAGGTTGACCGTCGATGGCACGTCCACTATCGTTGGCGGCTACAGGAGGTACCAAGGTATCTTCACAACACACATCCTTCGTGGTAGGGACCACGTGGCAGCACCCAGGGAGGTAGCTGGTGGAAGGAATCGCAGGAAATTCGTCAATGACAAGGAATATTGCACTCAACTCACAATCACTCATATGGAATGAAAGAGCAGTCACTTACCCCATGACTAATATCACTCGAGGAAATCAGGATGAAAACCCATAGCTCACACCCGATTTAGGAATTGACAAAGGAATGGTGCAGAGGGAGTATGCCAGGGTACACAATTGATGGTGCATCAATGGGTCCAACCCATCTGGCATAGGTGCAAGGAGAAAGGCAAGGGAGCCTTGTAGTGCGGTGTATAGAACAGAATGATGTGTCATGTGTTGATGGCAGAAACCCAGCCCATGGGTGCATAGGGAAACAAAAACGTACCTGACTCCAAAGGTCATAACGTCCCTTAATCCTCACCTCTCGGTAATTGATTGAAGAAACTCCAGTCACACTCAGCCCACCCTCTGTCTCACGCTCTGTTGAAAGATACAGAGGGCAGCCATGTCCTGAAACCCGTTGATGTAATCCTCACGATCACTTGTGCAAAGGTTGTATGCCTTGTGTGCATTTGATGGTGCAACTGTGCATCCCACCCAGTGCTGACATACAGTGCAAGAAGGCCAGGGAGCCTTATAGTGCAGTGCACAAGAACAAATCATGCTTTGTGCATTGAGAGGCCCATCCCGTGCGTGCAGCACTCCATTCACACTTCTCACCTCTCATTTGATTTGAAAGGAAAGACTGGTCACTCACCCCACCCTCTGTCTCACTCTCTGATAGATACAGAGGGCAGCCCATACTCACATCCCCATCCTGTTAGGATGAAAGCTTACATCACTCCATGGGTTGGTGATGAAGATCATGTCGACTATTGGTGTCATCAGGATCTTAAGAAGGAGGCATACCCAGGGAGGCAGCCTACAAATCTCGTACGTCAATGATTGGTAAGAAGAGTCATCTGTTAAGAAGGGCAGACGGATTGATATTGTAGAGACAGCGCACCAAGAGAGGTGGCTTCAAATTACTTGTTGAAGAGGTTCTGCTGGTGATGAGTCAGCTATCCTGAACTGCAAAGTGTTACCATCTTTTCCACAGTCAGCTTCTCGCCCAAGGGTGTTTCCACCTTTTCTTGGAACGAGGCCTGTTATGACAAGGAATTTCTTCATTTTCTCCCATAACAGTTTTTTTTTCTTTTTTTTCTTTTGCTTTTTCTTTTCTCCCTTTTTTTTCTTTTTTTTTCCTTTTCTTCTTTTTTTCGTATTTCTTAATAAAGGGCATGGTAGAAATACCATATATCAAGACCAACCTCTGCACCGTTGTTGGATCAGACGAGAAGAGAACAATGTCGGGTTGAGATGTTTCTGCGAGGGGGTAGCAAAACGAGACCGCCTCATGAAGAGAATCATCATGGCTATCGGAAGCATGACAAGAAGGACAGTGCGACGCCCAAAAGGGAAAGGGTAGGTCAACTATGATTGTCAAGATCCCCAGGGAGGGGAGTACTTCTTCAGGCGATATCCATTAATCAGAAAAGGATCATCAGAGGCATCAACGGTCTGCACCTGAACAGAGCCGTTAGGATTGACAGCAAGTACCTTGTACGGGCCCATCCACCGTTGTTGAAGCTTGCCAGAAAACTTGCCAAATCTCGAATCATAGGCTAGAACAAAATCACCTTCTTTGAACTCCTTATGTTTGATGAAACTGTCATGATAGGCTTTGCGTCGCGCTTGAGTGGTTTCCATGCACTGTAGGGCCATTCGCCGAATCTCATCCAAGCATTCCAAGTGCAAGAGACAACGTTGCAGTGACTCACTATCTCCCAAGCGTTCTTTAACTGCCACTCGCAAAGAGGGCAATTCCAGCTCGACAGGGAAGATGGCTTCTGTACGATACACTAGCTGGAAAGGGGTCTATCCTGTAGCTGCCTTATGGGAGGTTTTGTACGCCCAGAGGGCCTCTATAAGTCGATCGTCCTAGTCGCGACGATGTGCGGCAATTGTTCTTGTCAGAATCGAGCAAAGAATGCGATTGGTGACTTCAACTTGGCCGTTGGCTCTGGGGTAATAGGGAGTGGACTTACGATGGCGGATCTTATACAGATCTGTCAGCTCCGCCATGATTTTGTTAAGGAAATGAGTACCTCTATCACTTACCAGCTCGAGGGGACTGCCAAAACGGGTGATAATATTCTCGTACATGAATAGGGCTACACTGTTACCATCATCCCGCTTCAGGGCTTTAGCTTCACACCACTTTGTGACATAATCCATACATACTAAGATGTATCTGTTCTGCTTCCGTCTGGTAGGTGGATCAATGGGACCCAAAAAATCAATCCCCCACTTTTCAAACAGCTTTAGGGGAAGAATGGGTTGCAGTGGCATGGCACTTGTTTTGGTGGGTTTCCCCATTCGCTGACAAGCATCACATCTTTTACAGTAATCCTAGGCATCCTTGTGGAGGGTCGGACCACCAGTATCCTGCTAACAGAGCCTTCCTGGCTGTCGCTTCTCCTGCGAAGTGTCCACCACATGGTTCGTCATGGCATGCTATCAATACTATGTCAATTTCATCCCCTGCAACACATCTTCGCAGCACTTCATCTTTGCCTTTCTTGTACAGTGCACCGCCTAGCAAAGTGTAGGGGGCTGATTCTAACAGAAGCTTCTTCTTCTCACGGCTTGAGATGCTAGGAGGATACTGTTGATTTGCTAGGAGATTGGCTATGTCTGCAAACCAGGGAGTAACTGTTTCAACTAGAAACAAGGAAGGGTCAAGAAGGTCTGGATCATCCTGTTCCTTTGCTTCTGTTTGAGAGATCCGTGATAGATGATCGGCTAAGACATGGAAACGGCCAGGCTTAGTGACTACTTCAAAGTCGAACTCCTGGAATAGGAGCAACCATCTCATCAATCGTCCTTTAACATCTGCTTTGTTCATCAAGAAGGACAGGGCTTCATGATCCACATAGAACTTGAAATGTGTGGACAATAAATAGTGTCAAAACTTCTCCAGTGCAAACACCATTGCCAAGCACTCAAGCTCTGTCACTGTGTAGTTTCGTTCCCTATCAGTGACCTTTCGGCTTGCATCATATATCGACTGATCTAATATTGAGGGGCCCTTCTGACATAGGACAGCACCGAGCCCTTCAACTGATGCATCTGTGTGTACATGGAACTCCTTCGTCCAATCAAGAGGCTGTAAAATAGGTGCTTGGATCAAGAATTATTTTAGGGTATTAAAGGCTTCTTCACAGTCATCCATCCAAAGGAAATCAACTTCTTTTCTTAGGAGCTTGTGCAGAGGGGCTGCCTTAGTTGCAAAATGTGCAATAAATCTCCTGTAGTAGCCCACATGGCCAAGAAATCCTCTCAATTGCTTGAGGTTTGTTGATGCTGTTAAGGTGGCAATCTTTTCAATCTTTGCTGAGTCTGTTGCAATTCCTTGTGCAGAGACAATATGGCCCAAAAGAACTCCTGAGGAGACGCCAAAGACACATTTTTCAGGGTTGAGAGAAATCCCATACTCTCGGCATCTGTCAAAACATTGCTCTAGGTGTCCCCAGTGCTCACGGATCAAACTATAGACACAAAAGTCATCAAGATACACCTCAATGAAATCATGAAGATGATTTTGGAAGGCATCCATCATTACTCGTTGGAAGGTGGCAGGAGCATTACAGAGTCCGAATGGCATCACTCTGTAGGCATAGGTCCCCCATTCCGTGGTGAAGGTTGTTTTAGATTGGTCCTCTTCTGCTATTTAGACCTGCTTATATCCGCTGAATCCATCCAAGAGGGAATACAGCTCATGGTCTGCCCCACTGTGTCCAACAGTTGGTCTATAAAAGGGATAGGGAAATGATCCTTCTTCGTCTTTGAATTGAGCTTTCGAAAGTCGACACATATTCGAAGTTTCCCGTTCTTCTTGGGTACTACCACAATGGGCGAAACCCATTCACTACTAGCCACGGGATAAAAGAACTCAGCTTCAAGTAGTTTCAGTAATTCGGCCTTCACCAGAGCAGAGTAATTAGGATTCATCCGTCTTTGTCTTTGCCTTACAGGTTTGGCATTGGGCTCTAGGTCAATGTGATGTTGGCATACTGTGGGATCAATCCCCTTTAGGTCTTTATAGGACCAAGCAAACACATCTAAGTTCTCCTTTAGTAGGTCTCACAAGACCACCAGTTCTTCTTCTAGAAGATTGAGACTCACTTTCAGGTGACGTTCAGTACCCTCAGCATCCAGGAACGTTACTTGTCTTTCACCTTCCACTTTGCGGATAAATGTCCCACGGATTGCTTCTGGCTAGACGTCAAGAGAGTAGTATCCTCGTCTGATGTCCCACTAGAACCAGTCCTTCTTCTAAACAGATGACTCATGCATCTGTTTAAGTTGTTGGAAGGGTATTAGAGCTTTGTTTGCTTTTGTTTGAGTGGTGACCTCTTCAGGACTCAAGGCTTCATCTTCATAGGATGCGTCCAGGAATGTCACATAGTACGGACCTGCTAGAGGCCGTGACTTTGAGGGCTTGGGCTTTTGTTGGCAGGGGGCATCGTCGTCATCTTTTCTTTGGACTGAATAGTCATGATGACAAGGGCCACTGATGAACTTAATTTTTATGCCTTTAATCCATTGCTTATACAGATTCTGCATACTTTGTGGTCCATTGATCAACCCAAAAGGAACCATGGTCATTCCATCCAATACCCTGAGATATTCGGCCCTTGAGATCTCTATAGGAACATCAACCAGATCATCCTCTATGAGAGGGAATTCTTCATCTGCACTTTCATAGCCTACTTTATTTTCTTCCTCATCCATTTCATCCTCATCCTCTGGAGGCTCTGTCTCTGCTTCTGTAGAGGCTCTGTAGGAGAACAACAGATCTTCTACCTCTGTATCTGCTTCTGCTTCTATCACCAGTTCTGACTCTGCTCCTGCCCCTGGCTCTGCATCTGTTACTGTCTCTGTATACGCTCTGTAACTGTGCTCTCTCTGTACTGACTCTGCTCTGGCTCTGCAACTATCATGTAATAGGAAGAACAATACATCCATGCTTCTATTTCACTATCAGAGGTGATTTCAGAAGTTAATTCTAGTTTAGGCAGGAGGTATTCACCCATGGACAAGGATTTTACTTCCCTTGGCAGTTGGCTTACAGTGCCCACTGTTAGGGATTGTGCCTCTGTTTTCTTAGGGAAGATCTGCTTAACAGCCTCTTCATCTCCTAATGTACCATCTGTTGCCTCGTTAGAGGAGTCAGATATGACTTCAATGGATGTGGATCCATTGCCTTTTTGCGATCCATACAGCTTTAATACCGCTTTGTTGGGTCCTCTACCTAGGGTTAGGGTTCCTTTGAGCCAGTCTGTCCTGGCTCTTGCTTCAAAAAGTCAAGGTCTTCCCAACAGCAGAGGGCATGAAGTCCCATAAGAATTTGGTTTGACCACCAAATATGTCAGCCAATAGTCTCTTCCTACAAGGGTTGTTTTTACATATGGGAGGATGCCCAACGGTTTGACTCTACTTTGGTTTGCCAATCGGATAAGCCACTGTGTAGATTGAATTCCTTGCAACCCTAAGTCCTTCATTGTGACATCCGTCATTATGTTTACTGATGAGCCTCCATCAATCAATGCATCTGAAATGAAACATCCTTCTATCCATACATAATCTCTGGGGCTCTAGGAACTAGGAAGGCATTAGCCACATCTACTTCCTTTACAGGCTCCGGGGCCTTATTGATCTTGGTTGCTGTTGAAGGAGCGATCCTTAGTCCACGCCTTCTTGTCAAGATGCTTTTGAATCTCTTTCGGCAGCTGGGGGACAACATCAGCAACAACTGCCGGAATGTTAAGTTTGGTTTAAAAGTGTCTAGGTCCTTGACCAAGTCATAATCTTTAATAGGATCCACAGGCTTCTCCAGTCAGCTGGGAAATGGGGCTACACCTATTTTCATCTTTCCTTTTTCTTCTTACAATTACAACATTGGCACTTCTTCTGTTTCTGGAAGTACTTCTGTATCTTCTATCTCCTGGGCCTCTGGTCCTGTCTCTGGGACTGTCTCTGTAGCCTTATGTGGCACTGTAGTGCTCTGTACTGTACTGTTTTGTTCTGTACTGCTCAGTCCCTCTATAGGTAGGTTGAACTTCACAGTCTTGGCAAGAGAGTCATTTCCATTCTGAACCACTAGTTCCTTCTTCTTAATGCGCGTAATAGCGGCAACTTCCAACTCGACCAAATTAGAAGTAGGCTCTTGTACCTTCTGTTGGCTATCAGTGGCATTGGCCTTTACAAGAACTGGACTGGGACAGTCCTTTGCAGTGTGGCCTTCTCCTTTGCATTGGCTGCATAAGGTCTTATAATCCACAGATCGTCTAGGGTTTGGACAATTTGGGGAGATATGTCCCTTTTCTCCACACCTATAACATTCCACCTCTGATCTCTAACCACCGCCAGACTGTCGTCCTCTACAACTTTGACAGGGAAACCTCCTTGGGCAGAAATTAGGACCAAACTCTCTAGGCTTGGGTCCAATATCCTGTGTTGTCATTTTGGATTCTAGCAAGTTGAATCTTGCATTTTCATCCTTCTGTCTTCGTTCATGCATCTCTTTCAAAGAGCAAATATCCTCTGTATGGTTCTTTCGCAAACAATAAGAACAGAAGGCTCCAGGAATGGTTGGTTTTCTGTTACATTCAATGGCTAAATGTCCCGCTTGATGACACTTTCCGCACCATGTATTAGAGCGCATCACATCTCTTCCAGCTCCCACAGGAGTGGATATATTGGCAGTATTCACCTTCAGCGTCTGTAGCTGCTCTGTAATCACATCCAGAAGCTCTTTCTTGATACTTGCAATTGAGTTGGATAAATAGTCCTTCAGATTTTCACCTCCTGAAGTGCTTGTGGTAGGGTTTTGGGAAGCTTCTGTAATTACTGCATAGACTGGTTGGGTCGATCCAGAAGGTCCTCTGTTCTGGCTCTAATTCAGAGCTCCTGTTGAGACTTGGGGTTGTTGATTCCAGTTGGTAGGATTCCACTGTTGTTGAGTCGCCATTGAAGGAACTGTTTGAGGCCACTGTTGTTGTGTTTGAACCATCATCTGAGGCACTGTCGTCTGCGGTGACCACACTAGATTAGGTGCATTATACTGCGGCATTGTTTACATCTGGGGATAGGGGTAAGGAACTGTCCCTGGGACTACATTTGGTGGGTATACCATTCCAGGCATATGAGGGGGTAAGACTCCTCTTCCTGAAGTCATTGACAGCCTTGCTTCAGCTTCGTCATACAATCTTGCACCTTCCACTGCAACTTGTAGATTGACTAGTCTTCACAATTCCACAAACTTGCGAACTTCTAGTTGTAGGCCCCTGAGAAACACTCCTTTCTGGATTCCTTCATCCAAATGATTGTTAGTCCATCTCTTCAGGATGGATTCCATTCGCAAGACATAATTTAGTGAGAAAGGCCAACTTCAGGTCGTCCCATGTGCCAAAAGTTCTTGCTGCTTGTCTCTCATACCACTGAAACGCCGCACCCTTGAAAGTAGCAGGGAATATTGCTAACCAATGCTCAGGGGTTCTGGCATTGTTAGCCACACATGCTACCATGAACTCTGCTACATGAAGATCAGGGTCTTCATTGTACTCTCCCTTAAAAACTGGCAATGGGACTACATTTGCTGGCCTGTCATCAATATTTCGAGGACGAATCTGACTAGGAAGGGGACCTTGAGTCGCCATGGGGACTTCTGTAAAGAGTGCTTTCAGGGCGTCAAAGGAGGCTTCTACTTGCGAGCTCGTTCTCAGCTTTGATTTTTGCCTTCTCTCTTCTTATGTACCTCTGGACTCGTTCCAATGCTTGCCTCTTCATTGCGTCATTCATCAGGGGGTTGGCTTCAGCCAGTTGTTCTGGACTCAACAGGATAGTATCAAAGAGGGCTTCAGTCTTCTGAGGGATTCTCTAGCCAACATCTCCTCTACTTCCTTCTTTTCAAGATCTCTGAATTTAGCTTTCAAACCACTACAGAGGGGAAGATATTCTGTTCTGAAAGTATCAAAACTCATTCTTCTTAGGATCGTTGTTGCATCATTATAATAATGCCAGCTTTTGAGGGTTTCAACAGTGTATGTTGTGAAAAACACTCTGTCTACCAGCTTCCAATGGGTTGCTAGTTGAACAAACAGAAGATTATCAGTGCACCAAGCATCCCATGTATCTTGCTGTTGAGCATCCACGAACAAATTCCAACTCTTTTCCTTCTTGTCTTCGTGAACCTCCACAGACCAAGACTCCTGAAGCTTCTTCACAATCTCCCACTTGATGATGTCTGGAAACTTCTCAATGAATGCCAAATCTTCCATGAATGGTCATTCTCTCTGTTTCTTCTTTTCAGTTTGTTCCCAAACAGTTTGCCACCAAGACGCAAGTTTCTGCTGCTTCAACAGGAAGAGGAAACAATCCACCACATAGAGCATGCATCATGATGGTGATATGTTTCCGCCATTGTGGGATGAACTTCTTGTGGAAAGTGGCTTTGATAATGAGAAATTCCAAATCTTCAGTGGACGAAGAAACTTTACAAACATCCATTGAATTCTTCTCTTCTTGGCAATGCCATTTCCTTCATTTTCAGCCTCCTCTGGTGCTTGTTGATGGCAAGTTTCCCCGGTTGCGCACCAAAAACATGGAGCCCCAAGAGGAACACCAAGGAAAAGAGAATTCTCTTGCAAGAAAATCTATCTTGTAACATCAACAAGCTTTTATTTCATTCTTTTGATCATCAAAACAAAGAAAACAGCAATTCTTCATGCAGTATCATAGTAGATTTCTCCCACGGATTTGATAAAATCAACCATATTCTTCAACATCTTCATAAAATTCTTCAATAGAACAAAGAACACAAGGGAATACACAATCTTTGAATGGAAATCAATCACATATTATTCATCTTCAATGTCTTCATAGTTCTCTCTCTCTATCTCTCATATACAATTACACTGTTTTGATAAAATTGACTATCTCTGACTCTCTCTCTCTCTCTCTCTCTCTCTCTCTCTCTCTCTCTCTCTCTCTCTCTCTCTCTCTCTCTCTCTCTCTCTCTCTCTCTCTCTCTCTCTCTCTCTATCAGTAGTACATAATATCCTCACTACAATGCTCTCATAATAACCCTCAATAATCCTTCTTAGGTCGTGGATGCACCTCCCAAGAGGTATGTCTGATATGAAGAGTCACCAGAGCCACTACAGTGTCTTTTCACAACTCACTACTGTCACTGTCACTTAGTCTTCTCTTCAGTCTTCAGCAGCTACTTCTTCCACTTGTTTTAGCTCTTTTGAACTTAGATTCATCCTTTCCAAAGGTTAGAAAACTTTCCCAAAGTCACACATACATTCTACAGAACACCTACAGAAGGTCTACAGAACAGTCACAGTACAGCACCAGAATAGCTACAGTACAATTACAGTACAGAGACAGAGTAGAGAGAGAGGCTCTACAGAAGGTCTACAGAGGGTCATCAGAACCTCATAACTCATACTCAAACCATTCCAAACTCTCAAAAACTATTCAATAAGCTTTCCCAAGATCTCAATCTTCATCAATCAATCCATGCTTTATACAGAAGATAATCAGAACAAAACAGAAGCTATACAGAAGGTATACAGAATCAATCAGAACCTCTCAGAACATCACAGAACCTCATATCTCCACTGAGAATCATCATGACCTTCCAAACATAATCAATATCATCCAAAACACTCTCAAATACTTCCCTTACAACCATACATCACTCTAAATCCATCAAAAATCAATCATTCAGACCTCAAAAACAACAAAAATCAATCAAAAATTCAGTCTTTTTCCACTCTCAACAATAAAGTTTTGCAATGTATAATGTCCCTTATCTTCAAGTCACAACATACCTAATTTATAATTTATTTAAAAATTAAAGCTCCCATGTATTTAGCTAATACATTAAACAAGTAATATCAAGCATTTTTAACTTTACAAAATGATCCAATGAAATTTGCAAAAAGGTAACAATACAAATGCAAATTTAGCCACTAATGCATAACCTTAAAACCATGCATAAGTTGATATCCAAATACCTAATTCATAAAGTTAGCAAGGGGAGAGCTTTCTCTTTAAAATGGGAGTACGTGAAATTTAGTTTAGTACATGGAATAATGAACGCTTGTTTTACAAATAAATGAGATGAAAAAATTAATACCCTATTTATTGGGCTCTCTTTGAACTCATTACCTATAGAGTTCCCTCAAGGAAAGGATAGATGTTTGCCTCTTGAAAATTACAAAATAATGAAATCTAGTGAAAATTAAAATAAACATCCTCTTAAAAAGTGTGAAAAAAGTTTATACATCTCACAAAAGGGTGAGATAAATGTATTTGTAAAAATGTAAATTTAAAGAAAATGGATCATGGTAATATGAATATACTATTGGAAATAGTGTCAAGCAGTTATGAATGTTACATAAGTTCATATATCAAATTTTAATACAAAGGATACAAAAATCCTTGGGATATTTGAACTAATGAAGATAAGACCTAATTAATTAAGGAGATGAAAAATGTGGTTTTAGGGAAATGAATGTGATCATTTTGCTATTCTTATTGTGATTGAAGAAAGAAATTTGAGAGGTTGACAATGACTTTTTTTTGTTTAAATTTTTCCTCATAGAGATTTTCCTATGTGGTGGGGGTGTAAGCATGTAAGCATGTTGCAAATGTAGAGTATAGCATGTAAGCATATCGCAAGTGTGGAGCATGATACAAGGCTAGTAGTATAGCATGTACTGCTATCACAAGTGTGGGTTTAATAAGTTCTCCTCATTTTTTTCCCATTTACAAACAGATCCAACAACTAATAGTAACCTTTCATAATCCATTACGGTCTTTGTTTGGATTGGTGTCTATAGCCAATTCACAAAGTTTTTGTACACTTCATGTTAAATCTTTTGTTTTGAACTCTACACAAATAATAACCATCCAAGATTACAAAAGTTCCACATTCTTCTTATAACAATGTACCTTCCAATGTTTTGACCATATATTTTTATACCTAAAAATTCAATATAAATTATTTTCTAAAAGTTGGAGCTCTTTGATAAACTAAAATAGAATGTGGTTGCAAAGAGATCAATATTTTACCAAAACAACACCATAATGTGATCATTATACAACTATACACAAACATACGATAAGACTTCTATAGAATGCATCCTTATAGTGGCATTTTGAATTTCCAAAAAAAATAATCGTTTCACAAATTCCTCACTCGTTTGTTTATAGTCTTGTGGTATGTGCATAGGTAATAATGTATTGCTAGTCTCTCTCTACTCTTATAGATTCTTGAAAATTTTTGAGGTAGCAAGTTGACCCCATTGCTATCAAATCCCAAGCATAGCCCATCACTAGTAATAAAAATCCATATTGTAGAGGTATTTCATGTTCTATAGAAGTAGAGACAATTGCCACTATAATCTTCATTGTGATATTTATGAGAAGAGATTGGGGATTTGGTATGTCTTGTTAGTGTGGTCTAATAAACTCTCTCAAGGTCCCTTTGGAATTTCTTTGATTGTTGGCTAATAAGAGGTTAAGAATCACTTAACGTTAAATTAAAAAGAAAAATAGGCACGTATCTTGTGCATGTTTCAAAAGCCACCCACTACGCAAGTTAAAATTTGAACACTCAAGGTAGAGAAGCCATTGCTTGATTGCCCCCAACAACTATTTCTTTGAGGTCTAGCTTATATGAATCTATTTAGAGTGTGTGCTTTCACAAGAGACTGGTGATGTTTCAAAAACCACCCACTACGCAAGTTAAAATTTGAACACTCAAAGTAGAGAAGCCATTGCTTGATTGCCCCCAACAACTATTTCTTTGAGGTCTAGCTTATATGACTCTATTTAGAGTGTGTGCTTTCACAAGAGAATGGTGATGTGATTTGATGGTCATAAAGGCATTCTAAGGCATTTTGACACGTGGTAGTAGTCAAGACCTTGCGTGCATGCAAGGCTTCTTCACAAAGAAGAGGTCATCTACACTCAAGATTAGTGCAAGGGACTAGCATGGAAAGAAATAGGTGATTGATAATCCTTCATCTATGGGGATAGATTGCACTTGGCACACGTCAATCAAGCGTATTTAAAGGAAGTGGAGATGCCTATATGCAAGAAGCAAGGGATCATCAATGAGCTTAGGCATGCAAAATTTTTTGCAATAGAGAAGAATTGTTGTAAGGCCTCTATCGATCCATCCTCTCATATCAAACAAGATTTGAAATATTTTGCCTTGCACAAGTCTTTTTCTATTTTATGAAAATACCTCCCTCAAAGGAGAGGTCTACCTAATGGTTCTCACCAAATTATCAAGGTAAAGTTATTCTACAATAGTATCATTTTCTTTGTAATTCTTTAATGGCCCTACTCTATTCTACAATAGAAATGAAGTTAGTTTTGGGTAGTGCACTTGGTCATATGAGCAATCTTGTTTTGGTGATGTCATGGAGTGCACCCTTCTTCCCCAAGGCAATGTTCCAACACAAGTGTCTTATCTAGATCACACTCCTTAACTTGCCAATATGGCTTGATGAAGAGATTGCTAGTCTTATAGGTTCATTGGGCAAGGTACTATAGGTCCTAGATATAGTGTCTCATTTTGGAGCACTCAAGCTTGAGCAAAAATTTTGTATACCATGGAATCGCTACAAGAATTCTCTAGAGTATTTGGAGGTTTGTGATCATCATGGCTTTTTGCAATAGTCCTCAACGTTTAATTTGGGGTCATTCTTGATTTTTGCTACATATGCAAATAGTGCAAGAACTTTGTGAAGGATGGTCCAAGGAAGACAAAGAAGGCGACAATAAAGGGTGAATAGGAAAGCAATGAAAAGAGAAATATGGTCCATGTGGCTAAATGCATTACTTTTTGAAGGTGCCTGCACTAAAAACTAGAGCAATCCCCTCTAGTAGTCAACTGCTATGAGGTACCTCCTTTGAAAACATCATGAGTCCTCTAGTGATGGACCAAAACTCAAGTCTATACTCAATACCTTCCAGACTCCCCTCGAGAAGTGGCGGACTTAGTTGGATGTAGGAATTCCAATTCTACTTTACATAAGAAGCATGGGACGATTATCCCTAACAGTAATCTAATGCTCACCTAAAAAGGGTCATGTTTCAAACAATGAAAAGTGAGAGTGGGTGAACACTACACTTGATTGAAAGAGAGTAATGTCTTTTAAACTTCCATAACAATGAGGACCCCAATACTTGCACTCTAGTCCCTTAAACAATGTTAAGATGGTTCTACCATACAAAATCAATGGGTCTGGTTCTAAAAGCTCTATCTAATGTTACGAAAATTACCTAACTTATCAAGTCTAACCCAACCATGGACTCTCAATCAAGCCTAAGGCTTCCCATTCTCCTCAATAGGTTTTTTTTAGCTGTCTAATGAAGGATGGGAAATCTCCATGATTTGGACTCCTACTAAATTTGCTAAACTACTTGCAAGGTTTGTAAAAGAACTTCACCCACTTTTTGAATTATTGCTTTAAGAAAGGAAGTGTGCCATAGAAGTTTAATGAAGGATTGTTTAAATTGATAAGTAAGTCTATTTAGAGGTTAATGGAGACCTTTGACCGTATTAAACCTCTCATACAAGTAAATGACAAAGGTGGTAGTATTGCAGATCAACTTTTTGCTTCCTCAAATTCCTCTCTCATCAATATGGTCTTGGCTACAAAGGAGGAATTCAAGATGTTATTTGATGGTTTCCATACATTGGGCATTAGCAAGTGGTTCCTTTATCTTGAAGCGATTGATAAAGTATGGCTACCCAATGGTCCCCCTGCTATTTACCATTGTTGTGGCGTGTAAGAAAATAGATTTTAGCTTAGTACGAGAAATGTCTAAGCAAGTGATGAATATAGAATATGGAGAATCAAAAACTTTGGACAGTAGAAAAGATTGCAATAGATATAGTTCATGCCTCCCAACTGTGTAGTTCTATTAGGAAAAGCTTCGATAGCACTCAAGAAATAAGAGAGCGCAAAACCATGCATATGTAAAAAATGTCGTTAAAGCTTGTAAAGCAAGACACATTCATACCATAAATAGATCATTGCATGCATAGTTTTTCAAACATGCAACCAAAATCAACCATCAAACTTATATTTTTGAAAAATATCCTATATGTCCATGAATCATACATGATATTTAGTGTAACAACACCCCCTCTGCACCTCCCCCAAGAAGTTTAGTGGGAAAAGCTATGCTACGACAAGCCCTACAAATAAGGACCTAGTGTAGTAATGACTCTACACATGCATGTGACCATGCTAGCCATGTGGGAATCCCCTCTTAAGGTTTGCTTGTAGCCATTTGACTCTACCCAACCACCATCTGGTGTTAAAAAAACCGAGACCTATTAGGTGTATGTTTTGATCATAAATGTCCTCCTCGTATGGGAGGCTCACAAATAGTGTGCGCAAAAAATTATGCATGCAATTATACGAGGGTCAAAGGATCAGAAATCCATTGCTAATGTAATTGAAATGCTTAGTCCTAAGGGGCACTAATCATGGCTTAAGCCTCCTACTTCATATCCCAATAAGAACTTTTTAAGTTTTCAAGATCAAGAATCGATTGTAGCAAGACTAATATCTAGTACTTGAGGTGGGATAACCCCTCTAAAATGCTATATCTTTATACCTTCAAGGTGATAACAAAGGATGAGATTTTTCATTACCATGTCCCTTTGGGTTGGGGATCTCCCAAGCACAAATATTCCAACAATGGGGAAGGCTTACTTATTTGAACCTTGTTTTTGCAAGGGAAGGATTGCCATATTAAACTCGATCTCAAGTGCAACTTTGTTTGTGGCCGGTACCTTCGCCTTCAGCTCAACACATTGAGAAAAGATGAAGATTTTCACAACTTCCCTATGGACAAATGGGACAAATATCATATGACATACCATTTCTTGAGAGCTTGTCATTAAGGAGAAATCAAAGGAGGTTGGGTGTTGAGCATCCCAAATACAAGGTGGACAAACTTATCTTCCAATTGAAAGGCTGAATGTGGATCAAACATGATTGTAGTATAAGGCGTTACACATGGCTAGATGCAAACTACTTGGATCGGCAATGGCCTGTGCTCAGCTAGATGGGTACTTTACTTAGCATAGCGATTTGCTTGGAAATAACCAACTCTAAACCAGCTCAAATAATAGTGATTGATCGGAAGATAAAAGTTAAAGAAGCTAAATGGTTAGGAAGAGATGATGGAAGTGGCAGTTCAATCCTTCAACACATGATTTGGCTTTTCGATGGAGCTTATAAAGACAACACTGTTCTGATACTAGAGAAGCCCAAGATTATAAGTCTCTGTATGGGTAAGTTGGTGGCAAAATTCTCATGTCAGCTGGCTCATAGAGGAGATTGCACAGCAATGGAATCTAAATGTTTGAAGAGACGTAGATCAGAGAAATCCTTCTAAAGGAGGATTGGCCTACTTAATACATTGTTAAACCAGTTCATCAGCTTTACTATCTTAAGTCAAATAAAGGCCAGGTCTTCAAGGATTGCTGTAAGAGGAACTTCTATAGATTCAAGGGCCAGCAGAGCACAGTAGATTTCTGAATTGTGTTTTCTGCAAGAGACACATTAAGACATTGATGCATCTAATGTGGGACTGTCAGAAATTAATCGATAGAAAGCTCATCACAGTGCTTTAATGCTACAATAAGCAACAATGTCCAAGACGTGCTTTTTCTAGCCAAATTAATATACTAATGTCCAATATTAGGAATGCATTATGGCACGGTACTAACTTAAAAGTTACACCTTACAAAAAAGAAAAAGCACACTGAATGCTTTTATTTAGGATAAATAATTCCAAAGCCTTTCTTACAAATAACTGTCTTTAGTATTCTATGCAATAATACACCTAGTTCAATAATGACCACATCCATACATAAATCATAGTTTCCTGCCACAGCAGAACATCAAGGCTGGCAATAAAAAAGCTGCCTCCCAAGAAATCCTTGACATCTGAGCTTGTTCAAAAAACTTACGCAGGATATCATAAAATCCACCTGCCTGCTGTATGGATAACATAAGAAATCAAGGCTAGCAATATGTAGTGATGCACCATGAAAGTTGGCTTCCATAAATGTCCTTTTGAATGCCATCTGTGACAGATTTTGAACGAGCAAACCGCACTAAAACCTGCGGGCCAGAGGGTTCAAAAATTCACCATCTGACAAGCACGTTCCTCTCCCACTTTTGAGCACCACAAAAAGTGCCACCATGTCCAGCATCTGTAACAAACAACCTATACCCAGATAGAAGATAATATTTGTATAACAAAATCACAGCTATCAGTCCAGATCAAGAAACTCCATTCGTTTTCTCATAGAACCTTTAAGTTCAGTTGCTTCTCTTTCTGCCTTCTGTGCCTGCAGACCACCAATATCCATGCACCAAGCAGTCAGTTTACAAGTGAAGTTAGAAATAGCAAACAGTTACTGAATGTAAAACAAATGAAACAAGATGAGGATGAACACTAAGAAGAAATCCTATTGCTAAGTAGGCAGAGTTGCAAATTCCCATCAGACATTCTCGAATGGATAATACCAGAATAAATATTCAAAACAAAGGGTGCTCCTATGTGAGCAAAGAGCTCACAAGTCAGCCAAATAGATGTCTAGAGTTCAGACTACCCCTATGTTGCCCCTATGTTGCTAAGTTCAAGACACAACAAAAAGGACAAATGGATTTCCTTTGACAAATTTGATTTCTTTCTTTGAGCTCAATGAAGTAGGAAAAGGTGGAATCTCTCTAGCTGAGTGACCCGCAGAAGCAAAATCGGAATCAAAAATCAAAAGCGTGTTTTTTAAAACATGGAGGATTGTACCAGTACAGTCAGGCAAAGAACGAATATGAATCCTCCTTGCAACTAACTTCTACTCTCCTTGAGTGCTGGAGTTGATGACATTGAAAGACCAGACGCATGAGCCTTCAAGTCAGGGACAACTCCAACCTCCATAGCAGGACATCCTGGCCTGGAAGAGGCTAGGATGTCCCAGAGGACTGGGACATAAATGGCAGACACATGGGGATAAATCAGCATCAAGATCCCATTTTTGAGAGCTGATGGCTTGCTTTACTCTTTTGGAGAGAGGGCTCCAAGTGGGGCCTGTTTTATAGGTTCCAAACATGCAAGATTTGGTGGGGTTTCTCATGGAACAGATGGCAAAGCTTCAATGGGAGTCCTGATATATCTGATTTGGGAAGACCCAGCCTGTATTTGCATGAACCAACTGTACCACTAGCTCCACCTTCATGGGACTATGACATCTATCACCTACAAATCTCCTCATTTATGAGATTCCCAAAATCCATGCAAAAAGGATGCTCATGACAAATCTGGCTATACAGCTTTGCACAGCAAAGCCTGCACAGCCCAAAAGCATTTCAAGTTCATGAAATCCAACATAGCTACAGGGGATGCAGGGGACACAGGCCCGGGACATAGGGGACTCAACTTGGAATGCAGGACCTGACCCCAACACGACCCGAAATGCAGATACTCCCACATGTCCCACCATAACAAGGGGACGTGTCCCAGGACAGGCAGGGACAGGCAGGGACGGGCCAGCCTTGTGGGACGCAGCAGGGGACCCCATGTGGCAGGTTTTGTAACCTGTCACTTTCACCACGTTCTGCATTGCCCATACCTTGATCCTACAACCCGCTTCTCAACATTTGCATCCCGTACTGCCATCATGACCTGTCCCTTCTGCCACCTGTGCCACGGTCCACCCCTGCAGTCATTGGTCCTCTGACCCTGTCACTGGTCAGGCTGTCTGCAGCAGTCAACTGTCACACATGTGACATCTCCCGTGAAGAGCCTCCAGCATCCGGATAACCTGCACCTGTAGTCTGTCTTGAATCTTCAGCAGTCAGGTCCCAGGACCTTTAATAATCAAGTGACAATATTAAATAATAGATTTAAAAATGTAAGATACCCTGCTGCCTGGGCCCTGCACAGTAACCAGTTGGCTGTTGCACAGTAACAACTTACAAGTTATGAATTGAGAATTTAAAATAATGGCATAAAAACTTAAAAGTAAAATTTGAATGCATTATAAATCTAGTCTCTGCTGTTTGAACTGTGCAGAATTCTAAGTGACAAGTCCTTCAGGAGTCAGTCCTCACAGCTCTGTCCAGACTGCAGTTGCAAGTCAGTGAGTCACGCAGTGTGACAGGTCTGAGGTCACAGTTGAACAGGTTACAACTCTCTGTCTCAGCTTCAGCCTTCAAAGTTCAGGGATCAGACTTCGTTGTTCAAAGTTCAGTGCTGAGTCAATGAACTTTGAAGTTTGCACTCAAAACTTTCAACTGTGAGTCTGACAGTGTGCAGGCAGCATTACAGAGTGTGTACACTGTACTTACTACTTAGTACTCAGAGTTCTCTCAGTCACCAGTGCAGTACAGAGTGTACTCAGTTGTTGATAGTGAGTCGCTGCAGTGACCAGCAACTTGCAAGCCATGGCATTGTCTTCACGAGTCCCCTTGGCATCACATTCTCAAACTCCTATCCCTTGCACCGGTGGCAGGGGTAGAAGATCCAATAATTGGTCATGGTGGTGTGAGGTTGAAGCCAAAAGGCCAACATCGGGGGGTGGCTCACAACATTGGAAATGTCCTTTTTGTGGCTATGAAAGAACTGGTGGGACAAACAAAGTAAGGGCCCATTTCTTGAGAGAGTTAGGCCATCAGGTGCTCTTAGGTGAGAATGTCAGCCAAGAGAAGCAGCAGCTTCTTCAGCAAAAGGCTGCTGAGCAAGATGCCATTTCTGCACAAAGGAGAGCATCACAGCCGGTGGTAGTTGATCCACATTCATTTGGCACTGCTACTGTCACCAGCTGGTGATACTTTTTACAGTTGCTTTTCTTATTTACTTATATAAATATTTTATTTTTCTTTTCTTTTGTTGCTGTTGCTTCTTACCCCCAGAGTTCTCTTAGAATAAGTCGGGATCTTTGCATGGCCAAAAAGGCAACTATTGGGACAAATTGGACTAATGGTTTGTCTGAGCCTTAGGACCGGTTCCATATTGAATGGGCACTGAAGAATAGAATGCCAGTGGTTTGGGACTGTGTGCTTAGCCACTGGAGATGATGCAAGACAATGAGCCTGGCCAAGACAGAAGAAGCACATGTGAGAATGCTCACGGAATAAATAATTGAGCCACATTACACTTTTTGATGTGGTCACAATGATAAAAGTTGCTCAGAACAACTTAAGGAATGCAAGGGTCACCATCCCTAAAATTTAGGGAGTTACTATTTTTGGACCCCAGAATCTGTTCACGTCATTATCTTCGTTTTTGCATGAGGATTAATTCTCTGGTCTCTGCCGAGGTCAAATTTTTCACCGATCATGGAGAATTTCAGACCAAAAGGTTTAAACGGGAAAATTGTTACATGTATGCCATGTGGCACAAATTCCCAAAAGAGAGAGAGAGAGAGAGAGAGAGTATTAAAAAAAACGTAATAGGCATAAGGGGCAAATGGGAGAATAAAGTTTTGAGAAACTGAGGGCAAATTGCTGCAAGAAAATCAACCAAGGAGAGTACTTCTACATCTCTGACTCAAGTACGGAGGTCGAGCTTGCTCCCTCTAATCAACTCTCTCTCTCTATTCTCAGAGGAAATGCTTCGCATGATGGGCTGATTCCATCTAAGGTACAATTCTGTGTTTTCTCTGAAATTCTGCACATGAATCATTGAGTATTGGTCACAGAAAATGCAGGACATGCTAGACAGTAAGAACAGTGAATTTAGAGATTTGCAGACTGTAATTCTGCACACGAATCATTGAGTTTTGGTCACATGCTAAAGAGTAAGAACAGTGAATTCTGCACATGCTGGACAGTAAGAACAATGTGTTGGGCAGTAAGAACACTGAACAGTAAAAACAGTGAATTCAAAGATCTGCAGACTGCAATTCTGCATAGGAATCATTGAGTTTTGGTCATAGAAAATGCTTTCCTAAAAGGGATGTTGATCTAGACATGTTGTATTGTTCTTATGCAACTGGGATTTACCCAAAAGAGATAAAAACCAATTGTTCACAGGTTATGTATTTTGGAACATTATCATTTTTGTGATTTTCAATCTTTTAATAGATAAAGAAATACCGAGAGGGGCGCCGGTCTTCGGGGCCAATCTGATGTTGAGAGAGGGAGTGAGGTCTCTGCTTATGTGTGTATGTGTAAAGACCAAGTGTTAATTGAAGGAACTACCGCTTTATGTGAGTCATAGACCGGTTGCAGCTACTACTGCTGATTCTAGCAGACTAGGTTCCGCTAGGCCATCATCCACTGCAGCTCACACCACTAGCAACATAGGTAGTGGTGCTTTTGAGATGCTTGGCTCTACAGCTCCTACAACACCTACTGTGACACGTATTAGCCAAACCACTCTTGATGCACATATGGATGCCAGAAAAAAGGAGGATGTAAACATGGTAGTTGAGAGATTCTTCTATTATGATCACATTGCATTTAATGCAACCAAGTCAAAGTACTTCAAGAACATGTATAAAAAGGTTAGAGAAGCAAGATCCTCCTATGTTCCACCATCCTCCGAGTCTTTGCACACGACTCTTTTAGAGAAGGAGAGACGTGCAATGGAGATTACAACTGAGAACACAACAAGTTTATGGTAATCAAATGGAGTGACTTTGATTGCAAATGGGTGGTCAGACACTTGAAGGCAATCTATTCATGGTATGGTTGCATATTCACGTGGCGAGATGTATTTCATAAACTCTCTTGATACCACTGAAACTAGCAAGTCAGAGGATGTACTGGAAACTAAATGAATAAGCAGCATTGAGATGGTTGGCCCTAATTTGGTCACAGGACCTGTGGATGGAGAGGCCACAAATAGGGCTACAAGTAATATTGTTCAGCAAGCATATCCACACATTACAATATCTTTTTGCATGGCACATTGCTTGAATAATCTATTAAAAGACATTGGCAAGTTGGATTGGATTGAGCTTGTGATTGAGAAAGCAAATGCTATGGTGACATTTGTGTTGAACCACCAATTCATGCATGTTGAGTTTCACAAGAGATCCAAGAAGGTTCTCTTGAAGTACTCGAAAACACCGTTTGCTTATAATTTTTTTATGCTTGGTAGCACATGCAGTGCTACTTTGAGACAAATCTTCATTAGTGACGAGTATTGTGCAAATGCATTGTCCGCCACTACTGCAAGGATAAAATGTGTTGAATGTACAAACGATGCCTTGTTTTGGGATGATATGCATCAGAGTAATGCCATGGTGCAGTCATTAATATTGTGGACAATATGCAACCATGCATTGGGAAAGTCTATAAGGCTATGGACAGAATGATTGAGAAAAGGTGTATTTTCTTTCCTTTTGATGATGAGGATTGTGAGATGGCACAGAGGTATGAGAAGTTACGCACCTTATGTGTCACACGCTAGAAAAAATATTATTCTCCTTTACATGCAGCTGCATTTGTGTTCAATCCTAAGTTTCAAGAGAGTCATCAGAATAGGGAACAAGAGGACGAGCAAGAGCAACAAGTAGATCCTCAAGAGGATGATTATGTCATACATGAGATGGAGCATTTTCCTTCCAGTTGATGATCAAGATATAGATTTGCAGTTCTTAGTTCCTAGTCATTTGAGTCTTTGACATTTATCAATTTGTGTTGTTCCAACTTTCTTGTCGTCTTCAACGACTACTCTAAGCAATGAGTACTCATCCCTGAGTGCCACTTTTAGTCCTCTACTCATTATTGTTTCTTGTATTTATGTTGAGTACCAACTTCTCATGCTAGTATCACCATTTGGCATTGTCACTTGTACTCTTCAATTTGAGTATTCATTGTTCATTTAATAATTGTTGTGTTTCAACTTTGGAGTCTTTTATGTAACATTTATGATTTTGAGGTTTTTAGTTAAGGTATCATATTTGTCTAGTTTCATTATAAAGTGTTGCAATTCTATCTAGAAAATAAATAATTATTAGATCCCCATCCCTGGTGACTATGACCCCCACACTTCTAGTAAGTGGGTTACCCTAGTCCCAATCTCTTTTGCAAGGTTCTAATGTCATGAGGACATGTACTTTTGAAAACTCACTTAACATATGGATTAATTTAATCACATGGCTAAGTAAATGTTGCACATGTGAGGTGTAACTGGGGTTAGAGTAAATTTACGAGCCGGACACTTCAAAAAATCACGAGATGTCAAAGGCAAAAGTTGCTATAAGTTATTTCGCACAGGTACTTGGTGGTATCTAGAGCCAGTTGTTGGCTTGGGTCATTTATTTGGCCATAAATGTCTATTGGTGACACTAGAGAAGTGGCGTTTAATGGTACCTAACGCCAATCTGATGGTCAAAGATGGCACAAAGACACTCGGAAATGAAAGTTACCTAGCCAATTTAATTATTGGCCAGTCAGATTATTTTTCAAGGCACCAAAATAATTATTAGATTAATTTTTAGTATTTAAAGACTGAAAATTAATATTTAATTATGGATACTGCTAAAAAAACCATTTGGAAAGGCTGCCACTTGTCAAAAATGCCCATGCAAGACTTAAAAACGTCTTTAGAGGCTGGAGAGAGGCATTTCTAGTGTATTCAACCTACAAGAGAGAGGGAGGAGATGCTACCGGTCTGATTTGCAGCCATTGAAGGACCTTCTGAGGCAGCCAAGGGAAAGAGAAGACCAATCAATAGCAGGTGACAGCATCTACAGACTGTTAAGATAGAGCAACAGCAGCAAATAACTGATTTTCTTCAAATCTTTGCCTCTACAAGCTGTTGAGACAGGGTAGCAACAAAAATGTCAGATTTTCTTCAGTTCTCCACGAAGAAAGTCTTAATTTTCTCTCTCCTCAACATTCTCTCTCATCTCCCAACCTTTCTACAACCTTGCTCCAAAGATTGCAGCATTGAGATCACCGAAGGCTGAGAAATTTCAGATTTCTTTGCTGTAAACCCTAATCTGCAGCAACAATTAGGGTTTAGCAACAGCCTCGAGAAGTGTGTCAAAAATTGGAAGCTCCAAGTCTTGGATTCAATAAGGCTGAAGCTAGTTTTAGCCTATTCAAGTGAAGGGACCAACAAATAATTGAATTTGGGGCATTTTCCATCTCCATCAAAGCGGGTAAAGGCCAATTGATTGTCCGAATCAAGGTGCAAATCAAATTAAAGACTAACCATCCTCATGTTGTATCTCTCTCATTTATGTATCTCCTTTCCCATAATCTATTGTACAAGATTAGACATTGCATGCTTGAGGTAAGACCTTCCCATCTTTCCTTTCTTTATGTTTTGTGTCACAGGTTTAGTCATCCATGACCCAAAGGAAGGTCGAATGGGTCAATTTATTCTCGTGTGTAAACACACGCTATTGTGTGTAAAAGTATGTATTTACATGTGAACACTTATTATACTACTTAGTATTCAAGAAGGGTCAAAGGGTTAGGTATACACCTTTGCCTATATATTTAGACCCTAACACTTATATTTTGATTCCTCATATATATTATCCATCTATCTTTCAATTTGTGTAGTTGCAAGAGCTCGCTCTCTCTCTCTCTCTCTCTCTCTCTCTCTCTCTCTCTCTCTCTCTCTCTCTCTCTCTCTCTCATGGAGTTTCATCAACCACAACTTGCTAGTCCATCTTTGGTAGTTACTAGTTTCAAAGTCCATATCCAACAAAACCAATGATTTCAACATTAGTCATTAACTTATTCAATAGAGAGAGCATTGGATGGGTCACCAATGCAAATAACAAAGAACCAAGGGGAAATCCTTAACGAAGACACCAAGTGAGAGCAATCTATTTAATTATCCCACCATTAAGCAATATGCATGCCACTCCATCACAGCTAATTGTATTATCAATATGAGAAGCTATTTGAGAGCCAAATCCCATGGAAGACATTAACTTTCGAAGAGGGGACCAACCGATATGATCAAAAGCTTTTCCAATATCCAGTCAAATCATAACGACCTCCTGACTATTCATTTTAAAACAATCTATATCTAATTGAACATTTAAAACATTATGCATAATATTACATTCCTTGATGAAGCGATATTTCCATGGGTGAATCAACTTTTGGAAAAACTTTCTGAAGCCTCTTAGCAATGAATTTGGAGAAGATTTTATACAATGATTCCATGCATTAATTTGCTTTAAAGTAAAAAAAAGTTATTCGTAGAGATAGAGGCCCTAGCCATCGAGTGAGAGGGGACTTGGGGCATGATGTTCATTTGAGCATGAAAGTTATTGGTGACCATTATGGCAAAGGGTATGCAAACATTACAAATTTTTGAGGAGGGGTAAGTAGTGACAAGTGTATACAAATAGGAAGCCAAATTTATTGTTTGTAATGTGAGTAAATGATATTGTCAAAATAATATTTTACATCTCCCATGAATGGGTAAAAAGCTACAAGTTCATAGTTCCTCAAACCAGCGTCAAGAAAAGTTACAACTTGGAACCTTCCATAACAATTGAAACATTGCAATCTTCCAACCAGATGGCATTTGGCATGTTCTCCAAATGCTTACAAAGTTGAGCAAGATGTTGCAAATCAAGAAGCTTTGACTGCCCTCATTCTCTCATTTCCAAGAAGATATTAGCTTAGTAGCTCAACATAAACCTAAGACTGCTCAATCTCTTTGGAAGCATTTGAAGATAGATATGTTGGGATGGACACCCTTTGTTGTTATTAGTTAAGAGAGCTGTAAATTGTAAGCTTGAAGGACCTAACCTTTCTGAGTAAGTGCAGTAGCTCATCTATTCCATGGGTCAGCTTGAGAAGACAAATAATAGCTTTAAAGATGACCATTGTGTTCTTCAAGTTATGCTTGAGCTTTCGAAGTCATTTGATGCTTTCAAGAAGGTTATCCAAGCTATATGTTTGCCACATCAAGCTGCAAAAGGAAATTGTTGCTTCCACCCCTCCCAAGTCCAAAAGGGCCCTTGTTACTTCCAAGAGTCATAGTCAGCGGGACAGCCAAAAGTAGCAAAAGAGGCGATTGTGGCAACAATAATGACAATGACAAATGATTTTCTGTACAGCAAGAGACCTCCTACTTGCAATTATTGTGGTTGGAGCAGCCCTAGATACAACCACTGCTATTAGCGTATGGATGATAAGGCAAAGGCTGTGGCCTACAATATCAAAGGGGATTGTTGAGCAAGTAAAATTTAAGGCCTCAATTAATGCACTCCACAAAAACAGCCCTGATTACAATTATTAATGAAAATGGATATGTTATCTAGTAGTAGGACAAATGCCCAAAAATCTCCCATATGTTGTGGGCATATTCACTTCATTCCTCATCATTATCATTCTCTCCCAGCCATCAGCCAGCAATTCTTCTTCCTTGCTGCCATAACCTGTCAGACTGTCTACTACTACTGCCCTACTTAAGGAGGCTGCACCTTGCCTCCCTACCTGCCAATTATTAGAACCTGTAATGAGATGTCGCTATCATACCAGCTGCTGATCTGCATTCTGCTGCCACCCATGTTTGATCTGCTGCCGCTGTCAGTTGGTCATCATCACCTACTCAATAGACTGTGTTTTCAGCCTGCTGCCTGCATTTTCACTGTCCAGAGTCTACAACATCCTGCTTCCCAGAGGATTGTGTTTTACTCCTTTTGCTGCTTTCTAGATCATCATTCATGGTGGACTATTGATGCTTCATTTTCAGATCTGTCTCAGGTACAACACTCTCTAAGATGTTCTTGGCATCTCTGCCACCACTCTCGGCTCATCTCTACCCCAGTCCTTGAGAGACAGAGGTTCAAGGCCCCTTTGTATCAGTCATCATCTCTACACACCTCCGTCTTCATTAAGCATTCATCATATTGTGATTACAGTGTCTCGTACATTTGCATTTCCTTACACCATATCAAATCTAGATGCATCATTGACACTTGGGCTTTCACTTAGAAAGCTTGGCATTAAAGAGCATGCAAAAACGGTCTTGAAGATGTCTACACTTCCAATGTCCACTGAGTCAGTGCAAGCTATTTATGGTTCACATTTTGTTTGTCCATTTGTTATTATTGCTATCATTCAGGCAATGGGCATTGGGCATGAGTAACCATGGAGACCAGAACCCATACCAGTATGTGAGTATAAGAAGAGGGGGTCCTAGAGGTAGAAGGATAATCACATGCTTTTTCTCATGAGTTTACTTTCGATGCATCACCTTCTCACATTTAAATCCCACCCACTACTCTAATTTCGTCCTCCATTGATCCAATTTATCACCTACCACTTTCTTCTTACACTTCATCTATGCACTCGATGTTAGCAATTTGCATATCCTGGGTGCCACAGTGTGTCTCAGGTGCCGCAAAGCCCCTGTCAAAAGACCATTTCAGTTTTGAGTGAAGCCCATTAAATGTGTCCAATCGGTATTATTGGCCACATTAAATGCTGGCCAACCTGTTATTTTGATGTATTTATTATCACCTATTTATTGGGTGCTCTCCTCCTCACATTCATTCATCAGATACAAGCATACTACTTCTGTTGAAGAGAGGGAGACTGTTGCACAATATTGGCTGTCCTCAACCCATGCCCTTGTACTACTCTTGAGCCTTAGTATATGGATTCCATTTCCCGAGTCCATTATCTTTGAGTCCTTTAGTGTTCTTGCTGTTATTTTTCATTCACTGTGATTATAGCAGGTCTTTCAGCATCATCTCTTTGCTTCCATTGCTCCACACTTTTCTGACACTCAGGGGGTCTTGTTCCTTTAGATAAAACCTCATAGATTAAGTTCCTATTTATTAGTCAAGTGTTGGAGGTGCAACAGTGGTAGGAGTTCCACTCCTAAACCAAGCACCCCTGGCAACTCAAACACAAGGGTATCTGTCCCACGCATATCAAGCCCCAAATATCACTCAGATACCCACACAATTTACATAATTCCCAATATGCAATGGGCCATCTTCCTCTTCAAAGGCAAATCCATCTTTCATAAGTTGTCCATCTAGAGTGCACATGACACGCCCTTTTGTACTGCAGGTAGTAGCCACAAGACCTTCTAATATTTTGCCACCCCTTATCCACCCCACACTCATCTTTCCACATTGCTCAAATGCCAAGGGGACCCTGCCCAAATCCCAACTTGCAGCTCATCCCCACACTGCAAGTTGCTCACAATCATCAATGGAGATCCATTGGTCACGTGACCTATGGAAAACCCCTTAATGAATTCCACAATGCAAACTTGAAGGCTGATTTGCAGTGATTATTTGATGTCACTGATCTTGGTCTCTTGCACTTCTATCTGAGCATTCGGTTTGCTTCAATTGAGGGGGAACTTGTGTGATCTGGAACAGCCACAATCTGCACCCACAAAGTAAAGCTCACATGTAGTACAAAAAGGCTAAGGCTGTGTCTTCTTGTCTTTCCTAGTGTTTTCTTGCTTTCTTGCATTTTGCTTTCTTTTTCAACTAAATAACCAAATTTAACGAGTGACATTTAATTATTTGGCTAGTAATTAACTTATAAAAGTGTCTCGGCCCAAAACTTTTGCCCACATCCAAATTAATAAATTAAATGAAACTTGCAAATTAAGCTTCATTTAACTTGAATTAATTAAATCTGCACAGAAACTTGCACATTAAATGCATTGTTCATTGAACATTCACAGAACCTAAGCAACCAATGGACCTGCCCCTGTCCAGCACAACTCCTGCAATGTCCTGAATGCGCCTAAAGAGCTAGAGATAAATCATCTCCCTCTGACATGGGGCCCCTCCTACACCTAGCCAACACCATGCTAGACATCTCATTCTCCATCAGCATTCTGACTCAATTTTCTCCTCTCACACACTCATTGGCAAGCCAGCATGCAACTACTTTGTTATTCAAGACTCAGAAGTACCACTTCTGATGACATTCAGTACCACTTAGGCACCACTCTAAAGGCTATTCAGAGTTTATATTGGGTTATCAATGTCAACATTGAAGATTTCTTCAGAATATGTTGCTTCAACCTTAGCTGCAAACCCACAACCAAAGGTTGCAATATCTTTAGCAGACGCAGAGCATTTGAAAATGTTATTTATGCCTCCTGGAGTTATTGTACCTTCCCCAGTTTCTTCAAAAATTAGGGCACAGCCAAGACCAACCCACCATCACCACTTTCAATAGCTAGAGTGCCTTTGCCCTAGCTCAAAACTCTGTTTCTATTGGAGGACCAAGCACATTGAGGTTCATTACCACCTTGTCCATCAGTAGATCAAGCTGGCAACCCTTAGACTATTGGAATACATCCTGTGTGGGACAATGTAGCTAATGTTTCTACCAAGGCACTACCACTCAGCAGGCCTGGCGATCTTTTGTATTATGTTGGAGTTGGGCCACCATTCATTGTACTCGTCTTTGGTTGAAGGGCAACCATGCTTTTACCCCTCAGTACATTTTGCATATGTCTGGCACCTCAGCTCATTCAGGTCCTGCTTGCCCAATATGTCACTTTAGATGGCATGTTGAGAGTGTGCATATTTGGGCATGTCAGTGTGTATTTTCTCTTCTTCATTCATAGGTATTTTCCCTCCCACATGGCACATTCAGATCAGACAACACTTCGCTAGCTGCATTAGCCCCAGATCAGGCTGAACATTTCACATTCTTGCCTATATTGTAGGCAACCTGAACAGTTGAACAAGTTCTCATTATTGCAGTCCAAGCCTAAGAGATTCATTCATTCTGCCTTCATCTATCTTGTGATTTATTCTCTCTTCGCTGTCCACATTCCTGTGCCTCTGTGTCCATCAACCTATCACCCAAATGAACACAATGGAGAGAGCATGTAGAGATGAAACTCCCTGCCCACGTCCTATCCTCACCCATGTCAGGCATTCAACTAGTTCTCAGCTTGACTGCATTACACCTTGCCAATGGGTCCTTTGAGGATTTCTATTTCCTAAAAAAGACTTCATTGGTTCGTATCTACTTTATTTGAGTAACCTCTCAGCAAGAAATCCTAAAATTTGAGTTGAAAACCCTAGTACAAAATTCTTCATCTCATTTCAATCTCAATTCTTATGACAAAATAATTATCACATCAACATCAGCATTTCAGCAACCAATCAACTATCAATTTGCTTAAAGATAACAATTATATAGTGCATATGCAAGACTAGTATTATCATTTATGACATTAACACCTCGCTATCGTGTTCTTTGGCTCAATTGTTGACCTTTGTATGCAAGTCAAGTGATAGGATCACACATGAACATGAAGTACTATCTACAATAGAGAGATACAGTTTCCATATTCCAGTAGAGCCATGTGTGTATTGTTCTTTGGATCAGACTTTGGGTAGAGGATTGGAACAAGTTGGGTAGTATAAAGGCTTTAAGTTGTCCAAAATGGCCAACTCCCAACACACCAGACCACATTCTATGGATCTCTCTTGTTATGGAAATGGGGAGCAACAGAAAATAAGTAAGAGGTACAAAAATTTTCATAACATGTGATTTTACAACATTAAAAATGGCATCCAGGAAAGTAATAATGGCTGAGGTGCAGGCAGCAGGGTACGGGAAATGACCATATACGAAGACTTGTGATTATATAAGAAAAACAACATCAGTCTAAACTTTGTTCCCTAAAGCACAGTTGCATCAAATTGGACTTAAACCATGTGGTCAATATGAATCATTTTTCACAGACTACACACTCCAAGTGTCACATAAAGCCAAAAGGGAGCTTCCCACAGTAGCAGTATATATATTATGATCGGCAGATCAGAGTACTTTCAGAAGATGGTTGACAGAAGAATCATGCATGCTACAGTTGTTTATAAGTCACACTTAAATTCAGTTCTCAAGGATTTAGCAGACCTGTTATGCATGAATCAGAGGGAGAACGATGGATAGTAGATATAACGTCTCTAGTGCCACTTGCATCAACTCAAATGAAAAAGATCCTCACACTTTCAGCAAATTTCATTGTCAAACTTTGTTTTCTGTTTTTCTTTTGAAAAGGCACATGTGCACTCAGCCCTGATTTTCCCCTCCTTAAGGGTTGTTCTTTCAGAACTTTTGGTTAACAAGGAAATCATACTCAATAACTGACATCTGAATGGAATAGGCTTGGCCTACAGATCAAACATTGTATACAGCATGCTAGTTGTTTGTTCACATTTTCAGATGAGCAACTACCAAAATACACCTCACCTGTTCTATTTCTTTTTGAGTCACTCTTATCATATGAGGTGGCAAATCATCCATGGTGGTATCCTACACCAACAGAAGAGAAGCAAGTCATTTCAAATGCCACATAGCAAGCAGTGGTTGTGTTCCTATTCAAAAACTCCACCCAAATAAAGTAGACACGTGTACTGCACCAATGCATAATATTAGAGGAATTTCAGAGCATAAGGCAAAGCATAACAGATGTTGCATGCCTACTTACTTGCTCATTGCACAAAATAGAACATTTAAGCAATAAAAAATATTTCGTAAATATCTTTATAACACATAGGTGGTTCAAGAGAAATTCAAGAAAGATTTTCACATACCAGTTCACCAATAAGAACAACATTTTCTCCACGAATTATGTAGAGCCCAAGAGGGAGATCACAAAAGAGGTCCCCCACAATTATTCTCTCAACAGCACTTTCAAGTACAACATTCGCTGGGAAAAGATAAAAGTAATGTCCATGAGAACAAAACAAACTAAAGCCTACATATTATTGAAGCCAAAATATGAATACACACCAGCAAAGTTTAATAAGGTGCCTCTTTGATTCATTTGTATTCAAAAGATGTTGGCCATAATCATTCCAAGATTCACATACCGAACTGATCAAACGACCTGAGAATGCCTATCAATTTGCGCCCATCTCGTAAAATAACCAGCAATTTCTCTGGAAAGAAATCAAGTTCATTTGAGCACGGTTGTGATACTATGACCTTCTTCTTACTCTGTACTTAGACAGGTTGATCAACCCTATTATACTAGAAGTCACTTATTCTACAACTTCAGTTATTGACTCCAAAACCATGCCAGCTAAAGTCAAAGTTCTCTTCACAGTTGATGGCATTGCAAGTAAAATTTATCTAAAGATTCTCAACAAAGAAGTTACTAGTTGGGGAAAAAAAATTTATAATAGATAAGCAATACATGCATGTCATTTGCAAAGAAGAGTATGAAACACCTTTGGAGGTATATCGTGTGAAAAAGAGAGAGAAACAAAGAAAGACGTATTGACATCTGAAGGCCAAAATGGCCTATGAGACCTGAGCATATAATGCAACTGTGATGATGACCCGTCGAAGATACAACCAAAAGCACAGTCAAAGTATGACTACTGAGTAAATCAAACTGTAAAACTGCTAACCGTAGACGTCTATGGCTATAAGGAGAAAGAGCTAAGAAGCTGAGAGAAATAAATCCTAGAAATCAGAATAGAGAGTAAAAATTAGATGCCATCATGTCTATGTAGTATGTGTCTCATTTATTGTCTGCTAATCTCAAAATCTCCATCATAGGACGCTGTAGCAGCTGCTTCAGCATAGGAGGGCTCAAGTACTCAGGACACATCACCTATGGCAAGGAATAAAGGCTCCGATTTGTCAATGGTGAGGACAGCTGGTTGCCGCCACCCTGGGGGACAGGGACATCTTATCCAGCATAACGCTGTGGCTTCCTCCAAGGTAACCCCTTGAAGATGGTTTGCCTAGGACAGGAGAAGACCCCAGGGGGTGGAGGAACTCTGGGCTCATTGTGGTGAGGAACTTTGTAAGCATCTTAATCTAGGTAGGTCCAGACATGCTGCTCTCCTTTCTCTCAAGAGAATCTTTCTATGACATTGGAGCTTAGAGTAAAAGCCTTACGCAACTCTCATCCTCATACTCCCTAGTATATTTGATTTCATAGTGCCCTGCGCAGTGGCATATGTAAGTGCTCCTATGACTCTTACTTTGCTCCTATGACTCTTACCTCTACTCAAAATAGCTAACAGATACAGTCCTCAAGTGCAATACCCTCCTATCTCCATGTCTCTATCCATTGCTTGTGTGACAAGGTTGCATCTAGCCCATTGCGCCTTTGTTGCTTTATGAGAGGTGTGCACCATGTATATCGGACGTGTGACAAAACCATCCTGAGAAGAAGAGTTCCATCTTCATAATGAATTGTTGCATGGGGTTCACCCACGTCCTCTCTACATCTAATCTTACAATGTCCATCATGATCACTGATTGACTTCGGGTGGTGATGAGAAATCTAGGGTATAGTCAAACAGTGGGACTTGGGAGTGCATCTATCCTCATGAAACCAGCCTTCCTTCTAGGAAAGGGTGGTAGACATAGTAACATGGAACATGGAACGGGAACGGAGACGGGGACGGAGATCGGGGACGGCTAAAAGCAAGGAACGGGGACGGGGGGTGGGACGCGGGAGGGAACGGCATACATAAATAGCATTTGAAAATGTATGCATGTGATGTGGTGGATGGATGTGTGGGCATAGTTATAGGGGATGCCCATTTTGTAGCTTCCCGTCCCAATCCCATCCCCATGTTAGAGCCCCCTCTCATGGTAACAGGGGATGGAAATTTATTATTCGTCCCCGTAGCCCCATCCCTATTCCCATCCATATCCCCAAAACCGGTCCCATGTTACTGTGTGTGTGGGTGAATGTATACTACCAAAGAGAACATACAAAAAAACCACCCCCTAAAAGACACCCACTCCATAAAAAAAACAAAAAAACAAAAACAAAAACGTCCCCTAACTGGGGACGGTGTAGGGGACGGGGTAGGGGATGGCCGGGACGGGGGGACAGCTGTTGGGGACGGGACGGGGGGACAGCTGTTGGGGACAGGACAGGGGATGTCCCTGTCCCATTTTGGCATCCCCATTCAGCCCATCCGTTTGGGACGGCGTTCCCACATTCCGAGGTGCCCCTTGCAGTATTTATTTATCTTGTATTCCTATAAGGTTTAAGTACATTGAGAGACAGACTAATCTCCTTCAATCTTCAACACAATTGCTGTCAAGAAGGACCAGCATTTCATAAAATCAATTTGCCCCTTGATTGTACTACAATCTAGGCACACTTGGATCTTCAATCTCTTGCATGTAGACCACAACAAATTGAGAATGGGCTATCTCTCAGGTCAGCTGCAAATTTCTTGTCTTCAGCTGCTAGACTGAGTACAAGGTCTTCAATAGTTGGGCACGGATCTCAAGGTGGCTGTGGAAACCCTAATTTCTGCTGTAAATTAGGGTTACGGCAGCAATTTCTCCAATTGCTCTTCACAGCGTGCCGCAAATGGCTGAGAACTGCTGAGGGATTATCAATAGATGAGAGAGGAAGCTGATGTGAGAGACCTCTAGCTGGCTGGAAATGCACTGGAACTGCTGCCGCCTGCTGTCTACAGCCTCTCTCCTGTCTCTCCAGCCTCTGAACGGCTGGAATGACCCTCTGCCAGCCCAACAACCCTCTCTCAACCTTGCATGAGCACGTGACAGCCTATTTTTCCACTTGGCGGCTTTCTAATTGCATTTTCCAATATTAATTAATTAATTTTCTGGATTTAATTTCCAAAAATTAATTAAGAATTCCTTTGTCCCTACCCAAGGACTTGCTAGTGCCCGTGCACAGTTAATGTGCTAGCCCCCATGGAGCATTTAATTGTCCCAACATTAATTGGCCTTGGACTAGCATTAATTAATTAATTAATTACCATTCCCCTAATGTCACCACTAGACATTTTAAAAGGCCCAAACTGACACCAAGCACCCACAAGTACCTGTCCAACATAACTTTATACAACTTTTGCCAATGTCATCCATTGCTCACTTGGGGTACTTAGGCCGTCAATGTGACCTAATTGACTTACACTTCATATGTGCACAACTTAATAATGCCAAAGCTAAGCATTAAAAATACACATCCCCATGACACCTCATCCCATACAGGCTCAGCCAAGTACACATTTGGGTATACCGAAATCGAGTATCACCTTGTTGTACTAGCTATCTAGAAGACACGAGTGCTAGGCATGGGTATCTCTATCATGGTAGCTTCCAAAATCTTTGGAGAAATTCCACTGCCTCAAAGGGAGCCTTCATAACCATAGGTGTGGAACTAGCTTTGCTCTTTTGATATCATAGGGTGTTGACATCTTACTTTCAATCACACATGTTTAGCCACCGAAATCAAAGCTTGCATTAAAATTAAATTGTCAAGCACTAATGCCTATTTTTGCTCCTTAAAAACAGCCCTAAAAAGCTTTCTTTACACTAGACAGGCTTTATTTATGCAAAGTTGGATAAATGCCCAAAAATCCCCTATATAAGGGCATGTTGTGGGCATCCTACAATCTCATCCATTCTCCCACTCCAATCATTCTCTTAATCACTCTCCTGCTTCACTGAATGCTCTCCCCTTCATCCTTGAGCCTATCCCCTATGTTTAGGGTGGAGGATAGCTTGCAAGCCATGCTGCTAACCCTACCAGGATGTCACTCATCAGCTATGCATTCACCACCACATGTCTCCCATAGGAACACATGCTACATTTGGGATCTCAATGGGCACTAGTAGCATTGGTCACAATGGTCATTAAAGTGAACTTGTGTGAATGCACTGGGAAAACTTTAGGATTAGAACAAGGGCATTTGAGTCATATTTATAGGACTCAAGGACCTATTGTGTGTTACCAATGTGCATATTCTAGGTGCCAGTGTCTATCCTAGGTGCTGGATCCTCCAGCCAGAGTGCATTTCATTTTCACGTTAGGTGCATTAGGTGTGCCTATTTATAGGCTGCTCCATCCTCCTCTCATTCATCACATTCATCATATATGAGCACACTACTTGTGCTAGTGACAAGAAGATTGTTACACTCTATTGGCTGTCTTCAGCCTATACCTTTGTACTACTCTTGAGACTCAGCATATGGATTCCATTTTCCAAGTCTATTCTCTATGAGTTCTTTTCTGATCGTGTTGTTCCTTTCTACTCATTGTGCTTACAACAAATCTCTCACCACCATCTCTTTGCTTTTGCTATTCTTTTTTAATCTTTGTGCTTACAACATATCAACCAGCACCCTCTCTTTGCTTCCATTGCTCCACACTCTTCTAACATAGTATTAGCGCCCAAGTCTCTTGGTTCTAGTGCTAGTTGCTGTGTTAGACTGCGGTTTTCCAGTTTGATCACATGTAGACTACTCCAAAAACTTGTGTTTGCTGTTGTCCTAATACAAGCAGACCTAGGCAATTTTGTCTACAGCTGGACGGCAGTTTCAGCCACTAGGCAACCTGTTCCAGCCTGCATTTTGCTGGCGAACCCTGCATTTTGATTCTCAACTAGCCTTTTCCACTGCACAACTTGTGTTTTGCCTAGACAGCTGACATTCTTGCATCTGTTGCTGATGTTTTCCTGATTTTGCAATCAATATTAACTTTTTTCCGCTGATCTAATCTCTGTCTTTTAGAGGAAAGATCACGCGGGTCATTGTTGTGCTTTTATCACTACTCTCTCTCTAGGTGCCAAAGTGTTTATCTTGAGTGTACTGTGTTGGAACCTCCAACCAAAGTGAATTTCATTTTCATTTTACGTGCACTAATTGTGGTAGAGTAGTTTTTTTTTCCACATTAAGTGCTAGTCAACTGCATTTTCTGATGTATCTATTTTTGCCTATTTATAGGATGCTCCCTCCTCCCATTCATCGAATACAAGCACATTGCTTCCATTGGATAGAGGGAGACTACTACACTCTATTGGCTGTCCTCTTGAGCCTTGGCATATGGATTTCATTTCCCAAGTCTATTCTCTCTGAGTTCTTTTGTGTTCTTTTCTCTTCATTGTGTTTCCAGCCATAGTACAAGGGAGTTTCGAGAAAAAAAAACAGCAAAAAACGGAGTTTCAAAGTTCCATCCAATTTCAGAAAATGGGGAAGGAGTTTCAGATTTTGGCATTAAATCCATATAGATACTTTAATATATCAATGCACATAACACCACTTACTCGAAGTTGCTGGGAATAAAGGGCCATCGTGCCTTTTATATGTGCACGGGTGTGAACACACCCTTAGCACATTGTACTTTCATGCATATATCTATCTAAAACCTAAAGTGGTACACACTCATCATTGTACCGAAAAACGTGTTCACTCTATACTCTGCTCTCTCACACTCTCCTCTCTCTCTCACTGCACGTAATGACTGTCTGCCTCGATCTCCGTGCCTAATCGATTCCTTCAAACTGGTATCAGAGCGCAAGGTGTTACAGACGGTCATCAAGCTGAGGCAAAAGACCAACGTGGTGACGAGAGCTCAAAGGCGAGCAGGAGAGTCACACAGTGACTCTGCGACAGGCGTGGACCAAGCGTGCGACAAGCTGAAGAGCTGACAAATGAGGAGGCTGTTGCTGCGTGACTAGTCGAGCTGCACAACAGGCGACAGGGAACAGCAACCAGACAGAGGCCACGCGGGCAAGAGGCCACGCCAGCAACAAGGCATCACATTTTTTGTCTCTCTCTCCTGCAGGCTGTCTTGCCTGCGTTTTTAGTCTTTTAGTCTTTCTCTCTCCTGCTACTTGCGTTTTTAGTCTTTCTCTCTCCACACCTGCGTTTTTCTACTGGTTGCAGTCTCTTACTGCTGGTCACATCCTCCTACTCGTAGCTCACTTCCAGCCCTTCCACTACCCTCCCACCCCTTGAGGCGGACATTGCGGTTCGTGCTTCACACTGCCCTCACACCCCTTGAGACAGACATTGCAGTTCGTGGTTCGTGGTGGTTGACCTCTTCCTTCTTCAGCAAGGCACACTGGTACCCATGGCTTCTTTACCAACAAATGACCAAACTACTGGGTGCTCCTACTGTGGCATCACTAGACACACCACCAATGCTTGCCGACTTCGACCCTTGCTCCCCACCCCTCCGGAGTACATGCATCTCCCACCAGGCACTCCTTGTGCCACCTCTCCTTTCTCGGCCACAAAGATCGTTCTACATCGACTATCAAAGTACTATGCTCAAGGCCATAAGACGCATCCGATGCACACTAAGTCCTTTTGAGCACATGGAGAATCGATTGGCGCTACGACCTCCTGGAGATCGTCACAATGCCAGCGGCAGTCTTCTCCCACTTATTTTCAGGTACAGTGGCTTCCACGACCTACGGATCTGCAGTCCGCTCCATCGAGAGACAGTGATTGTTTAATACCGTCTCCTCATTAATCTGCTCCTTCGAGAGACAGTGACTGCTGAACTCCTTCCTCTTCTTCGGCTACCCAGTCCGCTCCATTGAGAGACAGCGATTGTTGCCCACCTCTTGCTCATTCTGAGCCCCACCCTCGACTACTCAGGTTCAAGAGACTACTTCTGGGAGCTCTTCGGCACGCCAGGTACCTTCTTCAGCACGACTGGTAGCACTTTCTTCGTCATCAGACATTTCGGAGTCCGTGATCCATGAGTTTTTGGATTCCCTATCTACTTCAGAGGGGGATAATATTTCTTTGCCCTCAGAGGGGGCATCTACTTCTTTTACTTCAGCGGGGGCCCCTCCATCTCCCACCTTAAAAGGGGGAACCTACTCCACATGAAGTTCTTCACCCATCCTCTACTTTCTTAGGGTGGCTGTCTTCGACCAGTCATCTCTTCTACTGATATCCAGGATCTTCAGGTACCACCTAGATCGAGACCTTGGAGGTTCAACCGTGACTTAGTGACGAGGCCTTCGTATTCCTTCCAGCATGGATGCACGGAGCTAGTGGCTTCTCTCCCGAGTTTGTGTTTCGAGTTCTCAAGTTCATTCTGTCTACTAGTCTTTACTCCAGATTCCCTTTCCAGTGGAAATCTTGGATCTTAGGGATCCTCTACATCTTCTTCCTCCTCTTCTCTTCTTGCCTTGGTCATTTGGTTAACATGGAGCCATCTCCCGAGATCGAGTACGGGCATATCATTATGGTTCTCGGCACCACACAAATTCTGACATTCCTCCTATGCATTGCATGTTTTCATCAAATTTGTACTAGGGCGTGGCACCTTGTTGCATAAGCATTGCCTCTTCACCTCACTCTTCTCTTGTTCCCCTTTTTGGGCCTAAGAGGGGGTGTTTAGAAACCCTTCACCCTTCACCTGCAATTTGTGTTTTTGTGTTTCTACGTTTTGCGTTTAGGGTTTGCAGCCCCAAAAAGGGGCACCATCCTAGACTAACTATGCCTATTTATAGGCCACTCTCTCATTCATTCCTCACAGTTGATTCATTCAATCCGTCACCTCTTCTCTCCAGCCTCTCTACTACCCTCACACCCCTTCATGAGAACATTGCGGCTCGAGGTTGTCTTCATCTTCCTTGTGCTACGGCACCCTTGTTCCCTTGTATCACATTCACTCCATGATTCAGAACTTCATCATTCCATTCATCAGATTTTTTTTCTCTCTTCTCCATGTTTGCCGAGTTCACTCCGTGTTCCTCCCCGCAAACCCTACCGTCTCGCTGGTACGTTATCTTTTGACACAAGCTGAGCCAGATCTATCAACTGCTTCTAGGTAATCTTTGACTGTTGTATACTGTATTTTCTGTGTTTATTCTCTGTGCAGCAATCATCTTCTTCAGACACATGCTTTTGTGCTTTTCTTCACTGCTTGAACTCTTGGACTGTTGCTTCTTGGGCTGAGGTCTTCACAGTTACCTCTCCTAACACCTCTTCTTTACATCATCTTCTCTCCCTCTCCTCTTCAATGGCACCTCCTTGTTCTTCTACTGATAATAATGTTAAGGGTCCTCACTACCTCACCTAGAGTGCCATGATGAAAGCTTGGTTTGTGCAAAAGTGTTTGTGGTATGATGTTTAAAGAGTCATCATACATCCCAAGATTCCAAATCCCAATCCCGAATATTGGGACTCGGACAACAATGAGGAGATTGTTCTCAGGTGCATCTCTAGAGGAGGATTTGAATCAGCTTCAAATGTGTGGGAGAAACTTCAGCTTATGTACGAGGCTCGCCATGCAAGTTGTGACCCTCTATGTTCATCTCTGGACCATCGAGTTCAAGGCAACTAATACACTTCAGTCGTTCTTTCTTTAGGCGACACGGATATAGGATCAACTTTGATGCATGTAGTCCACCCTTCCAGTGGCACATCTTTTGAGGGTTGTTCTCTACAAGCTTCCTCCAAAGTTTGATGGTGTGGCCAACGCCATATGCCCTCATACATCAATGACACTTTGTCAATTTTGAGCATGTCCTCTATGGTGCTTGCGCATGAGGCTTCATTGCGTTTACAAGGGAGGCTACCATCTTGATATGGTGGCAATCAAGAGGCTTATACCACTTCAGAGAGGGGTGACAAGAAGAAGAACATGAAGGCATCGTGTTATCATTGTGGCAAGAAGGAGCGCCTTGGAAAGGATTGCAAGAAGCTAGCTTCATTGCAAAAGAAGAGGGAGAAGAAGAAGAAGAAGAGTAAGGACTCCTCTCATGAGTCCGCATCTTCTGAATGGTGACCTCACAACTCTCCAAGGGTCCCAAAAATGGAGAGCGAGATAAGGGGAGTGGGAAATGGAGGAATGGCATACAACTCGAAAGGCCCCATTTCATAGGCCAAGATAGAACATAGTATTAAAACACAAGTTAAATATATAAATTTTATTTATTGTAAAATAAACACCTAACAAGTAAACAAAGGCACTTCAAAAGGATCACTTTAAAGAGCACATTACGCTAGTGATGACCACAACAGAAGCACAACGAGACAAACACAAACACATATAGAAGGCAAAACTCAAACCCTAAACGTAAAACTCAAAACTCAAACACAAACACAAGAAGGGATAGAAAGAACACAACCGAAGTGAATGAATGCTGTAAATGAATGTAAGAGTGTACAGTGTGCCCAAGGGCAAAGTGTGTTGGAGAGTGGCGTCCACCGGAGACGGATCCCAAGTCTGTGACCACCAATCGGAGTGTAGGATGAAGAGGATGCTGTAAACAAAAGTTTCAGAAGAGCCTGGAGCACCAAACGCAAGCAAGATGGATGTAGAAGATGGAAGGCAGCCCCCATATGAGTGTAAATGCAAGCTAAAGATGTCGCCAAGATAAGGAGGACCACCAACACCTGTCGCCTAGAACAAGAGACACCAAACGCAAGTAGTTGGAGGCGATGAATATGATGGTGATGGCTGATGGATGCCAAATGCAACTTGAAAGAGTGTTTGTCAGTGGTGGGCAGCAATTGTAGCAAGGGATGCCAGGCACTGGAGCAACAACAAATGGAGTGGCAGCACTCGATGGGTTTGGATAGCCATGTGTGTGTGGACTAATGGCCGAAACCTGCATAAAAGGGATTAAGAATGAACGAGGGCAGCCTGTCTATTTACAGATGAGGATGGACCCTCCCAAATTAAGGTTTCACTAAGCTCTCTCAAACCGCTTCCTATTTTAGGGTTTTCATTAAATTAAGTTTGTCTTGGGGCTATTCAAGTAGCTAATAAATATAGAATGCATTTCTTAGCTCAACACCCCCTCTCAGGCCCAAAACAAGGTGAGAAAGGAAGGCCAACCCAATTTGCCCAAGGCTTCCCACCCCAAAGCAACCAAGGCATCGAACAAAGGGTGCACGATGGTTGCCTAGTGGCCTACCAAGACTACAGAGGCGATGGTTTTCTTACCAAGGGAGTCCAAGTAGTCACCCCAAAGAGAACAGGGCATCGGACAAAGGTGCTTGTTGGCTGCCCAGTGGCCTACCAAGCCCTACAAAGGCGGATGGAACTACAATGAACTTTGATTTTTTTATTTTTATTTTTTTGTAAGTGAGAGATGGTTTGCAGTCAATTGAGGAGAAGACGGGAGAATGAGAAGGGATGGTTAGGTCCAACCCATCACAAAATAGACAAGCTACCCATCCACTTGAGAATGTCGATGACGAGGGAATGGTGATGAAGTAATGGTGGTGTGGTGTACAAACCACCGGTGGAAACAGCTTAGGCTCCATCTAGTGGTACTCTACACAATGAGTATGCTACATGCTATGAAATGCTCATACAACAAGTGCCACTTGGACAGTGTCCCTCTTGGGAAAAATGCTCACTTGCGCAAGTGTCCTAGTACAAAGATGATGAAATCATGCAATGCAAAGGGTGAAGGTACAACAAGGGAGAAAGGTCAATGTTGAAGACAAGTGTCGAAACCTATAGAATACCAAGAAGGGTAGGAACCCCCTCTAAACCTGGAATGGCAATGCTAAAGGAAAAAGAGGAGCCAAACGTCGCACTTCGTGTGGTGCTAGGAACCATGATGAGAAGAAGCATCCCAACTGGAAGAACAAGGTAGAAGTCACCGCCATGAGGAATGGAGGAGTGCGCATCACATGTCTCCAGCCTAGATAGGACTAGACAAATCTATATGTTAGGCTTGCACTGAAAACAACGCCTACAAAAGAGAGTAAGATCCACGGTCACAGAGGTCAATAGTGAGATGCTCACAAAAAAAAAAAAAAAAAAAAAAAAAAAACTGAAATGAAAAATTAATTGAATGACCAAGTGCAAGAAGACAAATGTGGATGTGTGTGTAAATGGAGTGAAAAACTTCAAAATGAAAGGCTAAGTGTGTGGCCACCATTGCATATGGTGAGGTAGAGAAGAAGGCCTAGAAGGTGCAGTGGAGTTCCTAGGAACGGATACATAAAGGGCAATAGGATTGGTGCTAGCAAACTAATCAATCAACCTCTCAAGAGTAGAGTAGGATGGCCGCTAAGGTTGTCCGTGTGCCACATGTCCAACAGTCGTGGAGGCTGAAGGAGCAAATGGGGCAACAATGGGAGGCGCAGCCCCACTAGATTGTGTAGTCGTAGTAGTCTGTTGTGGTTTTCTAAGAGGAAGACCTTGAGCCTTGGCATGACACTCCTCATCCACATGACCCAACCTCCAGCCACATGATCCAACAATCGTGGAGGCTAAAGGAGCAAATGGGGCAGCAGTGAGAGGCGCAGCCCCACTAGATTGTGTAGTCGTAGTCGTCTATTGTGGTTTTCTAGGAGGAAGACCTTGGGCCCTGGTACGACACTCCTCGTCCACATGACTTGACCTCTAGCAATGTGTGCAAAATCAATTTTTCTTAGGAATTTGCTGCCAAAGGAATCGTATTTCTTTTTTTCCATTGGAGAAAGTGGTATCACCCTTGTTTTGGCTTGCCTTCACATCTTGCAAGTTCTTTCCGTTGTTGGTTTTCACTCTCGAAGAAGAGGTAGCCAACCCTCGCCCCCCCTCAGAATAGATCGAGATGGAGGACTTTTTGTGAGCTTGATCATGCAACCTTACGTAACACAAGAACTGACACTCAAACTCGTAGAAGGTCGGCAATCTAGGCAATGAATAATGTGCACGATAAAATGGAAGTATTTGTCGAGCAACATGTTCAAGAAGAACGTAACCTGATTGTTACCATACTTAGGAAATCCAGTAGTGGCAAACTCGGCATGTAACCACTGATATTCGGCCAACTTGACTTTCAGATCATCCACTTCCTTAATGGAAGAATCTTGAAGCTCAAAGTCCATGTTATACGCCAAGTACGATCTCTGGCCACATGGCGGTCGATGAGATGACTCCAACAACGTTCTGATGCAAGAGGGAAGTGTTGTAACTGAGAGTGAAACTCAGGAAGGAAACCCTACATCGGCTCAACATCGACTATGTCATTACAAGCTCTCCATTAACAGACATAATCATTGTGGGCTACGTGAGAATCAAGAATAGGCTCAACACCAACAACGAGGTTCCAAAGACCCTGAGACTCAAGCACTTGCTGCATATAGTTCGACCAAGTGGTGAAACTCGACCCGTCGAAACGAGTCTTGTCCGTGAAGGCATTCTTAGCTGAGGCAATGGGAGTGATAGTGCTCAAATAAGGTGCATAGGGTGGATATTGTGGAGGAAAGGAGTACACTTGGGAATGGGTCCCAAAGTGCCCACAAGGCATACGAGAAGAGTGCATGGTGGATCCAAATGTTTGCATGGGATGACTAGGCATGGACAGTGACCGCATGAGTACCCCATGATGGAGAGATAGGGACATGTGGAGTAAAGGATGGAAATCCCTGCGTAGGAGTGACCCATGGAAAGTGTGACAGCACACCATAAGCAAAGGATGGAAATCCCTACATTTAAGAGGTCATGGTATGTGTGTAGTTGTGGATAGTGAGGGGATGCCCATCACAGCCGTCCGAGTGGGAAAAGATGTGCCTATATGAGGAAAGGTAGAGGGAATTATGTTAGAGGGTGGCATTCCCTATAACAAAGCCGCATAGTGCAGAATGGCTTGTGGAAAAGGGTAGATGTTAGCCATGGTCATGGTCTCACACTTTATGGATCATGTATTATATCTTTAGCATGGTTGGACCTTAGTTATGTTAGTCTTATGTGTGAGGCAATCTTTATTTGACTTATGAAGTTTAGTGCCTCATGAAGTGCAGTTTTGAGGCAGTTAAAAAACCTGACTTGATGAGACATTTCTATGTGTCATTCTCGAGGATCTAATCATCCTAGATGTCTATGTGTCATTCTCGAGGATCTAATCATCCTAGATGTCTACGCTTGATGTATGATGGATTTATCTAGATATATTCTCGAGGATCTAATCATCCTAGATGTCTACGCTTGATGTATGATGGATTTATCTAGATATATTGAGGATCTGGTAGTTGGCGTCATCATCTATTGTGTCTTTATCTTATTTGCAGCATGTTCTCTGTGATTTACTTGTTATTCTCTGATTTGTAGTACTGAAGTTAGTGTTTCTATATCTCTGTGGTTAGTTCTGAGTTTCTATGAGTTTTGGTTATGAGATTTGGGATTTACCCCATGAAGCATTCTATATCCTGTTATGTATTCTGCATAGATATGGCAGCAACACTTCGGCGATCCTGCCATGCTTTTCTGAATCTCTAGTGTGGAAGTTTAACAGCAAAATGACTTCTGTCGATGCCATAAATTTGAAGCTCTATCAAAAACAACCCTGTTTTGGGGAAGACAACCTAATTTCCTGTATGCAGTTTGAAGGGTTTTCTAGGTGCAGAATTTGTGCAAAGATTTGAAGTACTTGAGATTCGTGAAAAACGACTCTGTTTTATGGATGAAAAACGAATTTGTTGTATGGAGTTCGAAGGGTTTTCTATTTGTATATACTGCCATTGATTCTCTATATCTCTCTGTTCAAACACCATTAAAAATGGCAAAGGTTGAGGCCAGCAATTCGATTTTCCTACATGGATTAGAATTCGTGCATGGAGTAGAATTCCTACATGGAGTAGAATTCATGCATGGAGCAGAATTCCTTCATGAATCAGTTTCCTGCATGAGGCAGAGTTTCTGTGTATGAATCAAAATGTCCTAAATCTGAAATTTTTATCAAGACATGAAGCAAGGCAGACTGCTTGAAGCGGTGATAACTACTCTAAGCAATGACAACTCCCTGAAGCAATGGGTAAATCAAAAGAAAAGAAAAAACGGTGCAAAGTTTGCTTTGAGTTTGGACACACTTCAAAGCATCATTTTTATCTTCATGGGTCTTGTGAAGAAGGAAAATCTTGCAAGTATTTTTTCATGTTTGATTTATGCAATGAGTTTGATGGTATCCGCAAGAGGTTTTCATCAACAGCAAAGAAGGCTTCAAGTTTGAAGATTGATAAAGCATGGGAGAAGTTGGATTCTTTTGAGGATATTCTTCATGATGCTTATGAATGGCGTGATGATCATGAAGGCAAGAAAGTCAAATCTTGTTGAAGTATTAAGCATATTGGGAGATTGCTTACAACACTTGAAAAGCTCAAGGAAAGATATGAAGATGCTTTGGATTCCGATTCAAGTTCAGGTGATGATGATGATGATTGGAGCTCTTTACCCATGGTCTTGCCAAAGATTGAGGTAAAGGGAGCGAGAAAGGACAAGAGCCAAAGAAGCCACGAATCCTACAGTGCCCCAAACTCCATAGAGCATTTTGCCAACGGAAGAGTGCATCATCACACACTTTGCATCAATAATCTCAAGGTATTTTCCATATTTTGGTATTTTGTAAACTGTCATAATCAATCTCCAGTCAGCTTTAATCAAGAAGAAAGCAAGCCAATAGTTATGAACAATGAAGATGATCAGATTGGTGATCAAGAAGATTAGTTATGTATTCAAGTAGATGATAATGTTATGGATAATAAGTTTGAGGATTATGGTTGTTGCAATGAAGATATCATTGTGCATGATTTTCTTGGTTCTCTTATTGATGCTAAGGAAGATAATGCAAATCCTAAGTTGGATTTCAATGAAGAAACTTTGCCAGAACTTGAAGAAGTGCCACTACTTGTAGTGCAAAATGCACCATCTTTGGATGTATTTGTTCAAGATACTGATGTTTCCAACATGCAAGATAATATTTCAAATCATTTCATTACTGGATCTGAAAACAAGTCAGTGTTCCACTACAGGAATTGCGGAATTGCAAGATTAGCACTATAATCCCTTTGTAGGAAGAGCAAGATTGTAAGATTTGCACTACATTTCCTTTGCAAGAGTTGGTTGAATATGAAGCATTATATAATGTAGTCCATTTCCATGGTTTTTCTAAAGTTCCCCATGAGGTACACTCCATGATTCAATCTCCAATTAAGATGATTCATTGGTTTTTGGTTACGCTTGAAAAGGAGAGAAATGCAGCCAATATTGCAGCAATTGAAGCTTTGTCTGTTAATAATCGGCTTCAAGAGGAGAAATCATTACTACAACAAGAGGTTTCTCAACTGAGGAATGTAATGGATTTCCAAGTTTCTCATTTTTTTTAAGTCACTGATGCTCTTGAGGAAGTTGTTCTACAGAAGGATAATGAAATGTTGATTTGCATACACAATTGGTATTTTCTCCTGATTCAAGTCAAGATGTTATTCTTGAGAATCTCTATCATTGAATGATCAAGTTGTTAATGATTCAATTCAAACTACTATTTCTGAAGTCTTTGAGGACTCTGATCAGTCTATCACTGAAGTTGCAGTATCTGGAAGTATGCAAGTATCTACACTGGATATCTATGTAGTTCATATTGCAGCAGGAATGGTTGATGTTATTCATGTTGATTGGTTTTTTAGCATGAAAGTACTGATGTTGTATGAGGTGGATGCTTGTAGCAAGAGTATGTTACAATTTTTTGTATCAAGAAAGCTTCAGAATCATCTGCAAGGACCTAAATTTCAGCAATGCCTTCTACTTAACTTTGAATTCTTGCAACAGTATCTTGACTTCATACAGCAGAAACCAAACTTCATGTAGCAGCAAGCTGAATTTTTGCAATACCTACAGTAGCAAGCTGAATTCTTGCACTTCCTACAACATCAAAGTGTACTACAGCAAGCTGAAATACAGTTAGAAGTGCTACAGCAACCTCAAAAACAGCAAATACGACAACCACACGATGATTACTGGTTTCAAGTACTTGAAAATCAGCAATTACAAGTTGTTGTGGATTATCTTACATATTTCTTTCAAGATGCAATGTCTTATTCAAGATCCAAGTTGGGTGGTAATCTACTTATTCTGTTATGGTTCTATATCTTCATTCTGATGTCATTATATATGATGAGTTCTCAGCCGCCCTAGCATATTTCATTGAAATGGTTGTACTATAGAACTATGGTTCATTACCTGTCAACAATTGCACATACTTTCATTCCGGCTATAATGCAAGGGGACATTGTTCAAGTTGATTATGATGAGCCACAAAAGGATTCACATGTTTAGAAAGTAGTTGGAATCCATTTTATGCAAGTCACTGCTGAAGTGTCTCACGTAGCAATAGTGCAGATTTCTATGGACATTATGGTTATTTGTCAATTTTATGAGATAAATAGTTCTCAAACTTTGACAATATCTCATTGTACTTATGCTGGTGATATTTTAGTGCTGGCAATAGTATTTGTTTTTCTTGAATGGACAAAACATATGTCATTCATGTTACAGGAAACTACAATTTTGATGAAGGTGATTGTAACCTTGCTGCGAGAGACAGGGCTATTGCAGCAAGAAACAAGGTTATTGCAGCAAATAATAAGGTTACTACTGCAGGCAATAGGGTTACTACTCCAAGCAGCAAATTTACCATTGTTGGTAAACAATAACCCGCTATAGCAACAGAGTTGCCCCATGCAGCAATACAATCACTCTATGCAGCAAAGCAGTTACCCCATAGAGCATGACAGTGATTTCATATGGCAAGACATCAACTTGGTTGCAGAAAGCAATGGTAACCCTAAGGGGAGTTAGAGAACTGATATAGAAACACTCAAGGAGCAGCAAAAGAGTTTATCAAAAATAGAGGAGGATTTTGATAGAGTAAGTCAACAAGCGATTATTGGTGCAGAGTTGAAATATGAACACACTATGAGTAAGTCAATTAGAGTGTTTGAAGATGATGTTCAAGAAATGTATTTGGATGTTGAGTCCCATTCTAAACCGATAAATTCAAGAAGACAGGTATGGGTAAACAGACACATTAAGAAAAAGATAATTAAAGAGGGAGATCTTGTTATGGTGTATAATTCAAGGCTTAGAAAGCATCCGGGAAAGCTAAAGTTGAGGTATATTGGTCCTTATGAGGTTGTAAAAGATGTAGGTCAAGGTACTTTTGTGTTGGCTACTTTGCAGGGTGACATACTCTAGCCTGCAGTAAATGGATTTAGATTAAGAAGACTAGTACGACCAGATTATGATGATGTATCTCATGAAGTTTAGAAAAAACCAACAGTTGTTGTTAAGTTGATTCAACCATTAGTAATGTTGCCTCATGGAGCAAGCAATGGGATTTTACCCCATAGAGCATGATTGTTTTTTCGGTTTCTTGGATTGATTCTTTACAAACAAATCCATTATTTTATTGTCAAATGTTGGCACATGATGTTATCTTTTCTATTACTTATTGTCTTCATAAGGAAACTATGCAAATTTCAATGTTGCTTTATGAAGTGCACGATACTTTAGAGTTGTTCTTTGTCTTGTTACAAGAGCAAAGGAGCTTCATGAAGTGATGGCACTTTATTACATTAAAAGTGGGCTATGGGAACTTGGTTTATGATGGTTATATTTTTAAAGCCTTCTCATAAGATATTATGACGTGGCAAAGTCTTATCATGGCATTGAGGGAATGTGCATTGAAAGGCCTTTTACCTTTGAATTTTAGACTTGTGCATGATGATTTAGTAGAACAATTGATTTCAACTCCAGTTCTTGTGGGAATGGAACTGTGTGAAGACATTGAGTTTCAATTGCATGATGCTTATTTGAAGGGACTTCAGACACATGTCAAACTCCTAGTAAGTACATCTTGTCATCAATGTGTGATACACTCTCTCTTTTCTAGAAGTGTAACTCATTGAGAAGTAGGGCAAGAAGAAAAAGGGCAAAGCATGGGAAAGAAGACACGAGTGTTGACGCCTGCGCCCATCCAATAGCGCCATCCTACAACTCCACGCCATCTTCTTTATTCGTATACTTCATCTCTTTACCTCTCTGATTCTCAGCAAGTTGTGACGGCAGTTACCATGGTAAAAATGAGGCAAAGAAAGGTTTCTAAACTCCTTGTGAAAAGAGAAAGACAACAACCAAGAGCTATTCCTGATCATGACAAGGGTTGGAGTGATAGTCCTCCAGATGTAACTCCTTCTAAAGCCAAGGATTCAACAAAGAAGGCATTGTCTACCATGTCTAGTGATGACGACGATGAGCTGTCCACACCAATGATTGATTGTTCTATTCTTATGGATATAAATGATCCCAATACTAGGGGCTGGTTGGAGTAGATTGGTTTGCTTAATTTTGCTGAGTTGCCTTGGGATGCTTGGGGTAACAATGTACATGCCCAGCAGCAGTTATTGATTATCCGAGAGAGTGGCAAAATTAGTGGTCAATTGAAACTTACTCCTCCTCTTTTGGCTCAAGTATTCTATCTTGAAATCAATGATGGACCAAAGCATTGGAGGTGTACCAATGAAGTCATGCAATAAAAATTTGGATCTGCTACTAGTGCCTGAAATCAATATGTCTTGAGACATGCTGACCCGAAAAGAAGATTCCTCATAAAGTGGTTCATGCAAAGGTTTTTGTTGTTCATTAAGGTAGATGTCATTACAAAGGATACATTTGGTATTTTATGGTATACTGAAAATGTTGAAGTTCCTAATTGGCCTGGAACCTTGTATGATAAGCTGATGCAAGAAGTCCATGTACCAACTATTCGGAATCAGCAACAGAAAAGTAGGATTGGATCTATGTTGGCAGCCTTGTATGCTCATCTGCAGGTTGTGTGCCCGACCATGCATCCATCTCTTTGGGAGTCTCCAAAAATGGATAAGGTTAGTGCATTTAAGAGGCAGAAATTGGTGGGTAGCATACTTGTTGATCTCTATGACCAAGATTTCTCTCATACTAATGCTTCTGTTGATGTTGGAAATGATAAGGGAAAACACTTTGTGGATCCTTTGTTCATGAATCTTTCCTCTCATGAAATCTCACATATTAATGCTTTGGCAGCTTCTATGCCTTTGGACATTTCAGAGTGGTTGAATGATGATGTCAAAAATGCCAATGTTCATGAAGATGTAGTCATTACAAGGGTAAAGAAAAATGTAAGATTCTCCAAGATCAAGATGGAGAGTATGCCTATGCCTAAACATAGTGATTCTTTGCAGAGCGAGGTATTGGTTTGCCTGATGACAGGAAAATGGTTTTAGATACCTATGTCCCTCAAAATCCTGAGGAAGCTTGTTCTTTTATGACAGGTTTACATCGGTCGGCGATCGCAATTCTCTCTTCACTTCTCATTTTTGGAAGAGTTAATGTGAAGCCATTGGTACCCAACTTTGTTTTAGCACCGCCTATCATCCTCAAACTAACGGGCAAAATAAACGAGTCAACCAAGTCCTCGAAGCCATACTTAGAGCTTATTGTTGCAAGGAACCTAAGCCATGGATACAATACCTACCTTTGGTGGAGTTTACTTATAATGCATCCTATCATCAAAGTATCCAAATGACTCCATTCCAAGCTTTGTATGGACAAGAATGCCTAGCCTCACTAAACTTTTCTGACCCTACCCTAAAAGTAGAAGCTTCCAAGAAGATGTTGGAAGAGACGGATGAATAAGTAAGGCCATCAAACAAGATATCCAAGCCGCCAAGGATCAATAGAAACCATACGTTAATCTAGGAAGACAAGAACAGATCTTCAAGGAAAGAGACATGGTTTTTATTCGCGTTCTTCCTAAGAAGAGTTCTTTATCCTTGGGGCCATTCAAGAAGCTAAGCCCAAGATATTGTAAACCATACAAAATTCTGAAGTGTCTAGGACTCAATGCTTACAAGTACAACTTCTAGAACACTTAAAAGTTCACAATGTATTTCATATTAACCTTCTAAGAGGTTATGTACCCAATCCTAAATTGATGATTGACAAGTTGTAATGCCAAGCCAAGGAGTCCTTGAGCTTCAACCTACCAACATATTTGATGTTAAAGAACGCATCCTCCAAAGCCGAACCATTAGAGAATATCTTATCCAATAGAAATACTATCCTGAAGAGGATGCCACCTGGGTGGAGGACAATACTCTATGTAAACATCCCCACTTTCTTTTGTAATAAAGGATTAGGACCATAGAAACATGAAACGGGAAATGGGAATGGGAAACACGAACAAGGATGGTGATAGAGACGCCAAACATAGGTAAAGGGGACGTGGGAACGGAAACGGCATTTAAAAAATCAAAATTCATGAAAAATATTTAATATTTCACTCATAATCCATGTGGAGTGTTAAAACCAAGGCATATAATCCACAAAGACAAATCATTTTAAGTTTTAACTTTAAAGATATCATGCATCATTCTAAAACTAGTCATTACAAATCGAATTACAACTTACAATGCTCAAGAGTCAAACTAATCAATTATAAAAAGCATAATGCATATGCCATAAAACAATAAACAATGAACTTAACTTTAAAGTCTAAGTTGAAATAACATGCCCATTGCCAAAAAAACTTAAAAGACTCTAAAAAAACATGCTCATTGCCCCAAAAAAGACTATAAATATGAAGTCTAATCTCTAGACTAAGCAAAATGCGGCATGCCAAAATAGCCCAAAGGGCAACTACAAGACTGCAAGTACAAATATAATGTTGGCACGGCACAACAGCCTAAGTGTCACACTGTCATCAATGATCATAATATCATATACAATGTACATGTGTCATGAGACTCATAATCAGCAAACTAAATATCATGAGTAAATTAAATCAAAGATCATCATCATGATATAAGGCTGCTCTAGCTACTCCTTAAGTGCCAACCTCATCATCATGTGTACCATGAACTACTGCATCTCCCTCAGCATCAGCATCTGTCTCCTCTTCTTGCTACATCTCCCACTCTGTGAATGGATCAAGCTTTGTTGTCATTCTGTTACATCGCATCCTAAAATTAGCACTAACAAATACCAAATCGTTTGCCCTCTCCACACCAAGACGGTTCCTCTTCTTTGAAGCAATGTGAGTGTATGTACTCCACAATTGCTCCAAACAAGAGGAGCTAACTGACTCACTCAAAATACAAATAGCTAGTTGCTGCAACTAAGGACCATCTAAACCATAATCCTCCCACCACAAAGCTGCCCCAATCTTATAGTAATCCTCCTGTGCATCCCCACAACCAAAAGAATACCAAAAGGTCCTATAACATGAAAGCTAGTCTCTGATCTTTCATCCAGTGCCATAATCAAGCACTAGACGAGACAACATAAGTCTCCATGCATCCATAGCCTCAGTGTCATTCTCTTGACCCTTGCCCTAGAACTCAAGATCCACAAAAATGCAATTGCATACATGGTGAGCTATAGGAGTACCACCTCATCACAATGAAATGGCGTATCTTCTCATATACCTCATCATTTGGTGCTAACTACTGTAGCTTTTCATTCAGCCTATCCATAGCCTCATATACCTTTCCAATGCAAGGTTGCATAGCATCCATAACCCTCAATAAATGCACAATAGATAATACCATAGCATCTATCCGCTTTACATCATCCCAAAAAGCAAAGTTATTTGCTTTCTCCAAGCATAAGATACTTGTAGGAGTATCTACGAATGTTAATGAGGTGAACTCATCACTAAGAAATAACTACCTCAAGGCACCACTACATTCTCTTAATCTGCCTAGCATCAATAAGTTAAAGGCAAATCTGGTATCAAAGTATTTTAAAAGTGTCTTCTTCAACCACAAAGAGAACTATTGGCGAAGAAATTGGTGATTCAAAACAAAGCTAACCATTTGAGCTCCTTGCTCTATGACAGGTGCAATCCATAACAGGTTAGCAGTATCCTTTAGTAGGTTATTCAAGCAATGAGCCATACAATATGAGACTGTAAAATGCGGATAATATCCTTGGATAATAGCACCTACTGCCCTATTTGTGAGCTCTTCATCTGTAACAAATTCCACAACATGCTCTGGGCTAATAAGCTCAATACCTGTAACCCACTCTGCTGCAAGTACATCTGCCGACTTTCTTGTCCTCGATGCATCATGTGAAGATATGAAATACATTTCCCCACGAGAATACACAACCATGCCATGAATGGATCGCTGGCATGTATTACTCCAACCATCAATAAATCAATGAAACTCTATTTCCAGCCCACATGCTCTTTCTAGTCACTGTTGCTTGCTCAACAAGGCACTTTTTCTTGTCGAGCAAAGTGGTGTGTAAGGTCTCTGATGATGGAGATACATACCAAGAGCTATGTATCCACCTCTTCATTCTTCTTGGGATCACAACTAGCATCAAGTGTGCTCTGTCTACGTGCAACATGTGGCACTGTTGATGCCATGGCCAATGTAATGCCTGTAGTAGGTGTGGAGGTAGCCCTTCCTGATATTGATCCTACTCTAGACACATTTGATAGGGATGGTGTCACAAAAGCTGCAGGGTTAACTGCAACGCGTCGTGGTCGTTGACCTACCACATGGTCACGAAGCTCCCTTTGCTTCTCAAGGGTCACATTAGGACAAAACTATAACTTTGAATTTGGCTCATGTAGGAGATGAGCTTGGACCTAATTATGCATAAGCCGAAACAAGTGGCAATTGGTATTCCATATTCTAATATTTAAGTAGCTTAGAAAAATTAAAATCAATAAAATTTAAAATAGAAATGCTCGGTTCAATGGATTATCTTGTTTACTCTACTAGTTCGCTTGTATGGACAAAGCTTGCAAGCCCATGGTCGAGATCCTCCACCACTCAATGGATGGTCACCATTTACTTCTTCCCACCATGACCAATCATTGGACCTTCTTCCTCCATCACTAGCACGACGAGTGGGGCAGGAAGATCAAGCAATTTCAAGCTGAAAACTGAAATAAAAATGATTGAAGAAAAGCCAAAAGGACTGGCTGTTGTGAAGAGACTCAAAAGAAGGAAGAAGGCTGGAGAGTGAGGGAGAAGTTGAGTACTTAGAACTTAGAAGAGAGAAGGGAAAAGGAGAGAAGGGAGAAGGAAGAAGAGAAGAGAAGAGGAAAAGAGAGAGAAAAGGGAAGTAGATGAAGAAGGAAGAGGGAAGTGGGAAGTTGGAGAAGAAGGAAGAGAGATGAAGAGGTGATGGTGTTGGCAGCTGCACACGGACGGGGGCAGCAAACCGGATGTCAGATGGGCTTGCAGCTAGAGCAAAACAAGCAAGCAGGAGCGAAACGAGGCGCAAGGGTGGGGGCCAACTAAGTAAGTGGCATGCCACGTGGTGTTCCCTGTCCGAAACGAGATAGGAAACGTTTCACAGTTTGGGGACGCAATTCACAACGGATTCACGCCAAGGATGACGTTTTAGCATGTCGGGGAGCAATTCTAGTTATTTCCTATTTCTATGACTAGGACCCAATGAAATCTTAGAAAGTACTTCATGTGATGTAATAAACGCTACACTTGCAATAAGAATTGCTTTGTAGTGGCTATTCTACCTTGTCCCATCGATGGTTTCTAATCCTCAAATTCTATGATCCCCACTTATGCTAGAACCAACAACCCCTAAGACCCCTTGAGATGAGGACGTCTCGATTCCTCTAAGGAGAAGAAGATGTTACGCCCCGCACTGGCCAAAGAAAAAAAAAGATCCCATGCGTAAAGGGACATTAAGGAGAGGAGCTAAAAAGGTTACTTGGACCTTAGCAAATAAGGGGAAAAAAAAACAAAAGAACAAATCATCAATTGGTTGAGAAACGAGCCAAGTCGCCACCACCTCCTCTCGGACTGATCATCACCGTCACCACTGATACGAATTGCCCCTGCTCGATATCACCAAAGCCGCTGCAAACCCCACAAGTATGCAATTGAAGAACTACCTCGAGCGCATCAACGAGAGGAAGGGAGAGCTCTACGATGGTGAGACAAGGAGAGGAGGAAGCCGATAGCCTTAGTTAAAAGCTATAGCCTTAGTTAAAGGCTATAAAGCCTTAGCTTGAGCCTAAGGCTTAGGCTAGCGGTCTTTTTGCCGCTCGCCAATTGTTATTACACACACACACACACACACACACACACACACAGAAGAAGAGAAGAGGTGGAGAAACACAGACAAGGACGAGGAAAAAAAGAGAGGAGAAGAGGAAGAAAAAATAAGAGGATAGGGGATGAGAAGAAAAGAAGAGAGAAAGAGATAGATGAAGAGAGGAGGAGAATAGAAAGAAAGAGAATGAAAAAGGAGAGAGAGAGAGTGAGAAGAAGAAGAAGAGCAAGAGGAGGTTATCGTCAACCACCACGAAAGAGTACCACTCCAGCTTGTAAAAGACTCGTCCACCCTTTGTGCCTCTAGTACCCGAGGAACGGGCCCCTTCTCTCTACGAAGTCTCCGTCTCACAAGGAATCCACCTAGCCGTTCAGAGTTCTAATCAAGATGAAATTTGAAGCTAGCATACATGGACTCCCTACTCGCGATGGCCCCAGAGAGACGATATTCTAGAGCAGGGAGAGCAAGAGTTATGAATACGATTATGAACGTGAACACACCATCGCACACAGCACAAAACCAAGTTCTTTTGTAGATTAATGATCATAAATAGAAATGTAAAATAAAAGAGTTTCAATATTCAATGAAGAAGTTATGGCTTAATAAAAATGGAAATTCAACAAGAAAAAAAATATTAGAATAAGTAGGGGTTATTAGTTTAGAGTTTAAGTTCTAAAAGGTAGGATAAATTGCATGATAACACAATGCATTGAATAAATTCTTTCTAGTTGCATATAAACAAAGAGCATCAAATATATCAATTTTTTAAAATTTTTATTCAAGGAGGATCATTGGAAGAATCCATAACAAATTTTAGTAGGAATTAGAAAGCAAGAAGTTGTATCAAGAATATTTCTTTTTAGCTTTAGAAAAAAGTGAAAATTTACATCAAGAATATTTCTTTTGTATTCCAAATTCATAAGTATAAACAATTATTTTCTTAGTATTTATAAATCATATAAACATAGAGAAATAGTTTTTCTTGGCATTTATACACCATATAAAGTAAATTAAGATAATTAAAGTAGAAGATTAAAATTGTTGATTAGAAATACCCTCTCTAAAGAAAATTCCACTATAGTTCATTAGAAATTATTAAATCAAGTACATAACTATTAGAACCTAGGATATTCGAATCAATTCACTTTGCCAACATGACAAAGTGAAATACGAGTCCTAGGTCATGAAGGAACCAAAAGGACGATATAATTCTCCTTTGAGAAAAATAAAAGTCTAAAAACTTCTAGGGAAAATACTCGCCTTGTCGACTCTCGTAGCTTCTAAGGTAAAAATCATGATTCCAAGGTTCCAATGTAGTTTCCACAAATTAGGACAAATTTTAACCATTTTCTAATATATAGAAGTCTAGAAAAACAGTCAAGACTCATAATAAGGTCAAACAACCTCAAAAAGGGGACTTAGAAAAGAAAAAAATAAGAAAAATCTGAAGGGAAACTAAGAGAAAACCAAGAAGCTAGAAATAGAACCAAGTTGAAAAGAATTACCGCTAAGTTAAGATTTTGGCCTGATTGCCTCCCTATTTGTATAGAAATATTGCTTAAGGAAGAATTGTTTGTGCTTATAACGGTGTATACAAGTTTAACTTGATAAACCTAGAAAGTTGACTGAATTGAATCAAAATCCTAATATACTAAGTTTGCAACAAGATAAAAAGGAAAGCGCACCCTACAAATCTCTTTTCCAAGGGGGATTAGCTTTGTTGCGTCAAAGAGTTCGAACCAACCTCGATGACGAGAGGTTGCTCCGTAGGGGAATCCTTGAACAAGAGGAGTTAAGAGTGCTAGGGGGGCTCTGGCCAATGAACTCTTAGACTCCTGGGAATTGTCCAAACCCTATGAGACTCAAGATAGACTTCCTAAGGCCCCGATAGTAGTTAGGGGCAAAAATCTTGGAAAAATAAAGGCATTTGTGACGTTCTTGCATATGGACAGAAGGTGAAAACTTATATAAGAATCCCTAATAAATAAAGAAGCTATTTTTCAAAAGATTGTTTTCATTGTTTGTGTGCTATGATTTAAATTACATGAACAAACACTGTGACAAAAAGGATTAATCAAGGAAGCTGATTTTATGTGTACAACTTATTTGTGTTAGGTAAGTAGACAACTAAAACTACCCAATCGAGAAAAGCAGGAGGGTGTGATTCCTGATGAATCCACCCTAAGGTAGAGTGATCTCGATAAGCTGAGAGCTTCTTTACAAATTCAAAGCGTGTAGTATAGGAAATATTGATCCATAGAATCAATCAAAACCTTGACTCCATATTGCTTTAGGAGAACATAGTGAGACTTTGCCTTATGGGCAAAGGGATCGATGTACTCATACTCCCCCTCGTTTCTTACTATTCTAGAACCAAGTGCAATACGAGTCGGCTTCAATTCGGACAATCTAACACAGCAGTTGCTCGAAGACCGACGCTAGTAAACCTGGATAGGTGACCCTAGTTTATTTAGAACCTAAAATTCAAGTTGATTCTCATGGGACCGAGACCTTCTGTTGTGAAGTGGACTTGAGTCTCTAGGCAACAAACCTTGTATTATTCAAAAGAATACTAAGTGGCATCACCTAGAAAATCATCTCGATGGATCGTGTCGCTAAAAATCTCTCAGAGTGGGCACGTCACAAGTATGCTAATGTTTTTCCGTCCAAGCTACCTAACAAACTTTCACTGTCTCGCGAAACCTTAGACTATAGGATTGAAACATTGCTCGGTAGTCATCCCATCTCTCAACAACCTTACAAGTTTAGTCCGAAAGAGAAGAATGAGATAGCTAGGTAACTTCAAGACTATTTAGCTAAGGGTTTTATTAAAACCCCAGTAAATCCCCATGGGAGATGTTGTCCTTCTCACAAAAAAAGAAGGATGGCATGATGTGCTTTTGTGTTAATTACAAAGGTCTCAATAAGCTGACTATGAAAAATAAATATTTGTTGCTCAGGATGGAGGACCTTATAGATCAGCTTTGTGGTGTGTAATATTTCACCAAAATCAATCTAAGATTCGAATACCATCAAATATGGATTGCTACAAAGAATGTCCCAAAAAATATGTTTTGAGCACAATATGAACATTATTAATTTTTAGTCCTACCTTGTGAATTAACCAATGCTCCTGCAACTTTCCAACAAATAATGAATGATTTATTTTGTTCTTATCTTGAAAAGTGAATAGTCGTTTTCCTCAACTACATTCTTGTTTATAGTAAGTCATTGGAGAAACATACCAAATATTTGCATATCGTCTTAAGAAATTGTTTGCCAAGCTATCTAAGGGCAAATTCTTTCATACAGAGCTATTGTCATGTCTTCTCAATTAATAATTCCAAAAAGGTGCGAGTAGTGCTCAATTTACCTATTCCGAAAAACATAAGACAAGATATTGAGCCTTTTCAAAAATTCATATATGACTATATTTATATTATTGAACCCTTGACACTTTTGCTTAAGGATATTTGAAGCAAGAAGAAGTATGTTAGTCCGTGGATTGCTTAGACTAGTCAGCTCAATCAATGTTTTCAAATATTGAAACGGCTCATTACCACTGCACCATTATTGCAAATTATCAATCTGAATAAATCTTTTGAGATTCATACAGATGGAAGCGACTATGTTTTAGGTGCATCTTTTATTAGGATGGCCAACTTATCGCATTCGAGAGTTGTAAGCTCGCCAATACCCAAACACGTTATACCACCTAAGAAAAGAAATTATTAGCAGTCATCCATTAACTTAAAGTATTTGTACAATGCCCAATTTATTACTTGAACAAACCACTATTCATTGAAATAACTATGTGATCAACACGACCACCATGGCCACAAGGCGAGATGGACAAACCTTGTGCAAGAGTTTGACTTTGAAATTCACTATAGGAAGGGTGCAACTAATATGGTTGTTGATGCTCTTAGTTGAATTCCTGAAGTTCCGCTTCGTGCTTCCATTTCAAAGCTTACTCCCTTCAATTGGTATTAGAGCCATCTTCCTCGAGAGCTCGTGTCATAAGGACATATATTTTTGAAATCTCACTTAATATGTGGATTAATTTTTAATCACATGATTAAGTAAATGTTGCACATGTGAGGTGCAGCTGGGGTCAGAGTAAATTTACAAGCCCAGGACCCGAGAAAATCATGGGATGTCAAAGGCAAAAGTTGCTATAAGTCATACCGCACAAGTACTTGGTGGTATCTGGTACCAGTTGTAGCCTAGGTCATTCATTTGGCCGTAAGCGTCACTTGGTGACACTAGAGAAGTGGTGTTTAATGGTATCTAACACTAATATGATGGTCATAGATGAAGCAAGGACACTCGGGAATGAAAGTTGCCTAGCCAATTTAATTATTGGCCAGTCAGATTATTTTTCAAGGCACCAAAATAATTATTAGATTAATTTTCAGTATTTAAAGACTGAAAATTAATATTTAATTATGAATAATGCTAGAAAACCATTTGAAGAAGATTGCCACTTGTCAAAAATGCCCATGCAAGACTGAAAAACGTCTTTAGAGGCTAGAGAGAGGCATTTCTAGTGTATTCAACCTGCAAGAGAGAGGGAGGAGATGCTACTGGTCTGATTTGCAACCATTGAAGGACCTTCTAAGGCAGCCAGGGGCAAGAGAAGACCAATGAATAGCAAGTGACAGCATCTACAGGCTGTTAAGATAGAGCAGTAGCAACAAATGACTAATTTTCTTCAGTTCTTTGCCTCTACAAGCTGTCGAGACAGAGCAGCAACAAAAATGTCAGATTTTCTTCAGTTTTTCACGAAGAAAGTCTTAATTTTCTCTCTCCTTAGCATTTTCTCTCATCTCCCAGCCTTGCTTCGAAGATTACAGCATCCAGAGCACCAAAGGTCGAGAAATTTCAAATTTCTATGTTGTAAACCCTAATCTGCAAGCAAAAATTAGGGTTTAGCAGCAGCCTCGGAAAGCATGCAAAAAATTGAAAGCTCCAAGACTTGGATTCAATAGGGCTGAAGCTATTTTTAGCCTATTCAAGTGGAGAGACCAGGAAATCATAGAATTTGGGGCATTTTTCATCTCCATCGAAGCAGGTGAAGGCCAATTGATTGCCAAATCAAGGGCAAATCAGATTGAAGACTTGCTAGTCATTTTGGACAGCAAGGGAAGTTGGAATACCGAAAGGGGCGCCAGTTTTGGGGCCAACAGGGTGTCCAATGTCCAAGATTATATGGTAAAGTGCGCATTTCAATTTTGTGAATTTGTTGATTGCTGTAAATAGTACTTGATCAGGCCATTTACCACCCTATCCGAGAAGAAAGGCTGGTTACATGGTTCCATTGCCGGGATACCACTCAATCCCTTGATTTTATGGGCCTGAGGCACCTGATTGCAAGCCAAAGCTTTGTGCTAGTGCTGATTTTTAATCTCAATTGAGAAATTACAGCAATGTCTTCATACAGTGAGATGGACTCTAGCAGTGATGATGCCTCTCAGTATGCACATTCACATGGGAATGAAGGAAATGCAATGCTTAACCTTGGACAAGGCTCAAACCATGGACAACAAGCTGAAAATGTTGCTATTGGGCAAGATGCACGGCCGTCAAGGCATACAAAGGCTGATGACTAGTAAAGTGAAGAGGAATTTGATGACTACTTCAAGAATCGGACAAGGACAACAGCAAATCTCTTTGTTGAATTGGCAAAGGATCCTCAATTTACCCGATTTTTGAATGCTCCAAAAAAGGACAGCAAAGGCAAAAAGAAAAAAACGTCTTCTACACCTTCGGGACAGCAAGATGCACTGAAGATAATGCCAAACCCTTCATTTGAAGCTCCCAAAGATGCTAATGAAATAAAACAGTCGGTACCTATGGGGCAAGAAATGAAAATGCCAGGCCACCACGGAAGTGCCAATCCAATGGATTTTGGACAGTCGGACATGCATGCTATGATGGGGCAGCCAGGATATTTTGGTGGAAGCACGATTTTTCATGCTATGGTTGGACAAGGACTACATACGGGAATGTACAGCACAAATCCCTATGGTATGCAGCAACCAATGCATGGTGTGCAAGGCCCAATGTATTCGGGTATGGCTGGAAATATGCAAAACCCTATGTATGGCAGCATTAGCTTGATGCCTGGGGCACAAAGTAGCATATTTGGTACTGCATCTACACCCCCGAATGCTTATGGGACTCAAGGAATGAATGTTGGTCATGCAAATGCTCCGTCTGGCGTTGGTTTTGATGTAAATTCAGCAAATGCACCCTTTTTGCAGCAGCTAGAGTATGACAACTTGACACCCAAAGGGGTAGCAAAAGACTATGATGAGGGTGGAAAAGCAATGAAGTTTGAGCCCTTCAGCGGTGTACAAGATAGGCTGAAAGCTTTGACTTTCATTCAGTGGTTTGATACAACCTATTCAAGGGAGAACTTCACAGAGTCCTCGAAGATTCGAAAGGCAGCCACTTTCTTGAAAGGGAATACATTACAGTGGTGGTCCACTATTTTGATACAAGGTAGAGCACCGTCAACGTGGGTACAATTCAAGCAAATGTTTGCATCGAATTGGTTGACAAGTACCTTTGAGATGGACATCATGACAGCTTGGAAAAAGCTGGATGCTAAGGAATGTAAGAATTTGGAGCAATATAATAAGAAGTTTTGGGATGCATTGCTGCCTATTACTTCTTATCGCCTCATACCGCTTCATGAGCAAGCGGAGAAATATGTTTGTGGGCTGCCTGAAGGAATCAGGGATTTTTGCATTAAATCCATCGTGTCTAGCATGTCTCAACTCATAGAGACTACTGTTACAGCCGATACTTTGTTGCGTGGGAAGGATTCGGGCTTCCTAGAGAGTGAGAAGAGTAGGGAGAAGCCGAATAAAAAGTTGCTTAAGGCTGAGAAAAGGGGCAGATCTGAAAATCAGCCTGAAAAGAGGCCAAAACAACAAAGAAAGAGCTCGAAAACATTGGCACAACCTAGGGAATTGATGGCTGCAAATAAATATTTTATTTATGAATAGAAGGGACACATTGCAAGGGACTGTCCCAATAGGCAACAAGCTGGAAAATCAGAAAATCAAGGAAATTCTAAAGGAAAGAAGCCTAAAACATCAATGGGATTGGTGCCCTATATTGTTAGTGATTAGCACAATGATGATGCTATTGAGTTATGCAGAGCATAGGGCAAAATTAGGGATCAGCATGCACTAATTTTCTTTGATAATGGTGCACAAGCCAACTTCATCTCTGTTGACATGGCTGCCCATCTAGGCATCAGAGAGGATGAGATGGAACCCATGGGGGAAGTTGGAATGGCATGTAAAGGCCATGCAGAGTCCGTCACACCACTCATTGGAAAGCTTCAATTGCATATACAAGGATATGTGGACAACGAAGAGTTCTTCATTGCTCCACTTGAGGGTTGTGATGTATTGCTTGGTATGCCATAGTGTCACCATATGCATGCAGTGATTGATTCTCGTGTAAAAAAGATCACTATGTAGCACAAGGGAAAGGTACTCACACTTCATGTAAAGTTAAAAGGTGAATCTGTCCCTGTTGTATCTGTAGCTGCCATTTCCAAAGTAATGAAAAATCATCTTTCAGCATACTTGGTTTTTACTAAGGATAAAGATGATAGTGAAAATGATGAGAACATGTCTAAGTTAGAGAAGGATCACATGTCATTTCTGAAAATGTATGCTGATTGCTTCTCTCAATCACTTCCAGGGCTACTATTGCCTAAAAGGCCAAAAGGTCACTTCTGGTTCGTCACCAAAGTACAAAGCAAGATTGGTTGCAAAGGGATACAAGTAGGAGCATGGAATTGACTTTGATGAGATTTTCTCTCCTGTAGTCAAGATGACTACATTGAAAACCATTTTAGGCTTGGTTGCAGTTAAGGATATGGAGCTTATACAGATGGATGTAAAGACTACATTTTACATTGTGATCTGCATGAGGACATATATATGCAGCAACCTGAAGGGTTTGTTGAACAAGGGAAAGAAAAGATGGTATGTAAACTCAAAAGGAGTTTGTATGGGCTGAAACAAGCACCAAGAGAATGGTATCATAAGTTTGATACATTCATGCAGTCCCGAGGCTTTTATAGAAGTCAAGTGAATCACTGCTTGTACACCAAGAAGGCAGCCGATGGCAGCCTAATTATCTTGGTTTTGTATGTTGATGACATGCTGATTGCTGGCAAGGATACTCATGTCTTGGATTCATTAAAGCAAAGTCTTCATGGTAGACTTAACATGAAGGATCTTGGTGATGCAAATCACATTCTTGGCATGCGAATACTCTGAGATAGGTCGACAGGCTTACTCTATCTATCTCAGCAGGAGAATATCTCCAAGGTTTTGCAGCGTTTCAATATGGAGGGGGGGAAACAATTGGGGTTCCATTGCCTCCATATGTGAAACTCAGTGCAGAGAACAGCCCTACATCTGATGATGAGAAGGCTGAAATGGCCAAGATACCATATGCTTCAGCTATTGGCAGTTTGTGTTAGCAGTCATGTTTGTCATGCCTTGTCATCTCCTGCCTGTGAGCCTCAGTCTGAGTCAGATGAGGACTTTAGGAGCTCTGACTTGTCTATCACTTGTTTTGACGGAGGAGGTAGCTCATTCTAGAGCACTCAGATGTGCATTTCCCGGGGCAGTTTCTGCATTCTTCAGCCTGCCTGACATTGCTTTTGCAGTGGGAGTGGTTAGCAGATACATGGCAACCCCTAGCAAGAAGCATTGGGATGCAGTGAAAGGTATTATGAGATATCTCAAAGGCACAAAGGAGTTATGCATCTGCTTTGGGAAGCAGAAGGCATCTATTGTTGGCTTTACGGATGTAGACTATGCTGGTCATGCGGACTATAGAAAGTCCACTTTTGGGTATGTGTTTACTTTCACAGGAGGAGCAATCTCTTGGATCTCCAGGCTATAAAAGTGTGTTGCATTGTCTACTACAAAGGCAGAGTATGTGGCTACCACTGAGGCATGCAAGGAGGCTTTATGGCTTTCACGTTTGGTGGGAGACCTTGGCATCACAGAGTTACCTGTTCTCCATTGTGATAGTCAAGAGTGCTATCATGCTAGCACGGAATCCTGTCTTTCATGCAAAGATAAAGCACATACAGCTGAAGTACCACTTCATTAGAGATGTACTTGACAGCAAGAGCATTGAGCTTGTCAAAGTACATACAGATGATAATCCTGCAGACCTTCTCACGAAGGGTCTTCCAGCAGAGCGGTTTGCTCATTGTCGGCGATAGATGATGGGAGTTGGATAGATATATGTATTTCAGCTTTGTACATGCCTAGACTTAGCTGATTCTTTTCTCCTCTTAAGACACATTGCCTTTAGGTGGGAGATTGTAGGGAATAAAGGCCCTCATGCCTTTAAATATGCTCCGGTGTAAACACACCCGTAGCACTTGTACTTACACATATATATCTATCTAAAAAACCTAAAGGTACTGACTTGTCATTGTACCTACAAACGTGCTCACTCTTTGCTATTGCTCTCTCACACACTCTCTGTCTCTCTGCGCGTAACGACTGACTATCTCGATCTTCGTGCCTAACCTGTCACTACACTAAGGATAAGATCTTTGAGGCTGATCATTATGTGGAAAACTTGGATGTAGCCTATGCAAAGATAAAATATGCGCTTCAAAGATCGCAAGAAAAGTAAAAGAGGGCAGTTGATCGCCACAAACATGCTTTGCAATTTACAAAGGGTCATTATGTATTGCTGCATTGTGAAAAGGCAAGGCTGAAAAAGATGAAAGGAAGAGAAAGATTATATCTGAAGTTCAGTATGAGATACTATGGGCCCTTCTAGGTATTGGAGAAGATCTGCGATGTGGCATATCGGCTGAAATTACCTCCACATTGGCGGATACACAATGCCTTTCATGCCACTTTGTTGAGGCCTTTTCATGGAGATGTGCCAAAGGATATGTCTGCTGAAATTCAACCTAAGGTTGAGGAGTTGGATGAGGTTTTGGTACCCGAGCAGATTTTGGCACATGAGGAAAAAAAAGTAAAAGGTAAAGTTTCCACGAGATACTTGGTGAAATTTCAGAATTATTCACCAATGGATGCCAAATGGATGGAAGAGGATGACTTGGCAAACCATCCTCAGTTGTTGCAGCTTTACCTAGATGCCTTTCAGTTAGAGTCAACTTTAGTGGCTCCGTCAGGTTTAGCAGAGCAAGGGTCCGAAATATTGCCTGATACTCAAGGGGGAGGTAGCACTTCCACTCCTTCAATTATGGATAACTCTCGTATGTAGTACATCTCAGATATATTCAAAATGCAACCAAGGTACTGTGCTGACAATATGTTTGCCATGAGGTCACTACTTAGTGTACTAGTCACTGTGAGATGTATGCAGATGAGTATGAGTTTCACCCAAGCACTAGAACTATACTTTTGCATCAACTTATGATCAATTTAGTATGAATTTTGCCTCAATTTTGAGACAAATATTGATCAATTTCAAGTCAGATTTCGATCAGCTTGAGGACCGTTTATGGTCACTTTTGGGATCAATTTTTGCACTGATTGCTGGTCAGTTTTTGCAATGAGTTTGTGATTAATTTGAGGTCACATTTGCAACAGTTTGTGATCAGTTCTCAAATCAGCAAGTGATCAGTTTATGATCAAATTATGCTAAGTTTTCACTAGTTTACATCTAGTTCCATGGACAACAGCATATGTTATGATGCCATTGATGTTTTAGCCATGATTTATGCTTGGTTATGCTATACTATGCTATGGCCTGGTTTTGCTAGATAAGTTGAGCTCATGAGAAATAGACATGTCACATGATAATTTGGCGGTTTTTGAGATTCATTGTGAGTCTTATGTTATGTTTTGATTGGTTGGTAATTTTCAGCAGGTATTGGACATATGGAATGGTTGAGCAACAATATGCAATGTTGTGTTAACTATGATGCCTTGTGGAAATTCCAATCCACTATTTTGCTTTTGATGCATTTGGCAGTGCAATCGAGGACGATTGCAAGGATTTTAAGGGAAAGGACTGTCGTAAGGACATGTATTTTTGAAACCTCACTTAACATGTGGATTAATTTTTAATCACATGGTTAAGTAAATGTTGCACATGTCAGGTGTAACTAGGATTACAGCAAATTTACGAGCCCATGACCCGAGAAAATCATGGGATGTCAAAGGCAAAAGTTGCTCTAAGTTATGCCGCACATGTACTTGGTGGTATCTAGTGCCAGTTGTTGGTCTAAGTCATTCATTTGGTCGTAAGTGTCAGTTGGTGACACTAGGGAAGTGACGTTCAATGGTACCTAACGCCAATCTGATCGTCAGATAGCACAGAGACACTCAGGAATGAAAGTTGCCTAGCCAATTTAAATATTAGCTAGTCATATTATTTTTCAAGGCACCAAAATAATTATTAGATTAATTTTCAATATTTAAATACTAAAATTTAATATTTAATTATGGATAATGCTGAAAAAATCATTTGGGAAGGCTGTCACTTATTATCAAAAATGCCCATACAAGATTGAAAAACGTCTTTAGAGGCTAAAGAGAGGCGCTTCTAGTGTATTCAACCTACGAGAGAGAGAGGAGATACTGCTGGTGTGTTTTACAGTCATTGGAGGACCTTCTGAGGCAGCCAAGGGCAGAAGAAGACCAATCAACAACAGGTGACAGCATCTATTGGCTGTTAAGACAGGGCAGCGAGAGTAAATGACTGATTTTCTTTAGTTCTTTACATCTATAAGCTGTTGAGACAAGGCAGCAACAAAAATGACAGATTTTCTTCAGTTCTTCACGAAGAAAGTCTAAATTTTCTCTCTCCTCAACATTCTCTCTCATCTCCTAGCCTTTCTACAGCCTTGCTCCGAAGATTACAGCATTGAGATCTCCAGAGGTTGAGAAATTTCAGATTTCTCTGCTGTAAACCCTAATCTACAGAGCAAAAATTAGAATTTAGTAATATCCTTGAAAAGTGTGCCAAAAATTGGAAGCTCCAAGACTTGGATTCAACAGGATTGAAGCTATTTTTAGCCTATTCAAGTGGAGGAACTAGCAAATCATTGAATTTGGGGAATTTTCCATCTCCACCAAAGCGGGTAAAGACCAATTGATTGCCCGAATCAAGGGGCAAATCAAATTGAAAACTTGCTGGTCATTTTGGACAGTAAGGGGAGTTGGAATACCAACAGGAATTGGAAGAATCTCATTATACATCAACATCTTCTTCAATTAAGTTAAATAAATACCGAAAGGGGCGCCAATTTTGGGGCCAGCAGAGTGTCCAATGTCCAAGATTATATGGTAAAGTGTGCATTTCAGTTTTGTGAATTTATTAATTGTTGTAAATAGTGCTTAATCAGGTTATTTACCACCCTATCCGAGGAGCCCCGACCCAGGGCAGCTTGTGGAAAATACCTTCAGCTCACAATTTTAATGGCAGCCATGGCTCAGCTTGAAGTGGTATGTATTATTGCTTACTTAAATCCCACCTTGTCAAGGTAAGTTTTGGAGCTTTATTGAGCTCCCCTTGAGTCATATTGAACTCAGCCCAACCCTGGCAATGGTATTGTGATTCTAGGCATCATTTGAAGATCTCAAAATCAGCAATTGACTCACAATTTGTGACAGTTGGCTATCATATAGTTCAAGACAGCACTTACCTCATTGTCTGAAGGCCACTTATACATCTCGAGATGTCTATTTGATGTGTGTGTATTCACTTTGCATAGTGTGTTTACTACATTAAGCATTGTATTCTTCATTCTTCATTTCCACCTTCATTATCTTTGAGTTACTCTTCACCTCTGAGTTCTATTGTTATCACCTTTTGCTTTGTCATACATTTGTGTTTATCTTCTATGTTCAAGTATTTCTTTTCACACAATACCTACAAAGCTGCAATTGTTAAATGTGCCACTTCTTACACATACTTGGGAGGGGCCCCACTTCTAGTAAGGCAACATTAGCACAAGGACTTGCAGCACTAGATCTTTAAAGGACATGCTCTCAAATGCAATTCTGGAAGCCCAATTCCAAGTTATGGCTTTTTGACACTATATTCACACCGATTCATGATATGGAGTACAAGTATGACATAACAACATCAATACAATATATTCCAATAGACAACAATGTACATGGAGAGGACAACTATAAACAGCAAGGCTGCACTTACATGCATGTGCTCGTCAATTTTAAACTGCATAGTAGAGCTAGTTGAAACAAGAAAACTTCAAAAGGCTTCCCATAAAAGATAATCCTTGAACTAGATGAGTCATTAAAGACTAAAGCAAGATTGTGCTTCAACAAAAGTAGACTTGGCCAAGCCTCTTACTCAATTTTGTAAGCATCTATTGGTAGAAAATCCAAGCTGTCTGCACGTGATGCACATATGTCTCAAAAGAGTTGGCCTCCTTAAAATATTGCATGCATTGCCAATAGGCTATGCTCACTAGTAAGATAAATTCTAATGAGTCACCATGGAAATCCTTGTTCAAAACTGTTGTTCAAGAAATGATACACAAGATTGCGAATATGCTTGCTAGTAAGCGAGTAAGCCCGGTAGTATTGTGTGAAAGGCCACACACATAAGGGGGGCGAGTTATCTTTTTCCTAAAGATTCTTTTGCCTCGGTTCAATTGTGGTAGCCTCTTACAGCTGTGGGGAGAAAGTGAGTTGAAGTGTCTTACCATGGTAAGACTGGGTTTTCAGGACATGTGGCTGAACCTCATTTGTCTTTTCTAAAAACGTGACTTATTTTTAACCAAACTCATTTGTCTTTTCTAAAAAGGTGGCTTATTTTTAACCAAAACCATGAGCTTGATGTGAACCCAAATTACTAACTGAGCTACGGTTCATAAAAGTTGGATTGCAGCCTTCTACCACAATGTATCGTGCGCAAGGGTCATGAGTAGAGAGGAGGGCCGATAAGAGAGACCATTACTTTATGTGCCCAAATGGAGGAACAATTGCTACTTCCATGAATTATTTTATAGACATCCAAAGGTAGGGGAGCATCTTTATCGAGAATTTGGGTGCAACAAAGATTTGAAGCGATGTTCCTCTAAGGCTAGAAAATGATGAACCCCAACATCCTTTTCTGTGAATGATTCCAAAATTCACAAGGCAGCGTGATATCTACAGGCAAAAGGAAAGCACGATCAGATGCTTCTGCTGTTTGGCACGACCTATAAATGACAAGATTCCTGCAGAAGGATGATTGGATGCAGTTAAAATTCCCGCCAATGTCTATAGGGTCAATGCATACTTGTTTACAAGTTGACGAAACCCATGTCAAGCAAGCTATTCCTGCCAGAACTATACGCAAGCTTCAATTAACCTTCCGATTGAGCGCCCTCTCTCTCTCTCTCTCTCTCTCTCTCTCATAAGAAAAGTGGAATTCTAAAAATTGAAACATCCGGTCTATGCAGAATCGATGTATGAAGAGAAACTTACTGTCAAGATTGTCAGCAAGGGAGGTCCCAGGGAAAGAGTCAGGTCCTGCCCACGACATCCCCCTGTCGAACCTCCTCCTCTGCGATTCAGACCAAAGCACACCAGTCCAGACACATGTCCTGCAATGAGGGATTTCGGCATGCAATTCCTTCTCTGATGATGCCGCAAACGGGAAGCCCGGCTCTCTCTCTCTCTCTCTCTCTCTCTCTCTCTCTCTCTCTCTCTCTCTCTCTCTCTCTCTCTCTCTCTCTCTCTCTCTCTCTCTAGAGGAATTAAACCTAGTGCAAATACACAGTGAAATCAACCCCCTGATCCTTGTATCCTGGTCAAGTAGAAGGAACCCATCTTGCCAATCTCTGTCCCTCTCTTTTTACTCTGTGCAGCAGCAAAAACCCACCTCCAAAACCCAGCCCACCTTTCAATGGGAGAACAGCAAAAATCAAAGGCAAAAGAAAATAAAAGAAAGTAAAGAAGGAAAGAAGAAAAGATAGCTGGATGGAAAGAAAAGGATTTTGCTGCAGGCTAGCCGAGAGGAGAGAAGACCCACCCCTCCGAAGGGGTTACACAACACAACAAAATAGTAGAGCTTCCCCTCATCGATTCACCATCAGTCTCTCATGTTGGCCGGTTCTTATTTCATTAGTTGCTCTTTTTCTCCTTTTTTATTTGGTTTATCATCCCCCTTGTCCTACCTAGAGGGAATTTCACATCGAGAGAGCAATTGAATAAAGCCCTTGTCCAAGAACCACCCATTGACCATGCTGCAGGATGGGGATGTTCATATGTGTGTCTTGATGTTTCATAGATCAATCTGTGTCTCACCCTATGATCCTAATAAGATGGTTTCACACTAATAGGATGCCATCAGGCTAGAGCAGATATCAATAGAATGACTTATCTTGCCTAGTGACTTTGTTCGCACATGTGTCTCAACATCTCATAGCTCAATTTTTGTCTCACCTTGTGATCCTTGTAATATTGTTAGGCAATTTCACACTAATAGGATACTATGGATTTGGAGTAAATATCAATAGAATGACTTATCATGCTAGTGACTTTGTACTACTTTCAGATAGCGAGCATGCATTATGCACTTTATGTCGAGCCAAGTATTGCTTTCTAGGTTTCTTGGAGTTCATTTTTAGTTGATGTGAATTGATGTTTTTACCAACTCACTATTGCACTTCCAAGGAAAAATGTAAAAACAAATACGTTTTGCAAATCTCTGAAGGAACTCTAATTTCCTTTTTTGCAAAATTCACCTGACATGATCGAGGGAATGAAGGTTTCTCGGGCTCAATTGAGAAAGAGAAAGCTCTCTTTTGCTTGAAACATTATATGTCCCTATCTTTGGATTGAGTAAAGGTATGTACACTCAAAAAAGTTGTTATTTCGATGATTAATTACGACATACATTGTCCTAATTGGCATTTTCTTTTCCACGTATTTGCGGTACCAATTTAAAAGATGTAGTGTTTCTTGTACAAGCAAAGGCAAGTTGCCATACTAAAAATTTTCCCTTAGGCTATACGTACAAGATTCGAAGGTTTGCTATTAACTACTTGCATCACTGAGTCAATGGCAATATGAAAATTTATTTATGTATTTCTACTATGTTTTTCCATAATAATGTAGGTTAGTATCATACTTTACTTTATTGACTATCTATATGTTCATAAAATGCAAACAATTTAGCATACAAGATTGTAATTGTGAAATTCCCATAGGCTCAACATTGGACAAGAGGTCGCTTTGTGTAAAGCCTCATTAATGATGCATACAAACTTTGTGGGTTTGCTTTGCTTTGTTGGTATGCTTCAACATAAAGTCCCAAAATAGCTCGTTATAATTCCAAGTGTATATTGCAAATGTATGCATTATGTGTGTGATTACAAAAAATTTCTCACTAGGGACACAAGGTTACCACATGATATTAAGAAGGTGTCATGTAATATTTTCTTCACACAACATATGAACCATGTTGTCTATTGAATGCAAAGCACATTATCATGTCAAACAAAGCGTGCCCCATCCTTTTTTATGAGCTAAGGAAAGCAGCCACATGGTAGAACAATTGCTTCCCTTTACTAACAAAAAATGTGAGGCAGTTGAGGAGCATATTGCAAGTTTCACAAAGCTTGCTATGCCATGTGAAGCACAACTAGTAGGCTTAGTGGGCAATAGCATACCAACTTAGCTAGTATAGATTCACGAGCAAACATTTTATGTCATTTACTTCTACCTTTATTAGTTCCTTGGTTTTTCCTTTAAATCATCTCCCCTTGTCCTAGCTAGAGGACCTTCTCACTTGAATGGGTAAAGCTCTTGTCCAAGAACCAATGAGTGAACATGAAAAAGCACTTCAATTTTGTTATGCAATGCAACAAATGACCCCAATTATGCAATTCAGAGTGCAAATTGAAAGACACTAACTAGATGGCTAAGTACAAGGGTGTAGATGTTAGACTGGTAGATGCAATTTAGAGTGCAATTCAAAGACATTTACTAGATGGCCAAGTATAAGGGTGTAGATGTTAGACATGTGGAAGAAACAATAGAGATGGTAATTTATTGCTATCGACTAAATACCCAATGTTGTTACAAAATGGCAAAGTTTGTAAAGCAACATGCATTGGTTGATCTGAAACAAAGTTTCATGGATGATTTCGAGAGAGGACACAAAGTTCATGTGCCTGATATTCTATGTAAAAAATGTGCTTATGAAATGCGATACTAAGTGAGAAATGGTATGCGGTTTGCAACTACAATATGTGACTATCAATACTAGGAACCCTCTATAAAGATGGTTTTATCAATAAAGCACACACAATAAGCACTTGCTTCTCTTGAATTTGCATATTTAACACATTGGAATTTTGTGGGGCCTTTTAAAGACATCAAAAAGTATTGCACTCAGAGATGTGTTTATTAAAGTGATTGTGTGTACTATGTGTGATGTTACACACTCTGTGGACATTCACCTTACAAGGTCCCATGGCAAGAAAGACTTGATAAGGTCCAATGACAAGAAGGACTTAGTCCATGGGCCTCCTTACTCAAATGATCTTGAATGGTCCATCTAGTTGTATAATTTGGAAGCTCAAATTTGACAAATTATTACTTCCATTTTTTTAGATGATATGTGGTGCTTAATTAGGAAGAACCAAAGCAAGCACTCGTATAAATGTGGGAAGCTCCTCAATCCTCAATGATTCAAAGAAAAAAGCTTTTTAATTAAAAATGCAAATAACTTACCCTAGACTAGTAAAAGGGGACATTGTACACCTTTGAGATTGAAAGTTGTCATTGTCCAACATGAAGCATCCTTATATAAAAGGCTTAAATTAAAAATTATCTAGTGCTTTCATGTTAACAATATTCTCAATTATCTTTTGACTACATCTAATAGTCAACCAAAAAAACCACTTCTTTTTTTTGTTTTGTGTAAATTGAATGCTTTCAAGGTTTAAAGCAAAATAGTAGTATTATAAATATGTTCACTTTTTCTCAGGGTACATGTAGTAAGAAGACCAAACCAAACATTTTGAGCTACATATCAATTGTTATTGTCTCAGGGGGCAACCTTCAAAAAACTGCTTATAGATTCTTGTGTTATCAATGTATGCATCAAATGTTAAAACACCACCCCCATGATTGTTACATGTTAGTTAATGGATTACATCAAGATGAGATATAATAATCATAAACTTTCCCCCATTTTCTCACTATATCAACTACAATCAAATGCTTATTGGACGTGCAATAAGCAAATGCAAGCTTCAAGGGTATCAGTGCCTTGAAATCCCCAAAATACTATCGCTTAATAGAAATTTGTTAATGCTGCAAAACTTAATGTTGCATTTAGAATGTATATTGGTTGTTAAGCTAACTAAGCATTCTTTCACCTACCATAATTGATGTCACACATGTTATTTGGGTTATTGATAACACATCTAGTTGGTTTTAAACATTATATAGTTTAAGTTTTCAGATGAGTTCATTTCAAGACGTTTCTTAAAACATGACACGTGACCATATTGACCTTCTATTATTGTGTAAATTCTTACGGGCAAAATAAAAAAATTGTACCTTTAGAAGCAATCCACTATTAAGGTGATTGTAAAGTAATGGAACCTCAAATAAGAATTGCAAGCCCTAACAAGTATCCCACTCCTTTTAAATGGCATGCTAAATAAGATTTGATTCATAAGACCCAATTTTTTAAACATATATATATGTGTGTGTGTGTGTGTCTCTCTCTCTCTCTCTCTCTCTCTCTCTCTCTCTCACACACACACACACACACACACACACACACACACACACACACACACACATTTCTTATTCTTCAAATCTCTCCCATCTCTCTCACCTCATGTCCCTTTGTGGCAACTTTGCACCTTTGCACGATGTCACTAACTAATTGCAAGGACAACAAACTTGCCAAGTAAACACAATTCAACCTAAAGAAGAGTTCTACCAAATTATTAGAATTTGAAGAAACATTGTGTTTTCACTTATTTTAACTTTAAATGATTCAAGAATTAAAGGCATATAGAATGCACCACCCAAATAGACATCAGACACCCTTACTCTCAATTACAAGTTCAAACATAGATTAATAAATTACTAGCATTGTGTGCATGCTTTAGACATAGAATAATAAATTACTTCATGCACACAGAATGCTAGGCCCCTTCATGATAGTGAAGAGCGGCAACGAAGTTGCCATGCGGTATTCGCTTGACAGTTCATTTCTCCCCTTTCTCTCTCCTCTTTTCCCCCTCTATTTTTAAATTTTTATTGTCTCTCTTTGCCTTTTATTTTAGTTTATTCTCTCCTCTCCTTGCTCTCTCTCTCTCTCTCTCTCTCTCTCTCCCCTTTTTTTATATTCCACTCTCCTTGCTCTCTCTCTCTCCTCTCTTTTCCTTCTCTCTCCCTCTCCTCTTTTGTCCTTTTTTCTCTTCTTCTCTCTCTCTCTTCATTCTCTCTTTAAATTTTCAATTTTCTCTCTCTTTCTCTCCTTGAAATTTTAAATTTTCTCTCTCTATGTTTATATTCTCTCTCTCATTTTCTTCCCCCTCTCTCTCTCCCCCTTTTCTTCTTCCCCTCTCTCCTCTCTTTTCCTTCTCACTCCCTCTCCTCTTTTTCATTTTTTTCATTTTCTTTTTAATTTTATATTTTCTCTCTCTATAATTCTCTCTTTGTGTTCATATTCTCTCTTTGCTTTTCTTCTCCCCCTCTCCTCGCTTTTCCTTCTCTCTTTTCTCTTTTTTCTTTTTTATTTTCTATCTCTCTCTCTCTTAAATTTATATTTCCTCTCTCTCTCTCTCTATATATATATATATCTCCCTTTCCCCCTCTGTCAATATTTTTTAATAAAAAAACTTTTAAAAATATTTAATTAAAAGAGAAAGAAAACTAGAAAAAAAGAAGTTTAAACTAAAAAGTTTAATCTAACTAAAAGAGGGGGAGAAAAGAGAGAGAGAGAGAGAGAGAGAGTGTGTGTGTGTGTGTGTGTGTGTGAAACTTTTGATTAACAAGGGGAAGAAAGAGATATCTCTCTCTCTCTCCATTTCTTCTCTCCCCCTGCTTTTCTTCTCTCTCTTTCTCTCTCTCCCCCTCTCTCCTCTCTTTTCCTTCTCTCTCCCTCTCTTTTTTCCTTTTTTTCTTCTTCTCTCTCTCTCTTTAATTTTTTTCTCTTCTCTCTCTTTTAAATTGATCTTTTCTCTCTCTATAATTCTCTATTATTATTATTATTATTCTCTCTCCCTCTCCTTTTCTTCTCTCCCCACACACACACACTCTCTCTCTCTCTTCTCTCCTCTTTTCTTTTTTTAATCTCTCTCTCTCTCTCTCTCTCTCTCTCTCTCTCTCTCTCTCTTAAATTTGATATTTTTTCCTTCTATGATTCTCTCTTCTTCTTCCTCTTCTTCTTCTTCTTTTTCTTCTTCTTCTTCTTCCTTCCTCCTCTCTTTCTCTCTCTCTCTCTTCCGCGAAGTCAAATCGGATATGAATCTACTACAACTAATCTAACTGTCACCGAATGTTTGTAAGGATTTTGAGAAAATCCTACGAAAGAGTTATGTCGTAGAACCTTTTGGTGTCCATCGAGTGGGTAGTGAATGGTGGGATCATGTAGAGAAGCACTACCCTAGGGTGCATGCATATGTCGATGGAATCTTGATAGACAATGTAGTGGTGCATCTGTAAACATTATGAGTATGGATTTATTAGAGAGGTTGGGTCTACCAATTTAAAAGGATGTCACGATGGTTTTAAAAATGGCTAATGATAGCATAAGACAACTGAAAGGAATGGTAACGCAAGTACATGTGATGGTTGCTAATATTGAGTGCATCCTTGACTTCCATGTTATCTGATTCGCTAGGAGGCCAAGCTATCAATTGTTGCTAGGACATCCATGGATATTACATTCCGATTGTTTGGTATTTTAGCTTATTTTCTCTCATCTCCTTGCTCTCTCTCTCTCTCTCTCTCTCTCTCTCTCTCTCTCCTCTTTTTTCCTTTCTTCTTCTTCTCTCTCTCTCTCTTCATTCTCTCTTTAAATTTTTTTATTTTCTCTCTCTCTCTTTTAAATTTTATCTTTCTCTATAATTCTCTCTTTTTCTTTTTCTTCTCTTCATGTTTCTCTCTCTCTCTCCTCCTTTTCTTATCCCCCTCTCTCTTCTCTTATCATTCTCTCTCTCTTCTTCTTCTTCTTCTTCCTCTCTCCCCTTTTATTCTCTCCTTGATTTTCTATTCTCTCTCCCCCTCTCTCCTTTCTTTTCCTTCTCTCTCTCCCTCCTCTTTTTTCCTTTTTTATTCTCTCTCTCTCTCTCTCTCTCTTTTCTCTCTCTTTTAAATTCTATCTTTTCTCTCTCTATAATTCTCTCTCTGTCCCCCTATCCCTCTTCATTCTCCCTTTAATTTTTTTTCCTTTCTCTCTCTTTCTCTCTCAGATTTATCTTTCCTCTCTCTATAATTCTCTCTTCTTCTTCTTCTTTTTCTCTCGCTCTCTTTGTCTACTTTTTTAGTGATTAAATGTGAGAGAGAGGGGGTTTTAATTAAAAAGGGAAGTTTGGGAAGGGGGTAGGTTTGAGAAGCCCTCTAGAAGTTTAGAGATTTCCAAATTTACAACCAAAATAACATAGTAGTAAGATAGATAACAAAATCTTTTTTCTATGGTGATGGGCTTTTGGGTATGTGTGTGTGCATGCCTTTAAATCCAACCATGCAAACACAAATGGCACAACAAGGCAACAATGCTAAAGCACTTAGTTGATTTCCTGATACAATTAATATAGCTAAGAGTATATCCAAGTACTACAAAAAGAGCTCTATGTCAACAAAAATTTATACTTGATCTAAGAGAGCTAATCAAAATAGAGCTTGATATTTCTTTTGAATGATTGGAAAATTTTCATTTTCAAGAATAACATGGACAGGTGAAGCATCAAAAGCTACAAATGTTGTTTGATAGAACTTGATATATTGTTGAAAGCATATCTAAGTGTTCTAGTAAAAGCTCCAATGTCAACAAAAAATGAGACTTTCTTCAAGAGAGCTAATTAACATGGAGCTTCCTCTTTATCATGGAATCATTCAAAAATTTTCATATCTAAGAATAACATCGATGGGTGAAATATTGCTGCTAGAAGCCATGACCTATTCTTGTGTTGGCATGGTGGACAATGTGATAGTCTTTTCCCTCTCTCTTTGACTTGCCATCGAAGAAAATCACACTTCAAATATAAATACATTTATAGTTAATAAAAAACATAATATATTCATGGACTATGTCGTAGGTGCTCTTTGGACTTTATGCAATGTTAAAAATTTTGCTTCTAGTTAGGCTTGGTCAAGTCAACGACAATCTCCAAATGCTTTACTTACTCTTGCTAGCATCCATTTTATAATGTCATGAACAATCTTTAATTAGTTATTGCACATAGGATGCATTATACTTTCTTTGATAGTTAGAAGTTTGGATAATCACTCTAACTTGGAGTGGGCATTTGCAATACATTGAGCAAAAGGGGAAAGAATCCACTATCAAAAGGGTGCTTTACAAGCACAAAATTATTTTTGAAGTACATCCTTGTACATAATGGTTATGGTAGCCCCTTCAATTCCATCAAACGAGATTTTCACCCCCTATGATGATTTCACCCTTGAAATGCAATATATAATTGACCATGAGTAAATACACGTGCTTTTAAATTAAGGCCTCATAAAGGCCAAAAATGTTTAAGTTTGGCCTTGTGACTTGTTGATCATCATAGCAAATGCTAGTAGAACACATGAAACTTTGTCCACTTTATCATTGCTAGGAATGAAAGTGATTCTTAAAATGAAAACACTCTCTTTTATAAATTTTTCCTAGCATTATTTTAGCATATGTTACCTTTACATTGTCTTACATATCAATCTTGTGTCATTACACAACCTCTTTTTTTGATTCAAGCTTCTAAGGAGAATGATAGGTGCATTTATCTCTGGTGAAAATAAATAAGGAGGAAATCCACCTACAAGATCTAGTCTATTAAAGTAGTGTGGCAAAGAAGATGAATATGACCATTTAGGATGTAAGAAAACATAATGTAGTAGAGTACCATAAATTTCTAAGCAATAGAGGAATAAAGGATATGGAAAATCAAAAACTTTGATTATTGGAGCTGATTGCAATAGATAGCTAATACTTCCATACTATATGCTTTTGTTAGGAAGCTTGGATATAGAAAATAGAAAACAGACAGGAGCAAAGGCTATGCGTACAAAAAAGTGTGGTTGTAGTAATAAATCGAGCCACATGCTACTACTCTAAACAAAGCATTGTATGCATTATTTTTTGAGCATGCATCCAAATTTGACCAGTGAATGTATATTCCATAGGTTCATAAATTATGCATGGTATTTAGTGTAATAGCCCTTATACCTATAGAGAGGGGCTTCGTCCCCTTTGCATCCCTTCAATTACAATGCTACCACCTTTATATTCCATGATGCAAGTATGACACACTCACTACTAAAGTATCTTTCAAAGTCACTCATAGTGGATACTTGATGGTATACACAAGAGTACATGTTATTGATCAAGGCTTCAATATAATGCCTCTTCAACACTGTATTAGATGGAATATGTAACCTATTACAATCATCTATGATGGCTAGCCCATTCCTTATCCCTTGGATACAACTAATGAAACCATTACTTATCACACCAGCATCTAGGACTATCTGCATATTCTCAAAGAGTTTTAACATCTTAACATACTACTACAAATGACATACAACCTTATTGAAAATATCCTAATGGGAGCCCTTGATTATGATTGGCATCATATTTTAATGTGAAAACCATGAAAGGTGCAGATGGTTCATGGCAAAAGCTTGGTGACCTATATGAAAAAGAAAGTGCAACCTCGCAAGTTTATTGACTAAAAAAACTCATTGAACTCCACATGGAGAAGAGGCTTCAATGTCTAATCCCCTCAATGAGCTCAACACTATTTTTAGCCAATTGACATCTTAGAAGATTATCTTTCATGATTCACTGGAGGCTGTGTTTTTATTAGTCACCTTCCTGAAAGTTGCAATACTTTCAGAATTACCATGAGTAACTCTACATTTGTAGATGGTCTAAAGGATCTATAGTAGTAGCACAACAACACAAGAAGGAGGATAATGAATCAGTAGCATTAGCATTTACATCATCACAAGTTTGGGCTCAGCTTCGGCATTATCAAATTTATCTCCATCCTCTCCAAGTAGGCTTGGTGCTTGGACTACTAAGCTCATGAGATGGTTGCAATTACCACAGCAATAGATACTTTTAATTTTGATGAGGTATAGAATATATAGGCATGTAGGGTTATAGTATGCTACATAATTGAAGAGTGTTTTTGGCATCCACAGTAGAAGAATTTGATGACCATTAAGCATGACTTTTGTTGTTGAAACATGCGATCTTAAAATTTAGGTGCAAAGAGCACAAGATTATAGGCATAGGATGGTTTTGTCTTTGACCCTTGGATCCCATGGAGAAGATGGCATATAGACTTACTATGATTGATGCCTCACTATGGATGATTAACGAGTGCCAACATGTTGAGAAATAGACAAATGATGTATGTTCCAGGAAGAGTTGTCCTGAATCCCATATGCATAGTGAGGAGAGTGGAACAACCCAAATTCTCTAAAGCATTGTACTTGACTATCACTTTTATATGGAATGAATACAATGTCATGATGCTTTGTACTTTCAGTTAAGTGTCTTGTCATTGTCGATCCTACACAAGATTGTGTTTATGAGTCCAAGCTTCCATCTTGGAACCTAATTCACTTGTGTAACAGTTTGTCTCTACTTGTCCATGTCATTATGAGTTTAGTCTTCATCTTTCATCCACCATAGCTTGTGTCATGCTCTAGATCCGCATCTTGTAACATGGTATCAGAGCCCAGTTGGGCATGGCATAGCTCATACTCTGACTCCCTAGTCTCCCTTCATCTCTGGTGATTTCTAACAAGCTCACATTTAGCTCATGTCTCCAGTTTCAACCTCAAATCTCAGCTGGACCTTGTGGCAGCCATAGCCAAACTGCACCTACCCACCTTGGAGCTTCTGGATCTCTCTCTACAAGCCATATCTTCAAGTGATTCCTTCTGGAGATATCTTCCTCTGCTCAAGATGCTTCGTCTTGGCACATCAATCGATGAGATTACTACTCCTCAACTCCAACATTGTAGAAATTGAAACATGTTGTCATGTCTGCCCTCGTCCTCTATCGTATGCTCAAATCTGCGCCTACATGTTGCCATTGATCTTGTGGGTATAGGGCAAAGAAATCCCATAAAATAGGCGTACTTCTCACAAAAGGACTCCTAGAAATATCTCTTGTATGAGCTGCACCACAACTGAATACTCAGTCGCCTGTCAAACCCTAATCTAGGAAGCCATAACCAAAACTTCAAAATTTGACATTTTTCACAGTTTCTTCTCACTGAAGTTATCGACATTGATAATCACTAAGAAATACTCTCTGAAGTTCATTACAGTTTTGAAAGTGCCCGAAGAAGCTCATAAGTCATTCACGAAGTTTGTGAGAGAAAGCCAATTAAGTACCGACTAGTATTTATTAATACTCAACTAGTGTCAATTTGACACTAATTCTCTTGTATCTCTTGACACATTAAAATACAATCTTTTGCTAGTTAATTGAAGCTTATCAACATGGTAGAGCTTAAGCAAATAGCTAAATTCAATGGTGAAGGTTTTCATGCCTGGAAGGAGAAGACCATGTATCACCTGATGCAAAAGGACCTGTTTAAAGATGAAGCAGATAGCAATAATGAAGATGATGAAGACATGTTTGTTGCAAAAGGACTTGTGGGACCTATTTAAAGATGATGTAGATAGCAATAATGAAGATGGGTTTGTTGAAGAAGACCAGCTCAAAACCAAAGAATGGAAGAAGACGAATAACAAGGCACTAGGCATCATTGCATGGGGACTAAGTGATGATGTACTATGTCATATCTCTGGCATTAGAAATGCTTGAACTGCTTGGGAGGAACTTGATAGAATGTTTGGTACCCAAGCAAAGAACTCAAAGGTAAAATTACTCATGTAGTTTTATAAACTAAATATCAAAGATATTGCCTCTATGACCACACACATTAACAAGTTTAAGAGCCTAAAAACCCAACTTGCAACTCTTAAGAAGAATATTGATGAAGATGAAGTAATAGTTGTATTGCTTGCAAGTGTAAACAACCTTGTGTCCACTCTAAGTAATGTTCCAAGTCTCCCACTCAAAAATATTGAGCACTCACTACTTGATGGAGAAAGTAATTTTAAAAGCAAAGATGTAAAAGAGACCAACTCAAGGGAAAATCTCCTATACACCAAAGGAGCTACTTGACCCAAAGGAAGAGGTCAAGGATTCAATACCAACAACAAAAGTCACATGCAATGTCATTTTTGTGGTAAGACTGGCCATATTGCCAGTGAGTATTTTCACAAGAAAAGAGCATAGCATATGTAGGATGATCACCACCAAGGTCAATTCATGAATGAAGAAGAAGAAAAAGATACTTTTGCTACCATCAACAACTTTGACAGATTGTTTAAAGGGATCTGGTTCCCATAGTGGATGTAAAAACCCTACCAAGATTTAAAGTTTCAAGCCTTAACTTGACTAGGTTGCCAAAGAGCAAGTCTCTCGGTCCATGTACACATGCAGGGGGCAAAAGCCAACAAGGGTAGAGACTCATCATTTGAGGGGGGTGTTGAGAAATAGACAAATGATGTATGCTCTAAGAAGAGCTGTCATGAATCCCATATGTATGGTGAGGAGAGTGGAACAACCCAAATTCTATAAAGCATTGTACTTGACTATCACTTTTATATGGAATGAATACAATGCCATGGAACCTAATTCACTTGTGTAACAATTTGTCTCTACTTTTCCATGTCATTATGAGTTTGGTCTTCATCTTTCATCCACCATAGCTTGTGTCATGCTCTAGATCCGCATCTTGTAACACAATAATTATTGAAGATGAAGTTGTAGAGAAAGAGATGTTTGCACTCTTTTTGTTCACATGATCCTCTCATTCCATATCTCTTTCTTGTCATAGACACACCCTATTTTCTCTATCTAGTTTGTTTTTCATATCTCTCGATGTGCCATGAGAGATGTGTTGAGGATAGTCAAGATTCACAGCAGTGAAATCTTCATAGCTCTATTGTAACCAAGTTCCTCTTCTACCGATTATGATCCCTTCGTTACAAAGACTCTAATTTCCAAGACTACGATTACAACTATGTATGTTGGAGTGAAGATAGAATACACACTAGATTTTGATTTTGGTGTTTCAAACAAAACTCTAAAGTTTGTGAAATTAATTTCCTTCAAAATGGTGCATGGTTAGAGATTCCTACTGGTCTTGGATTTGAAAACAATGCTTTTTCTCATTATGTTGCAAGATTGGGCAAAGATTCATCATTGCCTGGGACCTATTGGCCCTTGTTTTTCAAAGGATTGATATTGCCACCACTAAAGTAGATACTTTACTCAACAAGTGGCTATATCCCTTGCTTGGTTATGGTCCATATATATAGCAGAATTAGTTAAATCTTCCTTGGAAGTTTTGAAGAGGGTATAACTGAAAATTGAAGTTCTAGACAATCACAAACATATTCATTTAAACAAGAATCTAGATCAGTCACCTTGACAACTATTGTGGCCTTTGTGTTGCTATCAAAAGATGATGTCAGCCATGATATCATTGTAGATACTAATCTATGCATTGATGTAGAGATTGATTGGCACTCTAATGCTATAGTCACCATGGATGCTATTAACTATTATAGTCATGTTTATTTTTGGCTTTATCTGTAATGAATGAAGCTCAAAGGAGAGAGAAGAATGAGTTGAACGGAGAGAAAGAGAGAAAGAAGAAGAGAAAGAAAGACTAGATGAGGAGAGAGAAAGACAAAAAAGAGGGGAGAAAGGAGGAGGAAGCCATGGAAGCTAGAGATGAAGGTGAAGAGTATGTTCCTAATAATAACTGGTTGCCGTGAATTGGGACTCTTACACCTTATATACCCCGGTCACTCTGACATGGTGCCCAACTCCTAGTTCTTATGTATCCTACTCATTACAAACCATCCCCATCTTGAAAGTTTTTGCCCTAAAAAATGTAGATAACTGGAGGCGAGTGATAGATGGGCTTAAGGAGTGGGGTGCAGAGTACTAATCTAAGCCACATTACAATGAAAATAGGTGGGTAAAGACTAGGGACAACATGTTATCCATGATAGACTTGTTGAGGTAAAATTGTCATAACTTTTGATAGGTTGCTCCAAATGGGGCGTGCCCCATGTTGAAACAGAGCTTATGACCTATGCTTTCAGCCCATGTAAGAGGTACATTGTTGATATTTGGGCAAGTACAAAATTGTTCTAAAATAGTGTGTAGTCTATAGGTCGAGTGTGGTAAAAAAGGGGCATGACTGGCTAATCGTCAGCTCGTTGGGCATCTTGGAGGTGAGGAAATTAATTAACAATAGTGGCAGGGTGCTAGGAGGCTTCTTCTAAGGGTAGGCTTTGCCATTTGATGAGGTACTCCTTGATGGATCAAGATCTTAAGTGCTTATCTCATTGCCCAATGATTGCCTCAGGAAAATACTAAATGATACCTTCTTCGTCAATGGGGGGAAGTTCTTCCACATAGTCCATTGAGGTGCCAATGAAGGGCTTCAACTGGTTGACATGAAACACATTAATCTTGGTGGTAGAGGGAAGCTTAAATCGATAGGCCAATTCACCAACTCTTCTAAGGATCTGATCGGGGCCATAGAAATGGTGGGCTAGCTTGTTACTACAAGCCTCTTTGAGAGTAATCGGACTTAGGTACTTTCAAGAGGACTAGCTCCCCTTCTTGGAATTCCAAATGCCTTCTTTTCTCAACAACATAGAGTTTCATGTGAGTTTGTGCCTTTCGAATATTCACTTTGCATTGCTAAAGTAGGGCCTACATGCGATCCAACTCGGCTTTGCTCCTGAGGGTTGATCTTATCATTGAATACGATTATAGGGAGGGGAACCTTATACCCATATAATGAGTCAAAAGGGGAAACCCCAAAAGTTTCTCATAAACTTAGCATCTCAATCATGCACTATGACTTGTGGCAAGCCATGCAACTTGAAGACATACTCCATAAACTGAGTGGCCACCTGAGTGGCAATGTATTGTGTCTTAGTGGGGATAAAGTGGGCATCTTTGATGAGGTGATCAACTACCATGCATATACTATTCCATCCCTTATTGGTAATGGGAAGGCTGAAGTCCATGGTGATATGTGGCCATTTCCCTTCAAGAATAGGAAGGGGGTGCAAGAGACCATTAGGCCTAAGTGTGCTGTCCTTGTTCTGCTGGCATGGAACACATTTGGTCATAAAATACTTGACATCCCTTATTTCCAATGAAAGCTCTTGTCAATCCTATCACATGTTTTGAAAACACCCAAGTTACCAATAGTGGGGCAAGAATGCATCTCTTCCATGATCTTCTATGTGAAAGGAGAGGTGTGGGGGATTTCAATCTTGCCATGGGACCAAACAGGGCCGTGCTTGAGCTGATATTGGGAGTTTTTGGCCATTACCTCATGCTATAATTTTTAGAAGATGTGGCTGAAGTCCTCATCCAACAAATAAGATTCTTGAAGATCCTCAATCCAAGATGCTATAATTTTTAGAAGATGTGGCTGAAGTCCTCATCCAACAAATAAGCTTCTTGAAGATCCTCAATCCAATCACTATGCAACTCTAAAATGGAGGATACTCTGCATGCCCACATCCGAGAGAGTGAATCAGCCATGATATTATATTTGCCTCGAGTGTGAGAAATATCCAGATCATAGTTTTGCAATGTCGTCACCCATCTCCTTTGCTTAGGAGTTAAATAGACCGAGTCATGAATTATTGGAGGACTCAATGGTCACTCTTTACTTAAAAGTGGCAGCCATATAAATAGTGGTGCCATTTCTTACCATCATGGAGGATGACCAACATCTCCTAGTCATACACGTTCATTTGCACCTCCTTGCCATCAAGCTTGTGGCTCTCAAAAGCAATCACACCATGCTTTTATAGCAAGACTACACCAATACCCCTACCACCGCTAGCATCGCATTGAATGGTCAACATCTTGGAGAAATCAGGGCATATGAAGATGGGGGCTGAGGTAAGCATTTCCTTCAACTGTTTGAAGCTATGATCAACAGTGTCATCCCAAAAGAAAGATTCTTGTTTTAGTCGATTAGTCAAAGGTGCTACAATGATGGCATAATACTTAATGAAGTTTATAAAATGAGAACAGACTAAGAAAACCACATAATGAAGTAGTGGTGGATGGAGTGGGCCAGTCCTTGACACATTGCACCTCTGAGGATCAGTCTATATGCCATTTTTACTAACAATGTGTCCCAAGTACTCCACAAATGTCTGCATGAAGATACACTTACTTTCCTTAGCAAAGAGTCGATGCTCTTCTCTGAATATATCAAACACCCTTTTGGCATGTGCCAAGTACTCCTCTTGTGACTTGATGTAGATGAGGATGTTGTCAAAGAAAATGAGCATAAACTTGAATAGGAAGGGGTGAATAATTTTATTCATGAGGCTCTAAAACGTGGAGGTGGCATTATTTAACCCAAAAGGCATCACTAGAAAATGATAGAGTCCGCGATTAGTCCTGAAACCCGTTTTGATCTCATCATTCTCTCTCATACGGATCTGATGGTAATTTGAGTGCAGATCAGTCTTAGTGAAAAAGCATGCCCCTTTCAACTCATCCAGCAAGTCATCAATCCATGGGATGGGATAGTGGTTCTTCATTGTGATTTTGTTCAAGTCTCTATAGTCGATGCACATGTGGAAAGAGCCATCTTTCTTTTTGACTAATAGAATAGGGGATGCATAAGGGGAAGAACTCGGTTCAATGAAACCCATGTCAAGCAACTCCTTAACTTTCCTTGCAACCTCTTCATGTTCACACTTGGAGAGTTTATAAGGTGGCTTGTTCACTAGCTTAGAATGGGGCTAACTTATACCAACCCCTCTCCATTCCTTATCTTTATTTCACCCAATTACTGCCTTTATTCTTAGTGCATCTCCTACCCTCTATCTTAAATTCACCCAAAAATTACTTCAAAACCTTCAACCCCCTACCTCCTCTTCTATCTTACTACCAAAGCTCACTCCCCATAGTCCAAAACTTCTTCCTACTCAACCAAACATTATACTTCTTTGGGCTTATCCTTCTATCTCCTTGACCATCATCTTGCAGATAGGAGAGCCTTAGAAGACTATCAAAGGCTCAAAGGAGAATCAAGAGAGAGGACGTAGTAGGAGAATTGGTGTGTGAATAATGGCCCCAAAGCGAAGCAATGTTGGGGTTGGATGAGAAGTAGCATGTGCAAGTAATGTTCCTATCGTGCCAACTCAAGTTTAGGTGTTTCCTTTGTACTTTTGAGAGTAATATTGATGCAAAAACAATAGAAATACATTAACAATATATATTGTGACAACTTGATAGCCCAAGATCCTTTGTACACTTGAGAGTCAAGCAGATGGAAAAAAAAGGTGCTTAGGAGGAAATCCCAATAGGAATAACCCCTTCCATGATGGTACATGGTTTGTGATTAGAGCTTCTTATATTGTGACAACTTGATAGCCCAGGATCCTTGTGTACACTTGAGAGTCAAGAAAATGGACAAAAAAAAAAGTTGCTTAGGAGGAAATTCCAATAGGAACAACCAAGTCCATGATGGTACCTAGTTTGTGCTTAGAACTTCTTAATCAATTGGATGTTTTATATTGTGATGGTAAAATAATTGCTTGAGGAATTTCTACACGAGTCAGAGTTAAATCCTTCCTTTGAAAGGAAACTTTATGCAATTTTTAAAAACGTTCAAGGAAGTTAAGATAATTAGGGATGATAGTTGGGCATTATTGTGGTTGTCTCATAAAAAGTAACTAGTAAAGAGAGATTGATCTCTCAAGCTAGCAAGGGTTAGCCATAAATATCAACCTTTTTTTACTAGAAAGTTGTCTAGCAAGGTATTCCCATGAGTATTTTACTCTTGAATGGAAGAATAAATATTGATGAAAATGAAGAAAAAAAGATAGATTGATATTTCTTAAAAGGAAACCTTTGATACTTGAAAAAGAAGCATCTCATCATGAAAAACCAAGACCCAAGATTAAGAACCATGATTTAAATCAAGCAGAACCTATGCTTCTAAGCTCAAGGATTAGACAAACCCTTATGTACATCATAACTGCTTGTTACATGGAAAGGAGTATTTGCATTGGTTGTCGAGTGCAAGAAATAATTTGTCCAAAATAGGTTAGTTGGTTAGATGTACTAGAATTTTCACCAAGAGAGCTAGATTACCACTCCGTATATACTAAGTCTGATATTGGATGCGAGAAATCTCTTAATAAGGAGATGCCAACTAGCCTAGAGGAGACCTAGCTATAATTCCTTGAGCATATTAAGACTAGCTTAACCCCTACAAGCCCATGTATATCTCTTAGAAGGCCCTGATGCTAGCTAAAACTCGATGGATTATTTTGGCCTTTCGGTAGAGACTTGATATGGCCTAGAAGATTTAATGTAATAAGGATAAAGATAATAAAATTTGAATAAATATTTTGTTTTCCAAAATGATGGTTTTTCTTGTATTCGTATTCATGTTTAACTTACGTAAAGGAACACTATCTAATTGGTTAAATTATGAATCTAATTTTTATTTATCAAAATTAATTGTGTAGATTGATCCAGGAAACTAAAACTACTCCCCGAGGGAAGTGGGTGGATGGATCTTTCCTATGGGAGGATGGTCTTGGTTAGCTGAGAATTTGTAAAGAAAATTGAAATGCTAGATTAGCATCACTTAGGAAAGGATCGAATATGTTGACCATCCTAGTGTGTCATTCTAGACCATGACTATTGCCATTTTAGGGGGTTGGACTCACTAATATACATTATGGTTAGATGGGTTGATACCTACCACTTCTCCTATTTTCTCACTCTCTTTGAATCAAGTGCAACAATACATCACTTTGGTTTGAGGGACAATAGCAAAAGCAATTGCTCTAAAGTCGAGCTAGACAATACTGATAGAAGATTGTACTATTAGTTTAGGCCTCATTTTTAGGTTGGTCCTTATGGAGTTAGGTGGAGCTTTCCTTGTGAGGTAGACTCAAGAAATTTGAGGTTATGGATGTCTATTTATTCCAAGGGAGTTACAAATGGAAGTTACCTTGATGGATTAAGTTAGGATTTATTAGATAGGCACGTTTTAGTATCAGAGCAAAAGAAAAAAGTAGATATGAATCTAGATACTGTTTGTAAATTGTATAAAAAAAAACATGAGCTAGCCGAGTATAAATTTTTATGATTTATTTTGCCATTAGTGCCTAATATATTTGGATCAAAAGGATAAAGCTTGGAAGTGCTTTCTAATATTTTGAGCTATGATTACATTAGCCATGCGTTCTCTACACTTTGAATGGAGAGATTCAATTATACACACATTAGATTGAATTTATGATGCTTCTAAACCATCCTTCTTCATTTTTTTGTGAAGAATATTGGATGTAGAATGGCATGTGTTGCTTCATCAAAATAACAATCATCTTCCCTACATTCAAACCAACCATAAATATATATAGTGAATGGTAAGTCTAAAAGTGGTCAAAATATATTTTTGAAGAATCCAACGCTAATCCTATTAAATTTCACAAGAGGACAATAAGTTTGGCTAAATCGCTACGTATATGAAAAAGTAAATAAAGTTATTCCAATTGATAGAGTCGCCATTCTAGGCTGAATTTTACACCAAAATTATTTTAATGAAGGTTATTCAGACCTTTCTTCCAAATACAAACTCCTAAATGTTTTTTTTGAACTTCCATGCTATTATACTATTGATGTATTGAGGTTTTATGCATGAATCTTTATGATAGGATTATTATCATGATGTAATGCCTATTGGCTATTGAAAAAATGGTATCTTTATTGGCTGTTGAAAAAACGGTATCATGATGTAATGCCTATTGGCCAAGGTTAATACATAAGGTATATTTATTCCAAAAAATTGAAGAAATGGCACTTAAAGATATTTCCACTACAATGGACCATGCCATTATAAAAGACAACGCCCAAGTTAAATCAACTTCATCAACAAGGGAGATTTTGTATCCAAAATAGAGGTGCATAAGGAAGAGCAAGAGAAAGGCGTATTATAGTGATCCACTCCACTCTTGATAAGAAGGCTATTAACCACATGAAGGTAAAGGATATGAAGGAAAAGAAGACCCTAAAGGCCCATAATATTTTGACAAAAAATAGTATATTTTGGAAGAAATCATTGTATATGTTGTATGGGGAGCTAGAGTTCCCCTCATGCAAATTGTACTTATAATTAAGAGAGACACCAAAGGCTAGGCCTACGTAACTCATTTGTAATCAACCAGTCTAAGTTGATACAAAAGAAAAGATCCATCACAAGCCCAAAAAGGGGGTTGGATCCCCAAGGGAGATAGGGAAACTCTAATCCCAAGTTTTTGTATAAAAAGGATGGAAGGGAATGGAAAAGGCTCTTGTTAACCCTCAAATGAACGAGGTGGAAAATCGAGAAAATTTAAAGTAGAAGACAAAGCCAAGGCAAAAGTGGAATGGAGAACGAAGGCACGCCAAGAAAAATTGGAAAACACAAGAAGTGTGAAAAAGTCCTAAATCAAGGAGAGATGCTCAAGAAAAAGCGCAAGTCAATACTTTTGTAAAAGTGCAAGGTGCACCGTGATTTATTTTTAAGAGCACCAGGCTTTGACCTATGCAAATTGTAAAGGTAGATGGGCGGTAGAAAGGAAGCTAGGAAGATAGTAGAACAATGGAAAAAATGGCCTAGGCTATGGCCAACCATGTAAAAAGGGGATGACTACCAAAATGGGATTTAGGGCTTTGTATATAAAGTTCAAAAGATGAATGAGAGCTCATTATTTAATGTGTGGCAAAGTGAACTGGTGCACAGATCGGATGTTGTATGCTCGTGTAGTGAACGCCGGAAGGTCCCCAAGAATAAAAGAACTCTACTTTTTGCACAAAACTCAAGGTAGAAAGCATGCACGACATGAACAAGAGACCAATTGGGTGCAATCTCCCCCCATGCCTTGTGTGAGCGCTCCACAAAGCATGTATTTTATGTATTAATCATCTTCAAGCTCAAATAATAGCCCAAATTACAAAATAGCACGCTTTTGGCTTTTGAGTTTGCTTAAGCACAAAATAGAAATAAAGCTAATGGGTGGGCGCCCAAAGAGTCAGGCATACCCAATACAATGTCCAAATACAAATATCATAATCGTGCGCCCATGCGCATACAAAATAATAAATATCCAACGCCTTAATAAATAGGCACGACAAAATATAGGCGCCATGCCTAAGGTATGCGCCCATCAAAATATAAGTGATAACTCGAATACACGCTATCCTCCAATGCTTTCCTCCGCCACTACTGCTATCTCTACACATCAACTGAAGCATTCACAATCGTTAGTAAAATAATACAATTAAACCGACAAAAGTGAATACCTAGTAGTCTTCAGCTACATAAATAAATCAACTGGTTAGAAATCAATCCTAACCTTAATTTATCACGAGTGCGCACTCTAAACTCATAAATGTTTATTAATTTAATATGTATTTTGCGGAATCACCGCTATGGAATCACCCATGTACACACTAAATTCATGAAACGCCCGAAAAGGATAGGCGTCCCCATCAACTTCTCGCACAAAGAATCAACTTTGTGTATAAGCCCCGGTCAACAAAGTTTACGGAATCCACCGTAAAGCCTCACAGAATCCACCGTGAAATATGCCTCCTGGCATCATACCCCCGGGGTGGGATAGCAATTGTCCTCAATTGCTATTAGCTCAATGTGGAGCTAATAGAGTGGGAAAAGTATTTAAGTCTCTAGCGTGCATCCATTGGGCTTCTTCAACAGGCTGGTTTTTAAACTTGACCAAATATCTAGAATATCTACGGCCAGTTCTAGTGGTCATAAAGTTAGTATCGATGATAGCTTCAGGTTCAAGTATCTTAGTTTCTTCATCTAGTAAAGGTGGGTTTTCATAAACAGGGTATACAGGTAATTGGCCTCTAAAGGGTCGTAATAAACTAATGTGAAAGGTGTTGTGAATTTTCTAGTGAGGTAGTAGTTCTAACTTGAATGCATTGTCATTGATTTTGTGATTGATCTTAAATGGTCCATAGAATCTAGGTGCTAATTTCACAACTGGGTGTTTATCTACACTTTGTAATCTACATTTCTCTATTCTTAACCAAACATAGTCATCAAATTTGAAATTCATGGCCTGTCTTTTCTTATTGGCTTGTTTTGTATATGATTGCTGGGCTTTGGCAATCATGTCTTTAACCTCATAAAAAATAGTAGCGTGCATGCTAGCAATATCATCAGCACTCTGAATTCTATTTGATAAAGATGCAACAGGTGTAGACAAACTATAACCATAAATCACTTCAAATGGTGCTTTCTTTGTAGCTATGTGTGGTGTATTGTTATATGCAAACTGCAGTAAATGCAAATGTGTGTCCCATGTCTGTGGTTTAGAAATAGTGTAAGCACGTAAAAGATCTAAAATAGTACTGTTAGTGGCTTCTGTTTGTCCATTAGTTTCAGGATGAAATGCAGATGAGAAATCAATCTTTGTTCCTAGGTTAGCAAACAAAGTAATCCAAAAGTTATTACAAAATCTAGAATCAGGTCAGAAATAATAACTTTTGGTAATTCATGATTAGCGAAAACAGTTTTCAAAAATAATTGTGCTGCCTAAGATGCTGTTAAAGTTTTCTTACATGGAATGAAATATGCTTGTTTACTAAACATGTCTACAATAGTCCAAATCATATCATGGTTAGCTTTAGTATTAGGTAAACCAGTAATAAAATCCATAGAAATTTGTTCCCATGGTCTTGATGGAATAGATAAAGGCATAAGTAAACCATACTGTTTACCATGATGCCTCTTAACTCTTTGACAAACCAAACATTCAGAAACAAAGTTAGATACATCAGTGTCTATATGTGGCCAATAAAGTTACCATGATGCCTCTTAACTCTTTGACAAACCAAACATTTAGAAACAAAGTTAGATACATCAGTGTCCATATGTGGCCAATAAAAATCTTCAGTCAATGTACGTAAAGTAGATATAATACCTCTATGACCTTGATATGGAGGACAATGAATCTCATTCAAAACAAAAGATCTCAATGGAACTGTAATACATAATCTCTTTTCATAAAACATGAATCCATCATTGTAAGACAGTGAATCAATAGGAATCTAGTTATTTCCAACTAATTTATTCCAATCAGCATGAAAAGTAATGTCCTGATGATAAGTATCTTTCATAGGAGTTAGAGAATCAAATGATATAACAGAGATATTATGAATGGTCGGTCTTCTACTTAATGCATCGGCCACTACATTTTCTTTACCTGGTTGATATTGGATAAGGGGATGAAAACTCTGAATAAAAGCTGCCCATTTGATATGTCGGTCAGATATTTGGGGTTGACTAAGGAGATGTCTAATGCTTTGTTGGTCAGTCTTAATCATAAACTCAGAACCCATTAAGTAATGTTTCCATTCTCTTAAAGCTTGTACAACAGCTAACAATTCTTTATCATATGTGGAATATTTAAGTTCGGATGGTTTCAGTTTATAGCTAGAATAGGCTATGGGATGATTATCTTGCATAAGTACGGCTCCTATTCCAGATCCGCTAGCATCAGTAACTACTAAAAAGAACGGTCTATTAAAATCAGGTAGTTGTAATATAGGAGCATAGGTTAATGCATGTTTCAATAAATCAAAAGATTTCTGTTGATTATCAGACCAATGATAAACAATACCTTTCTTTAAAAGTTTAGTCAAAGGCAAAGCAAGTAATGAAAAATTTCACACAAACTTCCTGTAAAAACTAGTAAGACCTAGGAAAGAACGTAACTCATGGGGTATAGGCTAGTTCAATATTGCTTCTATCTTCTTAGAGTCAACCTTAATACCTTCTGATGACACAATATGACCTAGATATTCAATTTCTATTTGAAAGAACTCACTCTTTTCTGGATTAGCATACAATTGATTATCTTTCAACAACTTGAAAACCAAAGACAGATGTTCATAATGCTCTTTCTCATTTTTACTGAATACCAAGATATCATCAAAGAATACTATAACACAATGCTGATATTTCAAAAATATGCGATTCATCATTTTACTAAATGTAGCAGGTGCGTTAGTCAATCCAAAAGGCATCACTAGAAATTCATAATGACCAAATTGTGTTCTAAATGCAGTCTTGAATATGTCAGATTTATCTAATCTCACTTGATGATAACCAGATTTAAGATCTATTTTACTAAATATGGCAGAACCTTGTAGTTTATCCATAAGATCATCTACCCTAGGAATTGGATATCTATTCTTTACAGTAATCTTATTCAGGACATGATAAATCAATGCACATACGATAAGTATTATTATTCTTCTTTACCAATAAGACATGTGCGCCAAATGGAGAACTACTAGGTTTAATTAATCATCTGTTTAATAATTCCTCAACTCGATTTTGAATTTCTTTCTGCTCTATCTGATTATGCTTATATGGTGCTTTACAAGGTGGTTGTGTGCCAGGAATTAAATCTATTTTGTGGTCTTCAGGACGTGAAGGAGGTAGTCCAGGTGGTAGATCTTCAGCAAAACAATCTTTAAATTGTGCAAGGAAGTCTTTACGCCTAGGGTGCATATGTTTTTCTTTAGCTTGAAGTTCATTCACCCAAATTAGATAAGATTTACTACTTTTGCGTAACGCACGTTTAGCTTGAGTATGAGTAAGCAATGGGAAAGCATTAGATGCGTGCATACCACACAATGTAATGTGTTTTCCTTGAAAATGAATTTTAATTGAATGCATGGAATAATCTATGTCAGGATTATGTTGATGATGCCAAGGCATACCTAGGATAATATCACTGGACTGTAATGGTAGAACTAGAAAATTCCTTCTTTCAGTGTATTCACCAATTTGAATTTCTAAATCATGCACCTCTTGTGTTCCATTATACCTTGTGCCTAAGAATGCTGCTTTAATGTGATAATGCATATGAACAGTTTGTAATTTCAATTCTTTCACTAACTTTGCAGAAATAAAATCATGTGTACTACCATCATCATGCAAAATAATCTTTTCCTTTCCATGTACTAAACATTTCATTGTCAACAAAGAATGTGGAGTTGGCATACCTGGTAAAGTATCCGAAGGAGTAGTAATGTCGTCCTCATCTTCCGTAAAGTTAGGCATTTCCTCATGTTCTTCATCTTCCATTGCTCCAAGATAGTTGATATGGACAGGTGGCTTCTTCGATTGGCAATCGGCTGCTAGATGTCCAGGTTGATGGCATTCGTAACACACTATAGGTTTGGCTTTAGATACATTGTTTGCAATGGTAGAAAGTCTAGGAATTTTAGGATTTGGCTGTGAAGATGGCTTAGGGTTTTGATTGGTATTTGATGGCAAAGCAGGTGGTTTTGTCCAAGACTTACGGAAAGATGATGAAGGAAATCGACTTTGATTGAATCTTCTAAAATTTGAATTGAATTGCTTAGAACCATAGTTACCATTTGCTTGAAATTGTTATGGACGATTATCTCTTCCTCGAAGCTTGTCTTCAGTGTCATGAGCTAAAGAAATTGCATCTTCAAGAGTTGCAGGTTTGAATATATTGACTTCAATGTAGTAATGCCCAAGTAATCCAGACATATACTTGCGCTTATGAGTCGCTTCAGGTACGTCTTCAAGCATGTGTAATTGGAGTAAGGCATTCCAAAAGTGTTCGGTGTACTGAGAAATAGGCTCACGATCTCTTCGCTGAAGAAGGTCCCATTGCTTTATGGCTTTTTCATGGAATTGTGGAGGAAGGAAATTCTGCATAAACTTCTTCTTGAAACTCTTCCAGGTAGTAGGACAATCTATGCTCTTACGAACCACGGTCCACCAAAGAGATGCTCTACCCACTAAATGATTAGTGACACACTTGATTTTATCTTTTTTCGCGTATGTCTCTTCATGAAAGTAATCATCAAACTGACTGATGAATGCAAGAACAGTTTTTCCATCTCTAATGCCATTGAAAGTACCGAATTTGAAATTTCTTTTACTTATCTTTGTTTCTTTGCGGATGGATTGAGATTCAAGAGTCACATCGATGGTTCGTCAGATAATATCTTCGGGTTGTGGTCCATCTTTGTCGATAGTTGATCATTGTAAATTGGCCAATTGAACGTGCAAGGCTTGCCAGGCTCTTCGTTCTTCATCCAACTGCATCATAATTAAATCCAACTTTTGTTCCATCATAGCTTCAGGAAGATTGCCTTCAGCCATTAAATCATCTATATTTTGTTCCGTCATCCTATAAAAATTCAAAAGACCTCAAACTCTCAAAATCCAATTAGCGGGATGAGCGTAGCTCAAAGTCGGGTATACAAGGCTTATAGATTTTTGTTTGGCTTTCATGGTCTTCGACTTTTGCGGTTGTGGGATTTGAAATCTTTGTAAAATCTGCGTATGTCCTTCTGCATGTGCTGAAACTGGTTCAGCAAGTCCGCGTATGCGAACAGAGTCTTCCAGGGAACAACTTTGCAGTTCAGTGCTTCTGCGCAGAAACAGTCCTTATGGGAGTTTTTGGCATAAGTCAGTTCTGACTTATGGTGACTTAACTGACTTGCAGAGTAAGTAAATTTAGACTTGCAAAATCTGAACTTGCAGACTTTGAAGATTTGTATGATTGGAGACTTGATTGACTTAGCTTATAGCTAAGTCTGAAAGAAACGTCGAATTTTAGGGGGGGCCGTTTTTTTTAATGCGTAGAAAATCACGCTGAGATCTCCTGATGCCGCCGATTTTGAAAATTGATGAGCTAAGCTTTTAAAAAGCTTAGCTTTGAAGCTTTTAAGCTTTATGAAAGATATGAAACTTATCTCTTTTGTTTGAGAAAAACGACTTGAGTAGGGAGATATTGATGTGGTCCTCCACCTCCTCAGGCCGGTCCTTCGCAATCAAAGGCTGTAGACAGAGGTTCTTGACCGCCAGGAATCCACCCGTATCAACCATTCGCGATGAGACTGACTGTAGAGCTCGGTCGTTCCAGGAGCTCCGCCTTCGCACAAGATGGGTAGCGATTGGAAGCTCTCGATCTCAGCTTCGCTCTGATACCACTGGTGCATAGATCGGATGCTGTATGCTCGCGTAGTGAACGCCGGAAGGTCCCCAAGAACAAAAGAACTCTACTTTTTGCACAAAACTCAAGGTAGAAAGCATGCACGACATGAATAAGAGACCAATTGGGTGCAATCTCCCCCCATGCCTTGTGTTAGAGCTCTACAAAGCATGTATTTTATGTATTAATCATCTTCAAGCTCAAATAATAGCCAAAATTACAAAATAGTACGCTTTTGGCTTTTGAGTTTGCTTTAGCACAAAATAGAAATAAAGCTAATGGGCGGGCGCCCAAAGAGTTAGGCTTACCCAATACAATGTCCAAATACAAATATCATAATTGTGCGCCCATGCGCATACAAAATAATAAATATCCAACGCCTTAATAAATAGGCGCCATGCCTAAGATATGCGCCCATCAAAATATAAGTGATAACTCGAATACATGCTATCCTCCAATGCTTTCCTCCACCACTGCTGCTATCTCTACACATCAACTAAAGCATTCACAATTGTTAGTAAAATAATACAATTAAAGCGACAAAAGTGAATACCTAGTAGTCTTCAGCTACATAAATAAATCAACTGGTTAGAAATCAATCCTAACCTTAATTTATCACGAGTGCGCACTCTAAACTCATAAACGTTTATTAATTTAATATGTATTTTACAGAATCACCCGCTATGGAATCACCCATGTACACACTAAATTAATGAACCCCCCGAAAATGATAGGCGTCCCCATCAACTTCTCGCACAAAGAATCCACTTTGTGTATGAGCCCCGGTCAACAAAGTTTACGGAATCCATTGTAAAACCTCACGAAATCCATTGTGGCACGGAATCCACCGTGAAATATGCCTCCTGGCATGGACTCTCTCTCTTTTCTTCTTCTTCTCTTCTCTTCCTGCTGTGAGTGAGTGAGTGAGGGAGTGTGTGAGGGTGAGGGATCTTGGAGCTGAGTCCCTCCTCCATCTCTCCTCTTTTTCTTCTCTTCTCTTCTTGCGTTTCATGCATGGCTATGGAGGATGGAGCTTGGAGATGGAGGTTTCAGGATGCTTGAGCTTGCATCAAGAATCATGGAGCTATCAGAGTGCTTGAGAGAGAAAGCAACTCTATCGGGCATCAAGGTAAGCTCACTACACTCGTAGAGAGGGATGGAGCGTCGGCTATGTGAGAGGCAACAATTAGTGCTCACTTGAAACTCTTGAACAATAAGCGGTCCGTGGGTCTCGACGGTTGAGCTTGCTCTTGCCTCTACATTTTGGTTCTGTTGTCGGGACCATAGATTCAAGTTTGAGCGCTTGTGTGCTTCAAATCGAGCATCGAAGTAAGGGTTTCATCTCTGAATCGAAGCTTGAGATAGATAGAAGTTTTGGGTTTTAATCCATGCTACAAGTGAGTATTTTTGGTTTTTTTATGATTGGTTGAGTAGAAGAAATCCCCATTAAGTACCTTGCTTTTGATTTTTGTCGCATTTAGAGTAGGATAGGTAGGAGAAATAAGAGGAAATCAGAGAGGGAAGCTTGAAGTTCAATGTTGTAAAACAGTCCTGAAGAAGAGAGAGAGAGAGAGAGAGAGAGAGAGAGAGAGAGAGAGAGAGAGAGAGAGAGAGAGAGAGAGAGAGAGAGAGAGAGAGAGAGAGAGAGAGAGAGAGAGAGAGAGAGAGAGAGAGAGAGAGAGAGAGAGCTTGTAGGTCTAGTCTATATCAGATCGATTGGAGCATATCAGGACTTTCAGTGAGATTCAGGTATGGAATGCCCTTGGCCTATACTCCTGCTTGACTCCTGGAAGTTCTGGTAGCTACTATCAACATCTATATCTAGATTTTTGGCAAATAAGTGATCAACACGCATTTTAGCTGGCGGAATCAGATGCTTCCCACAGTGTCCAATTCTCAGAATCGGACGCCTCCCATAGTGTCGAATTCTCAAAATTGGACTGAGTGAACCATTTGATTCCCAGAATTGGACACTCAGAAAAACCCACCTTGTCCGATTAGACACCTTGTCTGATTGTGAAAATCGAACAACCCATAATCGGACCACTCAGACTCAGACCACGGCTAATTAGACCAACTCCAATTGGACACACTACCTGTTCGATCAGATGCTTGACCCATCCGATGCGACGATCAGACCATAGAATTGGACCCCAACTTGAGCTGGACTGACCAAACGAGATAACACAACAAAAAAACCTAGAAGCTGGCATAAATAGTTAGGAACCAAACACAAGACCTTGTCAAGCCAACCCGTAGACAAGAGTACCAGAGCTAAATGCACTTTGGTTTTTCACCCACTCAAATTTCTATCACTCAAAGCTCAATTAAGGAAAGCTAAAAGTCTGATTTCGCACAGTACATAGAAAAGAGCACACATGCGCACCCATGCACAGAGTGAGAGTATGTTGAGGATTGATTGTAAGTAACAAGGAACACATCTGGACTTAAGAACTCGAAGGAAACCCACTAGTTTAAGAAGTCCCAAAGACATAGAAGGGATATTGAATCCCCAAAGGTAGGACCAAGAAGAGAACACGGCCAAAAATCTGAATGCAACAAGAATAGACTACTGCAGAAGTGGATCTACCCGCCGACTTTATCAACTTGATTCATAACTTGGCAGAACAGGAAATCCTATGTATGGAAGAAGGTAGCTCAGGCCGTAGAAGCAATGAGGAGCTTAACGCAGGAGACTTTACTGAGGTTATCCAACAATTAGTGTACAAATATGATGCTCAAACCCAGCTGGAACACCGCGGTAGACCAATCGAGGACATCATGGCAGATTTAGAGGAGGAAAGAAAATTGGCCCGCAGAGCTCTACAAGGCCCTAGCGGCGTACAACCAAGATCAGTAAACTAGGAACTTATGCTAGAGCTTAGAAATGTGAGAGATCCAGAGAGTACTAGCCTTAGCGGGCAGCGGGCAAGAATCTGTCAGAGAGTGAGAGAGCAGGCAAGAATTTGTCAAAGAGTGAGAGAGTGCTAGAAGGGGATCTCATGTTGAGCGAGCTCTTGACAATGCAGCTGCTAGATAACACGGTCGCAGAACAAAGTGCCGCAGCATTGGCAACATCACTATTGACAGGGTTGGGAGTTGACCAAGGGTCTAGGAGCCAATCGAAAATCCCTGTGGTAGCAAAGCAGCTAGATAAATACCAAGCAATCGACAACCCACATAGCTTTGTGGAGTAGTTTGAGCAAGTCTACGAAGCCAAATGCCTCACTGATCCTACTCAACACTCCCAAGCCTTCGGACTATGCTTAGGCAACAAGGGTTGGACATGGTACACAAGTCTAGATGTTGCAGAGCGTGCTGATTTCAATGGCCTGAAAAATCTATTCATTAAGAGATTTTCGGAACATGGATACTCTGATAACCTGTTAGTGCGGCTTATGTACGTCAAGCAGAAAGAGAGAGAGGACATTCGAGATTATGTGACCCATGCAAGGAGCCTCTTCAAGAGAATTCCCATGGGTGAGAGAATAACCGAAAGGGTGGTATCCACGGTATTCATCAACGGAATGTAGGGTGAGGAGCTCTACAAAGCCTTGGCCAGCAACTCAAGCTTGTAGCTAGACGCACTGGCAAGGGTCTTTGAAGAAGCTATTATAGTGGATAACCAACTCAAGGAAAGAGGCTCCAGAGGCTTGAATCAGGAAGAGTCGAGTGCTAGGAGTTCCGAGAGAGCCTCAATGCTGAGTGAGAGAATAGACTCAAGCACTCAGGACAAAGGGAAGGGCACTGAGTTGGGACAAGAGCTAGCAAAGATTAGGATGGACATAGCCAAACTACAGGAGATGATGAGACAACCAATACACCCACACATCCAATGTGTGCATTGTAGCGGAAACCACTTGTTAGTTGAGTGTCATGACCCTAGGTTATGACCTTGTGCTAATTGCGGTAGGTTCAACCATGACACCATGCATTGTCGATCACCTCGAAGGCTCCCATACCTGTAGCTTTATGGTGAACTCCACCTTGTGAACATGTCACCAAACTTCTTTGGAAGGGGAGCCTTGTTGGCTCTTCCGGCACCAAATGACACTAAACCTACCATCCCTAGGTGGATGAGCCTAGCAATGATGAGCCGTATGTGAACCCATGCATGTCATACGATGAGGAAGGCAATGCTATCATCATAGACTATCAACCAGTACCGGTGATGGCGTTGGAAAGAGGGAGAGGCAGAGGCCTAGGAGGGCAAGCCTTAGAGCCAATTGTGTGTTGGACTTGTGGTCACCCAGGACATACTTCTTTGCGCTGCCCCGAGAGGGAGCAAGCAAATAAAGATAAGATTGACTTAAGATGCACTAAGTGTGGAATCACTCATCTCTTTGTCAATTTTCCTAGACAAAGGCCATCCTCTAGTTCAGTAAACGAGTCATCGGTTCCATTGGGGTTGTTCGGTATCGAGAAACTCGATGGGGAGGCAACACCTATTCCATTACAGGTCATGACCTGCACGCAAACGAGAAGCAAGCCGGCATATCATTACCAAAGTCTAGCAACCTTGACACAACCTCAGTTGGAAAGAAGAGCTAGAGATGAAGGAAGAAAAGATCAGATGCTAAGGTCACCCTCAAAACTGAAAGTGCCACAACACTACCGGTTGGAAGGAAACTCATTGATGTTGAGGAAGAAATGTCGACTCTACGGACGATTGAGAAGGAAAGTGTTAAGGTCGGGGAGTACCCCAATCGGAAGCGCCAACTCGAAGCCATCAAGAAGGTGGGACAATGGGTGAGGGAGACCCAGGAGCACCTAAAGGATACTAAGTTCACATTGGAGGATGAGATCGACGATCGAGCATAGGCACCCCAATCTCTCTCCCACAATCAAGGGAGACGGTGGAACCACAAGCTGGGCTGCCTGGACAAAGTCTAAATGCTTCAGGCCAACAAAATAATCAAGGCCATTGGCCAAGAACCAAAGACCTAGAAGATAGGCGAGTGATTAGCCACCTCCTCAATACACTAGTGACCACCCCAGTAATTGTGAGCTTAGGCAACCTGCTTAGGCAGCAACCAACACTATGGTTGGAGCTAAAACAGTGGGTTGAAGAACCAAATGAGCTAATTGCCATATCCTTGCCTGAGCATGATGTAGAAACTCAAATACTGAGCCTAACGTTGCATTCCATGTCTAAATCCCTGCACGTCAACGCCTTTTGGGAAAGCACGAAAATGCATGCAGTCTTGCTAGTCTTAGCACTGGGAGATGTCATAAAAAAGGGGATTGTGGACACAGGGGTAGGAGTGAGTGTACTAAGCCATGTGGTACTCCAAACTTGGGGTAACCCATCAGTTGAGACTGCTAGGTTTAACGTCACATTGGCAAATGGAATGAAGGTGAAGCCATTCTCGGATTGTTGAAAAATTGGCCAGTAAAGATCGCAGGGATCCAATTCTCTGTTGACTTCATAGTCATGAAGGGAGTGGACTACGACATTTTGCTAGGTTGACCCTAGATGCGCACAACGCGAGAGTCGTAGAGGACTGGGGCAATGGTCTTATCTTCTTAGGCAATCGAGCAAAAGCCATGAGAATAGAGATGGACAAGTGAAAGACTATGCCAATCAACCTTGATGCCATCTCCATCATGCTGAAGGGTGGCAGACAAACTAGGGGATCCTATGGGGCTCTTACCAAGTATATCTCGTGCCTTGAGGATGAGCGAGACTGGATGCACGTTCTTGCTACCATCGACCTACCATTCTCATATACTGAGGTGTATGAACAAGCTGTCAAGGCAATTGATAAGTTCAAGGACACACATTCAGTGCTAGTCTGCATGATGATTGGGAGTCTACGTGGATGACCCACTCATGTTGCATTTCGAGTCCCGAGCAATAGATGCGAGCTCCAAGAGATCCTAGGGTACTTAACCAACAAGTTGGCTAGCAATCCAGGCTAGCAATCTAGCAGCGATCCTTAAGCCACTCCAATATCTCTTGGATGAGCCTAAATGGTGATGGTCCAAGGTACATGATTTGAACTTGTACAATTGGACCTTACTCCTCGACCAACAAGAAGGGAATTGTTAGAACCACGAGAATTAGGAGCGACTAGACAAAGACCGACGACGAATATGCGGACTGTTGTTCTTTTAGTGATGAGAGCGAAAGGGAAATCGATACCCTAGAGTATGACACTAGGGGGCATATAATTGAACAAATACAAGTAGACCCCAAACCGCACAAGTGGAGTGCACTTAGAGTGGAGAAGGCAGTCAGACATAAGGACTGTGATCGAACTTGGTTGGAGTACATGGGTGCAATCACCTATGAGTAGGCAGGCCTAGCCTAACCAAGTGACACACCACTACTGTAAACGGACTCACTTTCTGAGCTACGACCACACCGGGAGAGAGCCCCTCTTTTAGCAAAGACGTAGAGTCCAATTTCGAATCAAAAATCATCTCAAATAGTGACCCAGAAATACCTTGGCCTCCCAAGACTAGATGCATTAAGGTGGACCTACCCATCCTATGACATAGATAGTTAAATGAGGAACTACAAACACGAAGCAAAGAAATGTGGAAAGACGAACAAAGAAAACCACAAGACCTACCAAAATGATTCTCAAGGTTCAAAAAGGCGATAGGGTGGTGATTTTGTTGGGAGCCAAATGACAGGGGCAAAAAAAACGAACCAATCGAGGGACCCGCCAAGGTTAAAGGGGTCAATTTAGCTAAGGAAGGGGAGATCCCAGGACCTGTCTTTTTTAGCAGATGACTAGGTTGAGCAAGATGAAGCAAGTCTCGTTACTCTCCTACGAGAGTATATAGACGTCTTTGCTTGGTCCCTAGAAGAACTTAAAGGGGTAGACCCGAGTGTGGTGACCCACAATATACCCATGACACCTGACGCAACGCCCACCAAGTAGCAATTGTATCCCATGAATCCAAAGCACGCTCACACCGTTAAGGAAGAAATTGAAAAACTAATGAGAGTGAGATTCATCTACGAAATTGAACACACGGATTGGGTCTCGTCCATAGTCATTGTCCTAAAGAAAAATGGGAAGATTCGAGTGTGTGTCAATTACAAGAAGGTAAATGCATCTATGAAGAGAGATAATTACCCACTGTCGTACACATAGCACATGCTTGAGAGAGTAGCTGGCAAGGAGGCCTACAGTTTTTTGGACGGGTTCTCTGGGTACAATCAAGTGCGAGTGCATCCTAACGATAGGAATAAGATGCCATTCGCCACTGAATGGGGAGTCTTTGCCTACATAGTTATGCCTTTTGGATTGACTATCGCACTAGCCACTTTCCAACAAGTGATGTGTACAATATTCAAAGACATGCTAAGGAAGGAGTTAGAAGTCTTTGTGGACGACTTGTGCATTCACTCTACTTGGCGAGAACACTTAGGCAGGCTCCGAGTGGTCTTTGAACGATGTCGACTATACTACCTCTCAATGAACCCCTTGAAATGCCAGTTCTGGGTGAAGCATGGATGTATCCTAGAACACATGGTGTCAAAGAATGGCATTGCCACAGATTCCTCCAAGATCAAGGTCATTGTCGATCTTCCACTCCCAACTGATTACAAGGGTGTTGGTACTATCAATGGTTTGTGTTAAACTATGCATTGATTGCTAGACCTCTATACAAGCTATTGATTGTATTTGAATGGACCGCAGAATGCCAACATGCATATGAGGAACTAAAAAAGGCTCTAACCACCGCACTAATACTATGAGCCCCAGATTGGATACTCACGTTCCATGTGCACATCGCTTCGAAATTTGCGGTAGGAGCGGTGTTGTGCCAACCTGGTGAACACAACCTGGAATTTCCAATGAGCTTTGCTAGCAGACAACTCACTGAGGCTGAAATGAATTACTCAACAACGGAGAGAGAGGGCTTGGCCATGGTGTTTGATGCAAAGAAATTCTGACATTATATTTTTGGCTATGCCTTTTACTTTCTTTGTTAACCATCAAGCCTTGTTGTATCTTGTTAACAAACCGTGCGTTACAAGACACATTGCTAGATGGCTTCTTCTGGTTTTAGAGTTTGACTTGTCGGTGGTGGTGCGTAAAGGGAAGCAACATTACATAGCGGACCATCTGTCTTGTGTCCCCATTGGACAGGGCATTATGGATGAATTGCCAGACGGGCATCTATTCTGCTTATCCAACAAAAAAGATTTGTTTAGAGCTGATATGATGCCATATTGGGCATATGACATAGTTCAAGTGCTTGAACACATACTACCGGAACGACCGATAGAAAAGGCCCACCTTAGATGGATTATCCAAAAAATAAACCCTATCAATTGATAGTTGGCCAACTTTACAGGTTGGGGCAAGACTATTTGCTGTGCAGATGCGTCTGTGAGCATGAGATGCATGAGATACTAACAAAGGCACATGGTGGAATCGCAAGAGGACATTTTAGTAAAGATGCGACATCCTACAAAGTGTTGCAGTCCCAGTTGTGGTGGTCTACCCTCTTCCGAGATGCGATGTGATTTGTGAAGCATTGTGATGAGTGCCAACAAACTAAAGTCCCTATCTGTAAAGATTGCATGGAGCTAACCCTAATTATCGCATGAGAACCTTTCGAGAAATGGGGGATTGACTTCATCGGACCCATTAGTCATGTGTCACAATATTCACAGGCTAAATACATCATTGTGGCCACCGACTATCTAACCAAATGGGCAGAAGCATGAGCTACAATAAAGAACGATGCTAGGACCACCGCTAAGTTCCTATGGGAGCAAGTGATCTCACGATTCGACTGCCCCATTGAACTAGTCAATGACCAGGGCACACACTTCATCAACGAAGTAATAGCTCACCTCCTGTCCTCCTTCCTAATCATCCATCGAAAATCCTCACCCTATTACCCATAGACAAATGGTCAAGTTGAATCGACAAATAAAATCCTAATAAATGTCCTTAACCAAGGTCGTCTCTACTTCACGTAGTGATTGGGTTAACAAACTGATGGTGGCCTTGTGGGCCTACTACACGGCTTACGAGATAATGGTAGAACAGACCCCCTTTAGATTGACATATTGTACAGAGGCAATCCTTCCCTTGGAATTCTTTGTACCAAGCCTCAAGATCGCCCTTCAAGAAAGATGGGATGGGAAGGGGGCATGGACAGAACACTTGATTGAACTCGAATGCTTAACGAAAACCCGGCTTCTAGCCATCCATGTGCTATTATGTGAGAAAAGGCAAGAAGCAAAAACTAGTTTGACAAGCATGTCGAGCAGTGCAGCTTCAAACAGAGTGACTTAGTACTGCTATACTTAGTCAAGGGACATAAGCAAAAGCTGAAGTTTTGGGGGACTAGGACCTTTTAAGGTTCGAACCATCAGCCAAACTGGCAACATCGAACTAGAAACCCTAGAGGGTGAGGGCATAGGCTTCTTTAATGGCAGCTACATAAAGAAGTATTTCCCTCCCATGCACCCATTGCATGAGCCCCCAATGCTAGCACCCCTGTCCACGCGTGAGTAGCCATTATCACTGAGGTGAACGGTGGGGATGAGGAAGTAGTACCACTAGCTTACCTACACATGACAGTCACTGCTATACACACATGCACCATCAATGCATTGATCGATGAGGGAGCTGATTTTAATATCTTGACTCATGACCATTGGACCCAAATTGGTAAACCACAGTTGCACTCCATTAATGCCAGTCTCACCCCTTATTGAGGCCAACCCTACAAACTTCTAGGAAAGTGCAAGGTTGCAATTTCTATTGAGTCTGAGAGCATGTTGCTAATTTTCTATGTGTTGCCCAGCACGAACGATGCAGGCATAGAATCACTACTAGGACAAAATTTTAAGAAGCAAGCTCATTGCAATGTCGACTATGAGTCGTAATGCATCCACCTAGATGTGGGTAACATTTGCATTGTTACATCTTTCAGCAAGGGGGGTGTGACTCCTTCCACGTTCACAAAGCCACCAGTAGAGAAACCCACCACCAAGTCTCAGGAGGGGGATTGTGACTTGTCACAGCCTATCCAGTGTCGAGGTTAGCAAACCACTAGAACCAACACTGAAGCCCATGAACCCCAGTTCAAATGGACACCTAAACAGGGAGCACCACTTAGGAATAGAAACCCACGGCTTCGCAAGGCTAACCATTCACACTCAAAATCTAGGAAGCTAAGGCTGAACCATAGACATCGACGCACGGTTAAGCCGCGATGGGTCCCCAAGACCTTATTGCAAGCGCAAGGCTACTATGCGGGTAACACCTAGATTTGGCTACTTAAAGCCCAAACATCCAAAGGCACTACTCAAACGCCATCTTCAAGCTTGACCATAGGAAATGTCCCGTTAGAACCACTCAAACCACAAGCAACTCAAGCCACTAAATTCATGGAACATCTAAAGCCTAGCTTAGCAAGGCATAAGTCAATATATCAGCCAAAACTGCAACCTGTTACTAACAAACCGACCACATCTAGTCCTGGTGATGCCCCCCTCAACTGTCAAATGCACCAAGTAGTACATCAATTGCAACCACAACCGCGCCCATCGAACAAAAGGCCAAGCTACAAACTCACGAGCAAACCAAGCGACAACCATTAGCTATTGACCTCTCTAGCACACTGTCAAACCTCAACCACCTGCCGGGATTAGACCCTCTTATGAGCATTTCTCAATTCTAACCTTAGCCACGGATTTAGCTGAAAATACTGGGGACGACTTGATTGCCTACCTTCGATGCTTGGATGCTACTTTCATGACATTGGCTAAAAGCTACGATCGACTAGATCTAGGACTCCTGAAAGAACCTATAGTGACGGAAGTACGAACACTCCCTTGCTCTTGGGAGGAGTCGAAATTCGTATTCGTTAAAGCTTCCGAAGCAGCTGTGGAGTTAATTGCAACCGAGGTATCCAAGTAACAAGTAGTCAAACAGTGTCTCATCATGTCGTATAGCAAGAGCATGATCATGGCCACAAACCAGGAAATTGAGAAGTTGCAACGGCTTGCCGATAACAATTCCTCCTTCTTGCGAAAATGGTACACTTTACGATTGCAATGGGAGCTAGAGAGATGCCAAATAATGACCAACACTGAACAACGATGCACAATCAAAGCATCTGAACATGACCCAACCTATGTCGCTCCAACTTCATATAGGGTGTTGACTACTCTCTGTAATCGACCCGTGGAAGACCACATTAAAGAACACCCTTATTTAGATCACATCCTCATTGAGGAGGAGTTGTACATTGCTAGCAGAGTGGCCTTTGGTGACTTCTTACTTGATGTCCTCACTTACATTACACATGTGGGCATCCGCCCTTTCGATATGGATAGGTATGCTTGGTTAGAATATAATCCGAGCTTCTATGCTTGGCTCATGCGAAAGTAAAACATTAAGATAGTGTGCTAAAGGCCCTTCATCCTCTAACCCTCTCATCCTAGAAAGGATTCTTTTCATTGCAAAGGGAGAAGGGGTAAGGTGAATCAAACCAAACACCTAGAGAAAACAATAAAGGAAAGGCACACATTGCAAGGGTAAAATGCAACAAATTGTGATTAAGAAAAAGTTCAATAAAAGTTAAAATCAATAGACTACTTGGAGGAAAAAGTCTACTTTTACACGCAAGCATTTCATTTCAACAAGCACGTAGTCGTTTCTTGTTGCTTGCAATTACTTTGAAAACCACTAATGGCAAATATGGCTTCATGACAGGCATCCACCATGGCACGCCAAGAAAAGGCTAGCAAATTTTCTTTTTCAGAGGAAGAATAAGCAAAATATGACTTTCGGTGGAAACGCAAGCCTTCAACTAGTTCAAATTCCGGCATACCTTCAACCTAGATGATGTGGCCATTGAAGAATGGGTGGTAAGGTAGATCATCGAGCAATGCAATCTACAGAAACATGTGGAAGTAGTGAGCTGAGGAGTGGGCTACTTTCATTGTGCAGAGTTCTTGAGGACTTTCCACAGAAACCGCGGCACGATAACTGTGCATGAGGGGGAGGAAACTTGCCAAGTGCAGATCGAATTGATCCCGGAGCTAGTGGAAAAGGCATTGGGCATGGTAAACAAAGTATAAAGGAAGCGGAAAAGAGACATATATGCCTTACTAGGGATGGACAAGGTAAAAGTCCACACCAATGATGGCATTAGCTTGGTGGATATTCTTGATCCCGAAATCTAACTCCAAGCCAAGATGGTGCACACGCTATTTTCTAGCCAAAGATACAGCTCCATAATGAGTTGCATCAATGTCCCCTTGCTAGAGAGTGTCACAGCAAGGTCACTGGATGAGGTCAACCTCAACGGGTTTGTGAGGAAGACCATTGAGACCTCAGCAAAAGCCTTGGCAATGAGAGGGTAGCCCGCTGCAAGAGAATCTCCCGCCACCAAGGCTAAAAGGAAAGCTTCGTCTTCAAAGGTTGCAACCATCGGATTCGGTGGGGTCCTCACCGTGATCATCAGGCAGGGAAGCCTTGGGGACATGAGCAAGAAGAAGGAGAAGAAGGGGCAGACGAAACACTAAGCAAGTCGCCATCTCACCAAGAACGGGAGGCATAGTCTAGAAAAAGGATCATGAGTGAAGAAGAAGAGGGCAAGGAACAAGAAGAGCAAACTAGCTGGGGAGAGGCTAGGAAGACAAAGAAGATCAAACTAGCCAGGGAGAGGCTAGGAAGACAAATAAGAAAACTGCACAAGAACAACAAGAGGAGGAGAGGAGGAAATAAGAAAGGGCAGACTTGCAAAGGGCTCAAAGGGAGTCCAAACGGGCTGAGAGAAAGAAAAAGCAGGACGAGGAAGAGGAGGAGCTGAGGAAAAAAGAGGAGGAAGACATGGCCCTTGCCACACGTAGGTCCATTGAGCAACAGTCTAGGTATAAGCCAGAACTTGCAAGCCCCATCAGAAACGAAAGGCCAAGCTCAAGTGCCTATGTGCTTGAGTTTATGCCACCTGTAGTGTAAGAAGGCAAGGGCAAGGCTCCAATCACCCCCATCCCTACCCTCTTGACGCCCGCTACCACCATCGCCATCTCCCCTCCCAGTTTTACGACCTAGGTGGACGCCAGCAACTTGATGGCTTGGGTCCAGTACTTTGTAAATAAGGAAATGGGCCAAGGAGCAGGAGAAGGAACCCCCCTGTTAGGGACCAAAAGATCGGCTATGGCAAACGCCGAGTCAAGGCAAAACCCTAAGAAGCAAAAGGTGGCAAGCTCTACAACCTCCGTTCCCGCAATAGAGAGGTTGCCCGAAGAATATGATGAGTGCATCAAAGAGCTCCTCTCTCAACTAGAGAGAGCCAAGAAAGAGAAGAGAACCACCTTAGTAGAGCTTGAAGCTGAAAAGGAGGCCATGGCGGCATTCCAACTGGATAGAACACGCCAAATGGCCATGGCCCAAAGGGAAGTCAATGAGCTGAAAGAGCAGCTACAAGCTAAGGAAGAGACATAAACTAAATGGTAGGTGCACTTGAATGGAGAAATCAAGGCCACATGATGCCTACAACAGCACAATGAAGAGATTGTGGCACTCTACAAAGGTTTACAAGCTCAAATGGAGAAACTCACTGAAGCCACATAAGAGCTAGAGGAGTTGAGGGAGGAAAGAGCTCGCAGGTATGAAACAAAGGTGGAGAAACTAACCCAAGAGGCTACCTTGGCATAGGAAGAGCAACAAAAGCTAAGGGAAGAAATGAAAGACCAAGAACGAAGGTTGACAGTGCTAGCCCAGGGGCAGAGGGAAAGCCTCGAAGACATGAACAGGTGGAAGAATGGGCCAATTAGAACGAAAAAAGGGTTAAAGCCTTGCGTGTTGCCTCGCTCAAGCCGAAAAAGAAAAGATACTTACCGAAAGTAGAGCGGAGGCCGCCCAAGTGAGCTTCCACACCCAACAACATGCCTACCTAGAAACTCTATTGGACATCATCTAGGCAGAGGAGGGAGAGTCCATGGAGGCAATGAAAAAGAATCAGGGAATGACTTGTAGGGCACTGAAGGTTGGACTGCAGATGCCACTACAACCTAGTGGAGTTGGCCCAAGCTTGGAAGAACAACGCCATTATCTCCTATTGGCAAGCCTAACCCCATAGGAAGTAGACGCACTCAGGTTCCTTGAAGAGGAGTAGCAAGAGCCAAGCTGGGAAAGGGAGGTGGACGTGAACTTTGAAATGGGACCACATGAAGACAAGCTTGTCCCACCGTCTCCTTCCCCGAGGCCCGAAGAGCAACAACACATAGACATCTCATCAGAAAGAAAGGCGCCACTAAGAGAAAGAAGGAAGCAAATGGTGGAGGAGACAAGGAGAAAATGGAATGCCAGGGGATTGAGGGCACCCCAAGAACCTATCCCACCATGTGCTGATGACACCCCAGCAAGCTTGCATGCTGACCTCATAATCTAGGAGAGGCAAGAAATGGCTAGGAGCCCCTTCAAGCTCAACTTCCAATTCCCCACCACCCTGTGTAAAGTGTTACCTATCAAGGTGGTGGAGGAGGTGATTAACATTGGAAGCAGGCTTGGACAAATATGGATGGAGGAGAGAGAGCAAAACCCTACATTATGGGCCATAGAATATGTCGAATTTTGGAAAAATAAAGTTTTTGAAGTACCACGGTCTGTGCTTGACTACAAATGCCAACGTACATGGAAAAGAAGGGTTTGCGACACCAACCTAGACACTTGGATGGCCTTTTGTAACACTCAACCCTTCGAGCGGAACGACCCAACCTTTATGCCCTACCCTCAAAGGGTGGGAGTGGATTTTGACTCCAGTGTCCACGATCGTTATGACTTCCTTGTAATATATAATCCTTCTTATATTACATATGAAGATGCCCTTGCCTTCGCATTAGAAAACTTGTATGATACTAGTCTAATCCAATTCACTAACCAATTCACTTCATTCCCTGACCCCAGCTTTATTACCACTTGTAATTACCTTAGATTGCTTAGGATACTACTTAGGCAAGACCCCACCCCACAGGAGTGCAGCCTCCTAGTGCTCCATTTTGATCCTAACACTATAGATAGTTGTGCGATGGCTCGACTAATGATGCAAGCCACTTTATTGCCTTCATTTTGCTTAGCTCTACTAGAGGATATGAATGATAGCCGTTTCATGTGCTGCAATCATCCATTCCTCTCCACCACCACCCTTCAAGTCCGACTAAACCTCAAGGGGTATCTCCAAAGCCGTCGATTCCTTATTAAACCTATTAAGCCCCCTTCTCCACCTCACTCTGATGACAAAGATTAAACTTTTATCACGACTATGTAACTTTATTAATAATATTGCAAAGGAAGAGAAAACGGAAAAGATATCACACATAGACACTGCACCTAGGGGTCCTCAGGTTAGGTGCATCCGGTGGCCCCAGTTAGCTGGCTTCGTTCCTAACCCCCTAGCCTCAATTTGATTCCCCATTTCCCACTTAGGGCACATCAAGGGCAGGACACACCCACGGAGGTAACACTCGCATGTGGTTAGACCTGTCACCCTAAGCTTCATCCCACTAGCATGTGCACAATGCACCACACGACAATGGCACACACCCACATGTAATGCACCTTTCTTTTCTTTCCAGGTACAATCGAAGGCCCCACCACTAGCTTTAGCGATCCATCATCCATGCAATGCCCTCCCCATCCTACGCCATGTGCCATCAGGAAAAGCACAACCAACCAAGGGGTAGATGCAACAACCACAATCAGAAAGTAAATGAAGAAGCTCATGGGGAACAATGCGGGTGAGTCAAATGATGGATCCATCTAGCATCATTTTCAATTTCAAGTTTGACCCGCCCCTCAACCTCCCTCCAACACTAGGGATCATATCCAATGCAGGGCCTTTCAGTTCCAAAAATCCCTCCAACACCAGGGATCATATCCAATGCAAGAGCCTTTCAGTTCCATAAATCCCTCCAATATCAGGGATCATCTCCAACTCAAGGGCCTTTTAGTTCCATAAATCCCTCCAACACTAGGGATCATATCCAATGCAAGGGCCTTCAAGTTCCATAAATCCCTCCAACACCAGGGATCATATCCAATGCAAGGATCTTTCTGTTCCATAAATCCCTCTAACGCCAAGGATCATATCCAATGCAAGGGCATTTCAGTTCCATAAATCCCTCCAATACTAGGGATCATCTCCAACTCAAGGGCCTTCAAGTTTCATAAATCCCTCCAATGCACCTCCCAACATGGCTTGCACACAAACTCAAAAAGCCACTTGGCTACTCTAGCAACAGAGTTCGACTCACCACCCAACAAGTGCCATGGGGTTGGCACTTAACTAGGTGGGGGGTCATATTAACCCTCAAAAGAACAAGGTAAAAAATTCAAAAAATCTAAAACATTCAAAAGATGAATGAGAGCTCATTCTTTGGTGTGTGGCAAAGTGGACTCTCTCTCTTTTCTTCTTCTTCTCTTCTCTTCCTACTTCTGAGTAAGGGAGTGTGAGTGAGTGAGTGTAGGAGTGTGTGAGGGTGAGGGATCTTGGAGGTGAAGCCTCCTCCATCTCTCCTCTTTTTCTTCTCTTCTCTTCTCGCATCTCGCGCACGGCTATGGAGGATGGAGCTTGGAGATGGAGGTTTGAGGATGCTTGAGCTTGCATCAAGAATCGTAGAGCTATCGGAGTGCTTGAGAGACGATGCAACTCTATCGGGCATCAAGGGAAGCTCATTACACTCGTAGAGAGGGATGGAGCGTTGGCTATGTGAGAGGTAGCCATTAGTGCTCGCTTGAAACACTTGAACAATAAGTGGTCCGTGGGTCTTTGCAGTTGAGCTTGCGCTCGCCTCTACAAATTTTCGTGTATATGAAAACTTCTTATTCATGCTTTCTTGCTTTTGCTATTGAGAGAGAGAGGGTGGGTAAGAGGTTGAGATCGAGAGTAAGGGAGTGAGAATGTGAGTGTGAGGGACCAAGTGCTAAAGCCTCCTTTCTTCTCTCTATCACTCTCTCTTGCATACGTGCATGCTTCTCTCTTGCATACGAATGCCCTAGATGGTTTGACAACTAGGGGAGCTCATTGTGGATTGTGGAGCTTGCGAAACATGCCCTTCATGCTTGTGTCAAGGCTGTGCATGCTCACTACAAATGGATTGTAGCATTCGTGACATGTGAGTGGCTAGGTGAGAGATAGTTGTCGTGATTTGTGGTCAAAGCTCCTGAAACAATAGGAGTATGTCCAAAGTCTCTAATGTGAGTGTGTGTTTCATAATATTTTGGCTCCATTATCGGAACATTGAATACTTTAACCATGGAGTTGCTTGCACATCTTGCAGAGCGGAATAGGAGATGTGCATGAATGCCAACTCCAAAACACATGCAAGTTAGATAAGATAAACCAAGATTAATGTGTGAGTCTTTCTTACATGAAAATACATATTGATTAATAAGTTATTTTGTAAGAAAACCATTTTTCACAATATTGCATGAAGCGAAACCATTGCCATGCTTAGGCATACTTCAAAGACTTTTTCTATCTTAATATGGAGCATGGAAGTTGATTGAAGCATGACACAAGACATCTTCCTAAGATGATTAGAAAGAATATGGTAGATTGATTGTACTCATGATTAAATAATCTTACATATAGTATATGCTATGTATAGGGGTGTAAGGCTACATGTTTTGGGAATAAGATGGAGACTTTTGTGGCCTTTTTAGCCTACTTTGTTGGCTGGGGGTTTGATAAACCTTATTTTTAAACGAGGGCTACCTTCACCCTACAGTGATCAACATCATGCTTGCCATCATGTGTAGCAACAACAGCGTCGAGATTATCATGATCAGTGCCTGCAATCGTGGATAGCCCCTACCAAATCATCATCATCAAGATTGCCTCATCAAGATTGCTGGCAATGGTCATCATCAAGAGCTTCTCTTTTGGGTCACAGCAGAGATCACAACAGCCATCACCATAGTTGTCAATTTTAGCGCCTTTCAGGAGGAAGCATACTGAGTCTGTGGAGTTCCTGTAATCGTGGACAGCCCCTGTAAAACCGTGATTAGTTATCATCATGATTGCTAATACTGGCTTCTCTCCCAGTGTTGGTCATCGTGGTTGCTAGTGGCTGTGATTGCAGTATCATGCACGGTCATCAGGCTTGTACACAAGCATTGGTCATCAGCAAGATATTGCCACATGACCTGGGGTATCACTGTTGGAGAACGGGGCATCAAACTTGGCGCCTGTTGTGCATGGATGGGTGTCTGGCTGCCCTACTCGAGGCTGTCCAGTCTAACTAATCCCTTCCATTTGTGCTTCCAACCTTTGAATCCCCACTCCGGGTTCACCCACGCCAGTAGTAGCAGGAATGGAGGAGGAGCTGCCAAGAAAGAGGAGGAGCCCCATGCAGGAATGAAGGATAAGCCACCACCAGCAAGGGGGAGGGACCACCAAGCTAAAAGTAAGAAGAGCTACAACCAGCCGCTCGAGAAGAAGGTAGGATTTTATGTCGGACCGTGTGCAGCTTATTCAAATTAGATTGTTGGCAGCATTTAGTTTTGGTTAGCTGCTCTATATTTAAGAGAAGACTGCAGGGGCTATTGGTGCAGTGAACAGAGAAAGAAGGGGAGAGACCCTTAATGCATCTACTAGCTCATCTTGCATTAGTTAAGGTCAACCTATTGGTGGTTCTCATTCTTTAATTCCATGTGTGTTTGATTTTTGTTCTTTCTTGGCGCGGTGTGCATTGCATAGTAGTGCACAATCTCCATCTAGTGCATTGGGACACACACTAACACAAATCCACACCAGCATACGTACTATGTGCACTCATGTACTCGTATGCTTGCACTGCATTGTGATATCTTGAAGTTTGCATGCACGATATCTCACACCATTGTGCACATGCACAACCTTAGGCAATCACTACAAACTGGACTTGCGAGTGGTCTTTCTTTCCTTCTCTCTTTGGTTCCACACTGTTTACAAGGGAGGGATGACGAGCTAAAGGGGCAATGAACAAGGCACCTTCTTGCAGCACCCATGTGCCATCCTAGCACTCATTGCAAGTCAACAACCAGACTACATATCCATAGGCACCTTAGGGCTCACTGTAGTGCATTGCATGTTGTTGGACTAGAACACTAACATAACCACACTTACACCCTAGTGCACCTCATTTGACCACTAGTACACTTTTGATGTACCTCTCTCTCTCTTCCAATACCGATCCATGCCCACCTTGTTCACAAGAGAGGTTTGGAGGGGAAGTAGGGAAGATCGTCAAACCTCATATGACACTTGTCTCACTAGTGGCATATCCTTGTGCACTTGCACACATTTGAGTGCACTAGAGTGCAATTATAGGACCTTGGCAAATGTATCAAACACATCCCTTCACACAAGCCATAACATTCTTTTACACCATTGTGCACCAATTTCACCCTAATGCACTACACTCGTACTCGCCACAAGCACAGGCACAGGCACACAAGTTTATGATCCTAGTGCATTGCCATGCACTAGACCTTACCCACATTAATTATTGCACTACATTAGCTGCATAACATAACCTTGCACAACCATTCACGCATTACTCATATACACACTATCATCCCAAATTCACTCATAGATTATGCACAATACCGTGTTGCTCCCCTATGTACTCAGAATGCCATGTTGCTCCCTTGTACACTCACAAGGGTCTCTTCCATTTGAAAACCAATCCACATCCACCTTGTTTGCAAGGGAGTTTGAAGGGAATGAGGAGAGAAGAGAGTGACCCCTTGCAGTGCACTAGAGTATACTAATGTACACCCATGCTCTTACGTGCACTAGTATGCACATGTGGGTAGGGCGCTGGAACTGGAACATGCACATGCATGTGAGCTCGAGTAACCTTGATCGCAGTAAGCACTCCCATCCTAACCCACTTTAGGACCATTGCAATAAACCTTGTAACTTGTCTTACTTAGTTTGACTAGGTGTACAGTGTGCATTTAGATGCACTTAGATGCACTTACATTGATACACACTAACTTGGACACATGTAGATTCACACATGTGCATAGGTGATGCATTTGTGCTAATACCCCCAGGTATTCTAACCTAGCATGCTTGTGTGCACTTGAGTATGCTTAAGAGTACTTGCGTGCACATGTGCACTTGAGATCTCTTGAGTGCACTTAGGTACATGTATACTAGGATGCACTTGCACTCTAACCTAGAAGCACTTGCACTTACATATATCCTCATTGAGGCATGCTCTTGCTCATGCACACTTGAGTGCACTTGTCTGCACACCATCCTACTTCCATACACTATCTTGCTTAACCACTTGCACTAACCTCCTGCACAATGAGTGCACTCATTGTTAACTTGAGCTAGTGCCTAAACAAGTGCACAACATAAAGCTCCTTTACATGCAAGTGCAAGAGTTCCTTTTTCCTTGAAACCAACCCATAGCCACCTTGTTCATAGGAGAGGTTTGTAATGGAGGGGAGAGGAGAGTGAACTCTTGTAGTGCAGTAGAGCGCAATACTACATACTCGTGCAATTATGTACGTACACATGTATACATTGGTGTGATCTTGTGCACATGCACATGCACAAACACATAGTCACACTAGTGCACATGCATTCATTAGTGCACCAAAGCACACATCCACAAGCACTCAACATAGAGCATTGTGCATACTAGTGTGCACACCACACCCAATGCACCCACACGACACTAACCTATTGCATCATCCAGACACCAACCTCTTCCATCCATAGTGCATAAACATTCCTTTAGGAATTTTTTCATATGCACCATCCTAGTGACACATGCACACTAGTGCATCAAGTGCACACGTGCACACATGGACTAAGGACTCATTCACACTACAATCTTAGGACACTATACCAACCACACATCTACACCAACCCTTAGGACCCCCCCCCCCCCCACACACACACACACACGCACCCACGCACGCACGCGTGCGTGCGCACACACGCATGCACACATGCACGTGCACACACATGCACGCACGCAGGCATGCACACACACCCACACGCACGCGCACGTGCGCACACACATGCGCGCGTGCGGGCACACACACACCCACACGCACGCGCGCATGCGCACACACGCATGCGCGCGCGCGCGACACACACACACACACACACACACACACACACACACACACACACATGCACGCATGCACGCACGTGCGCGTGCGCGCGCGCGCACACACACACACACACACACACACACACGATGTGCACCTAACTACACTAATGCATGCACCTATACCATAGTGCACAATGCACACATACACTATTGTACCTTGTGTCTCATGTGCACTCCATGGGGCACCCCCTGTTGCTAACCTAGCATAATCACCATTGTGTCTCATGTGCACTCCATAGGGCACCACCCTATTGCTAACCTAGCATAATCACCATTGAGAATAACCTTGCACTCCTCCCTAAAAAAGCAAGCTCAAGTTAATTGTCCAAGATTTATTAGGTGAAGATTAGGAAGGGGATTATGTACGTGAAGTTTGATCTTTAAACAAGAGGTAACATGGCACCCAAGGAAAGCGCTTTAGACTCAAAGCACACAATAATGACTACATCAACTATTCCACCCATGTCACAAGCATTGTAGGTGCCTTTTATAAAATTGGATTTCCTATTTCCTAAGCAAATGTTGAGAAGGAAAAGTAATCTAGTGGTGGAAGATAAGCTACAATTTGGTAAATGCAAAGATTAGGCTTGTATAATTAGTACCATGAATTGCTCAAATATCATGATTTATTTGAAGATGAACCTTATCTGATTGCACTCTTAAGGAAGGATAACTTATAGATTGTATCTTATTCACTAAGTATTCAAGGACATGGTTTTGGGTTGTTGAATTTTTCTTTTTAAGATAGGGTTTATTGACTTATGAAAGAGATAGCCTTCCTAGCTAGGATAAGTCACTTAATGAAATATTTAAAGTCACTATTTGGATTGATATTATGGGAAAGTAATGTTTTTCTAACTAATAATGATAGGTCGATTGATGTGGTCGTATATTCTTAAAAGGCTGAAAGGAAGGATTGCATTAGATCTCCCCCAAGGCTAGTTGCAGAATCCTACACCAAGGGGGTTGGTTTTTTCAGGAGCTTAGATGGACCTCGATAGCAAGAGCTCGCTCCTCCATAGTAGGGAGGAAATTAGGTAGGAGGTGGTAAGGGTGCTAGGGGGCTCTAGCTAGTTAATTCCTTATACACCTAGAAACAACACCCCTATGCAACCGAGGTTGGTATTCCTAGAAAGTCCTACTACTAATTAAGGGTGGAATCTTGATAGAATTGAACATGTGGGTTGTTATTTCCATATGGATGGAAGGAGAAATTGTAATACTCTTTTATGGGGGGGGGGGAGAGAGAAAAAACCATAGTAAGAAGATGAATAAAGGAATTTCTTGAAACTCCTTTTGACGTATGATTATTTTTCATATTTAAGTGTTGTGATGTAAACTACATGAAAGAACTTGGTGACTCGAATGCCAATTAAGAAAGTTGCATTTACATGTTGAAACATAAGCATGGTAGATAATTAAACAACTAAAGATGATCAAAAGAGGGAAGCATGAGGGTGGAACCCTAAATGGGTCCTTTTTATGGATGGGTGGTCTCGGTGAGCCAAGAGTTTCCTTTAAGGCACAAGAATTAGGAAAAGGCCAAATGCTCGACTACCTAGCATGTTGTCTTAGATCCTGATCAATGCCATTTCAAGGAATCAAAGTCGAGACTATACCCTACAACTAGAGGGTTGATGCGTATACCCCCTCCCCATTCTCATTTCTCACTCACTATGAATCAAGTGTAGCATTGGTTTGCTTTGATTTGAGTTAACTTGAAAAATGAAATGGCTTGTAGTAGCTGATGCTAGGTAACCATTAGAAGACCTTAATAGTATTAGGAGCCTTGGGATCCTTGTGACTATGCAATGGAGGTTTCCGTGTGAGGTGGACTCAAGTGGTACCTATGTAACAATGTCCCGGTATTCCAATGGATTTGTGGATGGCATCACCTAGGAAAATCTCTTGATGGGCTACCCAAATTTTATTGACAAGAGTTACTCAATTGGGCACATTACATGTGTTATCATAGAAAAAATGTTATGAGTAGGGGACTAAACAACTTTTTATATGTTTGCCTAACGATTTGTTTTTATGATTCCACAAAAAAGGGAGTTTAAGACACCCTAAAGAGATCTTATAAATATTGTGATCTTGGTTGGCATCAAGTATCTTTTACAACCATGAACATTGATCTTCAAGAAAAGAAATACCTCTTGAAGTAAATCAAGCCACTTGAGTTCACGGAAAAAGGATCCAATGTTGAGAATGGTGATGAAGTTTGGATCAAAACCCTTGGAGATTATTTTGATGTGACGGGAACAAGTGCAACTAACAAGGCTATGATTTGCTAATATTAAATTAATAGATGAGGCATACTTATGGTGGAAGTTGTGGTGTTGAGACAATGCTACCAACCAAAACCCTTGTAAGCTAGGAAGATGTCAAGAAGGCCGTAAGATAGAGATACTTGCCACCTTCCTATCATACTATCAAGATGAAAGAGTTTTTAATCTTATGTAAGATAGAATTAAGCCTAGAGGTCTATTATTCTTGATTCGTGACATTTCAAAAATTGCACCACCAATGGATATTACCCAATAGGTGGCAAAATCATACCATGGATTGAATCAATCATTAGACACTTGTCTAGAGTCCCTCAGGCCAGTCGACTTGCAAGACACTCTCATACAAGCCAAAGCTGTGATCGGGGCAATGAAGACCAAATTCTTGAAGATAGCTACTTCTCAAAGAGTGCAAATGAAGACCATGACATTAACTCCAAAGACCAAGAAAAGAAGTATCATGAGTTTGGTAAGATAGGGCCTATCCAAAAGAGATGTCCCAATCGTCAATGTTTCCTTTGGAAAGAACATATCCAAGCCAATTGCCTTCCATTAGATCAAGAAGAGGAGGAATTGGGAACAAAGCAAAGATACACAAGTTACCATTTGATTTTCCTTAGGAATCGGATAATGATAAAGACCTAGAGTTTATTGAAATCTTTGAGGATGATTAGAAGTCCTAGAAAGCTCTTCATGAGGTGTAATAAGCTCTATACTTGTAAGTATTCTCTAATATTGTAATAATGATGAGCTATAATACATTGTAATGCATTTGTCTTTGATTTCATTGAGTTATCTTGAAGTTTGAGTGCTTGTGGATAATCAAAGTCATGCAATAGAAGTGTGGTAGGCCCTAATCCATATATTCTACAATAAAATTTATCCTACAAAATAATAACCCTAGGTTAATCTCGAGATGAGGACATCTTGATTTCTTTAAGGGAGAGAGGATGTAATGTCCCCACCTTCACTGTGTGAATGGGGGCCTTGAGGGGAGAACTAAACAAACAAGTAAAAAACTTTAATTTTAACTTATAACCTTACCTTATTACCTATCAAGTTGACACGAAATTGTCACCACCTTGCCACACCCTCATCTTCTTGATATATCACCATTTAGATCGAGTAGATCGACATGCTACCATACAGATTGAGAAAACCTTGAAACCATACAACTATGCTCCCATGCGACCATACATGCAGGCAATAAGAGAAAGAAGGGAAGAGTCAATGACAACAATGAGAGGGAAGGATATCCCACCCTTCGAAAGGCTATAAAAGATCCTTATTAACACAAAGATAAAGATAATCATTACCATGGGAAAGCACCACAGAGAGAGAGAGAGAGAGAGAGAGAGAGAGAGAGAGAGAGAGAGAGAGAGAGAGAGAGAGAGAGAGAGAGAGAGAGAGAGAGAGAGAGAGAGAGAGAGAGAGAGAGAGAGAGAGAGAGAGAGAGAGAGAGAGAGAGAGAGAGAGAGAGAGAGAGAGAGAGAGAGAGAGAGAGAGAGAGAGAGAGAGAGGTAGGTAGTGCAAGGAAAAAGACTCCTTCGATTCTGTGACAAATATTCTAACCTTCCCAGAGAGCTCCACCTATAAGAAATCATCTATATAATGTGTATTCAAAGGATATTAAGAAATACCCTTTCTTTACATGCTATAAAGCCTTAAAATGACCCTTTTTACTTTACTAAACTTATGGATCTTTTTCAAATTGTAATTTAAAAATCCCTTTTGTAAATATGATGCTATAAATTTTACTACATATAATACCCTTTCTTTTGCACTCACATGGTATCTTACATGTTTTATATGGTGGAACCCCCCTTCCCCCTGGGGACCTTCCCCAAACACACTTATTCTTTTGTGGCTATTCTTGTGAAGCCACCCCAGGGAATCCACTTTATAGAATATGTATGATAACACATGAGTTAAAAGGAAAGAGTATCTTATTTAGTAAAATTTCCAACATTAGATTTACAAAAGGTATTTTTAAATATAATTTAAAAACCCATAAGTTTAGTAAAGTAAAAGGGATAATTTTATGGCCTTATAGCATGTAAAGAAAGGGTATTTCTTTATACTCTTTGAACACACATTATGTAGATAATTTTTTATAGGTGTACCCCTGGGGAAGCTATACTCTTAGTCATTATCCATCACCTCCCCAAAGCAAGCTCAAGTCAATATTGAAAATTTATTAGGTGAAGATCAAGAAGGAGATTCTATACATGAAGTTCTACCTTCAAACAAGAGGTAATATGGCACCCAAGAATAGCAATTTAAACTTAAATCACTCAAATGTGACTACAACGATTGTTCCACTCTCATCACAAGCTTTCTAGATGCCTTTTATAAAATTGGAGTTCCTTTTTCCTAAGCAAATGCTGACAAGGATAAGTCATCTAGTAGTTGAAGATAAACTCCAATTTGGTAAATGCAAAGATTAGACTAGTATAATTACTAGCACGAATCATGCTTTCTTGAGATGTCTAGAAAAACAAGAGCAAGCTAAGGCCAATGATGTTCACCAATCTTGCCACCTAGATTGTCCACACTATAAGGCAAGAAGCAACAAGGCAATAGTGCCATCCCTACCTGTAAGTTGATTCACATTGAAAATGATCAACAATGAAGATAGTATTTCCATTCCTGTGCACTCTGTCACTTATGCATAAAGTAAGGTTATAGTAGTCAGTGTTGTAGGCCCTATGACAATGAATGGATTGATCATTTGTAAAGTGTGCCAAGAAAAGAAGAAAGAGAGATCAACTTAATCTTAAGAGTGAAGAACTCACATCACCATCCAAAACAATTGCTGCCTCTAGTCTAGAGAGTTCTACATCAACACTACAAATTACTTAAGAAACCATTACCAAGGATAAGGTATATATTAACCTAGTTCAGTAGCTAGCTGCAATTAACAAAGTCGAAGAATAGATAAACGCAACTCAAAATGAGTTGCAGATAGGGTAGGTTGATGAGATCATGAGCTTTCCAAGCCTATCTCATGCTCGTTTGCAAGATAATCCCCAAACTTGATGAAAGCACAACTAATCCCCTATCACAACCCATAAAACAAGAGATTTCTCATGTTCCTGGTGCAAGAAAGCCATATTATGTCCATGAAACCATAGAATCACCCATGCTTACAACTCTTACATCAATTAAAGTTACCATTTCACCTTAAACTCTACACCCATTGATTTGGCAAGGATTAAAGTATTGTCTAGAAGGTACAAACCTTGCCAAATCTTACCAAATTCCATAACCCAACTTTAGTGCATCCCAAACCTTAAGTACTTTAGGGGTTAACATATTATGGGAAGGAGCCCTGACATGCTATCCTCTCCTCCCATGCAAACCCTTGGAATATTATTTTTTGTAAAATCATACACTAGAGTTGGTGTAAGCATAATTAATCAACATGTACTCAAAGCATAGGAAATCCACCAATTAAACTAGTATATTTTAAACTTTGAAGTATTTATAATAAAAGAAAACCTAGTAAAAGTCCCAAAGGATACCACAACCAGTTTTGACTTTGATATAGATGGAAGAAGTGACTTTGACCCACAAAAATTCCCAAACCAACCCAATATGCCAAATCTATGACTAAACTTCCAGTCCACTTAAGATGGAAACACTTAAAATGCAATTATCATAGTAGTGAGTTCGAAAATTGAAGTTAGAAGAAACCTCAAGACCATCCACTAAGATTCACAAAGTTCAACAAGACTAGTTGGGTAGTTATCTTATTAGGCACAAAATGCAAAGGTACATCTAATGAACCCATCTAGGGACTTGTAATATTTCCGTACGAAATATTAATGACTCTACACACGACGCGCAAAAAGCGGTTCAAAATAATCTTCCACGTTGATTAATGTTGGTGGCTAAGTGTTCCCTCTGCGCACATTGATAAATTCTGGCTTCGTGACGTGCGTACGAGGCCAATGCTAAAAAACCGAAGCCTGCACGAGAACACCTCTTCTAGAGGGAAAAAGGGGATAATGGTTAAATTTTGTGCACATTTTATATTATAAACCCCTCCCCCCTCAGCCGATGGATGGCAGGGGAGAGGAGTGTGAGAGGGAGTGGAGCTAAGCAGAGGAGAGATGAGCATGGAGGGGAGCATGCCACTAGCAACGTGTGTGGCTATCTCCCCCCCCCGGAGCTTGGGAGGGAGGGAAGAAGAGAGAGAGAGAGGCTACCGAACTGCCCGCCATTGCCGCCGTGCTGCCCATGTGCCGCCATTTGCTGCCGCTGCTGCGCCACACAGCCACCATTGTCCTCACCCCCCCATCATCATTATCATCACCATCTTCGTCATCGGCGTCCTCATCCACCCAATTATCTTCTTCTCTCTCCACGTAAGCTTCTGTTCAAAAGCTTAGAAGCTTCTTTAGAAGCTTCCAAACAAGGCTTCCTTAAACCCTTTTCATCCACACCATCTTGGGTTTCCTAAAACCGTATCTGCTAGGGCCGTGTCCCACACAGAATAGAAGATCCCGGGCAGAGAGGGTTCGATACGTGAAAGTCACCCAAGGGAAAGTTGCTGAACAAAGTATCTACGTCGTCTATGGCTCCCAAGAAAATGGTGAGAGGCGCACATGCGGGAGTCTCCACTCTTAGTTTGCGTGTGGATAACACCCCAAACCTCAATGCCCAGGTTCTTAGAATTTGATTTCGCATGAAAAGAATGCATTTAAGCATGTCTTTAATTCACGTAGTAAAGTTAAATTACATTGAACGATTTACAAGAGTTAGTGCATGTCGTGCGTTTGGGTTTGCTTGCATTTCCAAGTTGCAATCCTAAACGCATATTGCGTAGGTTAAAAAGATGGAATTGTTTAAATGCATTCTTGATTTCCTCGCTAAAAAAAGAACAAGCGCATAATGCATTTAGGTAATGATTTTCTAGTTGTGATTCGCAGGAAATAATCGTTGACGTCCATAAAATGTTGTCCAACTAGTTGCATTGTAGGGATTTGTGTACCATGCATATTGCATGCGATGTTAATTACATCATGGGTTGGGTTAAATGCTGTAGGACAGATTAAGTCAATAATAGTCCTATGACATTCCCTCATGCATGAACTTCTTTTATCGAAGTTGTTTTAGAAAAAGATGCATTTCATATCAAAGCTCGAATTCAATGCATTAAGCAAAGGGTTATGAGCATAGTTCTTGATGAAATTCAACATAGGTTTTTATACGAGTTAGCCCTAAATTGTCAATCATTAAGGCCTTGGTTCTGTTGCATCATTATAGGTTAAGCACGAGGGAAAAGAAATGATCATTGAAATCTTTTAGCTGCATAGAAGGAAAAGTCTATGAATCGCATATTTGCATGGAATGTTATGTCTTACAATTATTTACATCTCTAGGAAAAGGATTTGCATCTCTTCTAACGAAAGATCATCTCTTGTCGCAAGACAATTAGATCAGTTAGGTAAATTCTTTTGTAAGGGTGTAACTCAAATGATGACCACTTCAATGCGCTAGGTGGAGCTAAGCCGCGTTAAAATTCTGCCTAGTATGACACCTGAAATGCCAAGTCAAGACTTTCAATCCCAAAGGTCCTACTCACATTCACGGAATGTTAGGGTTAGCTGAAAGCCCATACAATAATGATCTAGGGTTTTTACCCTAGGGTAAATTGGCCTAATACTAGACTTCCGATTGAGTTTAGAAACCCTACGGCCAAACGTTGTCGGCCTAGTATGGTTAGGGTTGGGTTGGATCAAGAAGACATCCCAAAACCCTACATCTTGACCAAACGTATTCCTTGACTAAGGAATGCCGTTTGATGGGAGAAATGATCCCACAAGTTAGGTGCGACACTTATCTCATGCAACAAGTTGCAACGCCGCATGGCTTGTGTTTAAATCACAAGATAGATTTGCCAATCCCTGGAACAAGGTTGGCCGGTTCTAAGTACAAGTTTAATTTGCAAGAGGATGAGTAGTCATCCTGCTACATCAGCCTTCTGTGAGGCTGAGTTGCCAAGATAGGGTAACTATGAATTGCCTAGCAAGAAATTGACCAATCAAGTTAGGGCGATGAGGGTGCCCAAAAATTATTGACCTTAATACAAGGAAACCTAAGGTGTTTGTTAATTTGGGTTAACATGGTATAAACCCTAACCCAAGGAAAGAGGGTAATCAAGCATCTTGCTTACAAAAACCCTTGGGGATCTTGCCAAGTCGCAATCGATCCTAGATCGAATGCTGGATGCATTCGGAGAGAAGGATTCACACCTTAGCAGTTAGCCAAATAAACAACCACTAGATTGATTGTGTTTGTATAGTTAGGAGCACTGTTTGTACTTCTTTGCTCAAGGAACTAAAGCTGGAAAAATAATTAATGCTTCAGGTTGAAGGCTTGGAGGGAGAGGCAGCATCAGTTACCCTCGTCTGTCTGCCTAACCCTATCCAAGGGGGTTGTTAGCCGCGCCGGGTACGTGGACCGAACCCGCCGCGAGAGGTCTCTCCATGGGTGCTACTTGGAGTAGGAGGACGCTTGGGTGCCACGGGGGGCTCTGGCCGTAAATCCCTTACCTCCGGGTCCTGCACAAGACGCCGATGTGACTCGAGATTGGATCTCGAGGCCCGCATATTAGTCTACGGGCGGAAACTTGGATTAGTAATCCCTAAGGATTGATGGATTAGCCTTCGGGTTTGATTATGGATTAGCCTTCGGGCTGGATTATGGATTAGTCTTCGGGCTGGATTATATGGTGTATTCCAAAGATTGATAAATAAGATCAATTGTTGAAAAGGAACTTGTTTGACATTGCTTTTCTATGTCAGTGCTTAAGTTATGTGAAGGAATCGGTGATTAATTGGCTAATTAAGGAAGTTATTTTTGCCTGTCAAACTAAATGTGGTACGTAATTAGACAACTAAAGCAACCCTGAGGAAAGTGCGGTGGATGTGACCATGGGTCTGTCCTACGAAAGGGTAGTCCCAGTTGGCCGGAAACTTTTCTCAAAGAAGTTGATAGCAAGGTAACGATAACCTAGAATCTAGGAAGCTAGAGTCCCGATTTGTGCTGTTTTAGGGGAACGGAATGGGACTATGCCTTATGGGCAGAGAGGTCGAGCTTTGCATCCCTCTCATTTCCTATTCTCCTTGAACCAAGTGCAGCATGAATCCATTTCGACCTTGACATTTTTGCATAAAGTAGTTCATGTCTGGGATTCGACGCTAGCTATCGTCTAGGAATTTGTCCACTAGGAAAACCCTGATTCAGGTCTGTCCTAAGTGGGAACGGTCGGAATGCTTTTGCTTTGTGGCAGACTCGGGAAGACCTAGATTGCAAACCCCGTGATATTCCGTGGGAGTGCTGGGCGGCACTTTCTGGACTCTCTTTCCAATGGGCCCCTAAGACGTGTCCTACAAGTGAATAGGTGGAAATGTTACAGTTAGTATCAGAGCGAAGCAACGAGGTTCTAATAATTTCATGGAAACTTAACGAGGGAAAATAGAGCAAATGTTGTTGTTAAGAACATTTTCTTACTTACTTATCGATGCTGACCTGCAGAGTCATGAAGCATGGAACAGATTCTTGGTGTTTTAGGTTATGTTTATGACCGCGATGCGTACTTCAGATTACCGAGGAGGCTCGACATGATGAATATTCTAGATCGCATCTACAATCCTTCACCCCTATATGTGGAACGGAGATGGACGGGTGATTCAGGAATTTATTACATAGTTGCCCACCGACTTGTGTACCTTCGAACCAACTTGAAGAGAATCAAGTGGATGGAGGACTTAAAGATCGTGAAGCTGTTCATCTTTGTTGAGGCTCACACAAACACAACCCTACACGTCGGCGGTCAAAAGGTTAAGCAGAACAAGTATGTGTACGAGGAAGTGACTCGAGTAATCCCTGCCGGTAGAATCAAGGTGTTGGGATATTATGAGAAGAACGAGTATCAAAGGAAAGGATACCCTAATCTTCCAATGACCTATCGATTCCTGAAAATCTATGAACCCAATCCATACTATTACTCAGTTCCCGTAGCTGAATGTAACACAATCTTATTCTCCCCAAATTAATGTATCAGCTTGTTCCACCTTCCCAAAAATAATTGTATTCGAAAGGGCTATGCCCATATAAATGAAATAGACTTTTTTTATCAATGATTGTCTTGACTGTGAGTATTGATAAAGAAGTTAAGTGATTAGGTCACTTGGCTAAAAGCTAAACTGGACATGAAATGTAATGAGAGAAATGCTTAGCAAGTTTTTAACATAAAGAATCTCAATGCCCAGGCACAACCTGAGAGCGGAATTTAGGTGACGGGAAGTGCTTAAAAATAGCTAAAAATTATGAATATCAAGGGAAAAATATTCACCGTCAAAGGCGGTGGCTCGATCTAGGACGATTTTAAGCGTCAAAGTGCTTTAAAGGTGCCCGAGCGACACTTGTTGGCTTTTCATAAATTTTCAGATAGTCGTGCGGGCTGACACGAGCTACTGGCCAATGCGGGATGCTAAGCCGGATGCCCAGGATTTTTCAGAGCTCGATTCCGAGTCCGGACGAGGAAATGGCCAAGAAACTGGTCAAGATGCGAAGGGGTGGACAAAATTTGGCCAAAGTGGGCAAGTGACCTTTGGGAGCCCAAACTTTAAATGTCACATGAAAGTTTCATGCAATTGAGAGAGATGAAATCGTGGAGAGAGGGCGCCATCAACAGGCGCTGAAAAATGCGCCATGTTGATGGAGATGCTCCCTCCTGCCTGCAAACAACCATGCCAACTGATCACTGCCCCTCATTCCCTCCTGGATGCCAATCATTTCGCCGCCCTTCGCTCGCGCAATGATGCTCTCTTTGAAGATCTTTGATTTCAGTCTTTCTCTCTCCTCCCTCTCTCTCCTCTAAAGGCAAGTTCATGTGGGAAGAAGAAGGAAGAAGAAAGAATGATGGAGGCTTGTCCGGCATGGATCGGATTGCTCCACGGGCTGGAAATGGTGATTTGTGATTGTGCTGGACATGAAGTGCTGTTGATTTTCAGATTTGCAGCCATGGACATGAAACCCGAAACACGCAAATAAGCGGTAATTTAAAATTTTCAAAGGAAATTTGAGATTTCATGGCTTTTGATTGATAAAATGTTGTTCATGTGGGCTAAAAATTGTTTATGTTGCTGTTTTCCATGAGTACTTGCTGGTCATAATCTAAAAATCAGAAAAATATGCATCTTGTGGTTCAAAATAATACACTAAAACACGTAAAATATGGAAAATCAAGGGAAAATGATGTTTTTTGGGCATAAAAATGGGAAAGTGAATAGGAACACCAATTAAACTTTCATTTTTGCTGCAAGAAGGAACTAAGGGCCACAGCCCATAATCTATTCTGAATTTTTAGTAATAAAGTAACGCAGAAAATAAGGGAAAATACAAGGAAAATAGAGAAAAATCACTAAAAATAGGGGGAAAATGCATTTTGGGTGCAGAAAAGTAGTGAAAATTAAGAGCAATGTTTGTGAATGTTTGTGGGGATTGAAGCATGAGGATTTTCCTCAGTTCAACCCCACCTTCTTGTTCTAGTGTGTTTTTTCCGCTTTCTACACATAAAATGATAGCAATGCAACATTTGATCGATGGGAGGGTAGAGTGGTTAAAGTGTGTCTAAATGTGGAGTAAAATGATGAAAAGATTGCTGTTTTTGTTTGCATGCCATATAGGTCGGTGAATAATTATAAAATAAGGGCCTAGTAGCACGAGGGTTCCCTCGGTGCTAGGTCTGTGCAATGCCGCATAAGAACGGTAGTTGGAAGTCATTAAAAGGATGTTTTCCACATGTGCACAATATTGATTTCATAACTGTTTGAGCACTTGGCATCCACACTATGCATAAATCATGGAAATATTTAAAGGTATCAGAAATCCTGGATGTACAGCAATTGGTTTCATTAGGACATTGACCCACGTTGAGTGAGAGACAGGGCACCGTAAGCCATAGGCTAGTCGTGGGGTCTAGGGAAAAGAGAAGTAAGGACAATGGTACATTCCTGTATACGATTAAATGGTACCTTGAGTGGACTTTTGTGCGAAATGTTTATATGTTGAGCGACGCATCGAGGGGCCAATCCCCAAGGTGTAGGAGAGTCGCAGAGGGTGGACGGCATTAAGCCGTAGGAGGAACCCCATGTGTATGTGATTCGAGCCTTTTGGCTATGTGAAAGGGACTCCCTCTAAGGAGTAATATTGGGTTAGGATTAGTTGGACTACAACGTATTACAAACGCAATGTTTAGGAAGGCAGAGATTTTGATAGACGCTCCTGGCCGCGAGGCCGAGGGGTTGTCTTGTGCGTAGTGACGAGGCCCGGCTAGTGCATGAGCTAGTGCCGGCCCGTTTTTAGGTCCATCACAACCTGAAGTGCAGATTCCTAGTCCGACCCCGACACCAAGTAGGACTGTAATTCAAGAGAAGAAGTTTCTTCTCAAGCAAATCAAGCCACTAGAATTTGATGGCAAGGGAAGGACCATCCAAACTGATGCTGAGATCTGGATTGAATCCATGGAGGATTACTTCGAAGCAGCAGGTACTGCACCTGCTAACCAAGCTATGCTCGCCAAATTGAAGCTTACCGGTGAAGCAAGACTTTGGTGGAAGCAATGGTGCAGAGACCAAGGGATCTCGGAAGGGTCAGTTACTTGGAAGAAGCTTAAAAGAGCTGTGCAAGGAAGATATCTACCACCTACCTACCACACGCAGAAGATGAACGAGTTCTATGAACTGAAGCAGCTTGGTCTATCTCTTGATGCATACTATTCAAAATTTGTCTCTTTTTTCAAGTATGTGCCACAAATGGATATGACACAACAGGTGTCAAAGTTTTGTGCCGGATTAAACCCACTTATAAACACCCACCTCGAATCAATGCGCTTAACAGACCTTTAGGATGCACTCATTCGAGCTACACCCATAATACAGGAGGTGTAGACCAAGCCAAGAAATAAGAAGACTTGGTCTTACAAGGATCAGAACAAAGGATTGTATAGGTCCCAGGCGAAGAGAACACATGGCCAAAATCCGGGGCAGAGGAAGAAAGCTAGGACCGATACTGTCAATAATTTCGTTCCTACCCAAGGTAATGGCCGCAATCTCCGTTGCTTCCATTGCAACGAGCCCGGTCATTTTAAAAGGCAATGTTCCAAGCTTAGTGGAGGAACGTCAAGGTCCGTTCCAAGGAACCATCCGTGGCCAAGGAGTTGCCGTCATGGCCAGAGGAAGAACCTCCCGTATTGGCAACAAGGAGCTGTGTGATGAAGAAGACCCATCCATGGAAGCAGACATCGAGAGAGCAACAGTTCATGCCACTCTCATAAGAAAGGCCCAAATCACCAATTTTCGGTGATTCAGACTCCATCAGATTATCAAGGTAAAGGCTTCAGAACCTTGATTGATTGTGGCAGTACACATTCCTTTATTTCACCAGTTTGTGCAAGAAGATTAGGAATAGCCACAAAAGATGCACCTACCTTGCTTGTGGAATTAGCAAATGGTCGTGAGGTCACTTGTACCAGGCAAAATGCTAAGGTGGAATTTCTACTGGGTGGAAAGTCGACTTTGGTTAGATTCAGGGTTATGAACTTAGGTATCCATGAGTGTCTACTTGGAATGGATTGGCTTAAACCTAATGATGCCCACATCCACTGTGGAAAGGGCCAAGTTTCCTTTCAAAATTCTGAAGGGGAATTGGTCACAACCCAAGGAGAGGCTGGGAAGCCAAAAATTCAACTGGCCAAAGCATCTTAAATAATAAAAGGAGTTAGAAAGCGGCTACCTGTCTATTTGATTAAGCTTAATAAGCTAGATCAGAATCAAGAGTCTAGGGAAGAACCTTCATGGTTGAAGGAGTACGCAGACGAATTTCCTGAAGAGTTGACAGAACTTCCGCCTCAAAGGGAAGTTGACCATGAAATCAAGCTAGTGCTAGGAGCTACACGAATTGCAAAGAGACTATATAGGATGTCCATTCCGGAAGTGATCAAGTTGAAGGAGCAACTCAAGCAATTGTTAGACCAAGGCTACATCCATCCTAGCAATTCACCATGGGAAGCTCCAGTGCTATTCCAAAAGAAGAATGATGGAACGCTTCGGTTATGTATTGACTATAGAGGGTTGAATTAATCAACCATTAAGAACAAATATCCCATTCCAAGAATAGATGAACTTCTTATCGTCTTCAAGGTGCGAAGATCTTCTGCAAGTTAGATCTCAGGTCTGGATATTACCAGATAAGAATCAAGGAAGAAGATATCCCAAAAACGGCATTTAGCACAAGATATGGGCACTTTGAATTCCTAGTCATGTCATTTGGGCTGACAAATGCTTCTGCTACCTTCAACAAGCTAATGCAGGATATCTTTAGGCCATATCTTGATGATTTCGTACTTGTCTTCTTTGATGATACCTTAGTCTACTCCAAACAGGAAGAAGATCATGAACCCTAGCTTTGCATCATCCTTGAGACAATGAGGGCACACAAGCTTTACGCCAAGAAGAAGAAGTGTGCATTTTTCAAACGACAGATTGAATATCTGGGATTCATTGTATCAGCAGAAGGAATTTCAGTAGATCCGAGATGTTATGGAATGGCCAACACCAACAATTGTTAAAGAAATACACAACTTTCTTGGATTGACAGGATGGTACATGGTCTTTATAAAAAACTATGCCTTGATTGCAGCGCCTCTGACGGATCTACTGAAGAAGCAAATATCAATTGTATGGTAAACTGCTGAACAATCTAGCTTGGATAAACTAAAGCAAATCTTGGTATCAGCACCCATCCTGAAACTTTCGGACCTTAGTAAGGAGTTTGAAGTAATAACTGATGCTAGCACACTGGCCTTAGGATATGTGCTTATGCAAGAAGGTCATCCTGTAGCATACTCTTCAAGGAAACTGAAGAGCCATGAGAGGAATTATGCTACCCACAATCTAGAGCTGTTGGCTGTCATCCATGCTCTCAAACTTTGGAGACACTACTTGCTGGGTAACAAGTTTACCTTAGTGACGGATCATAAAAGTCTCAAATGGATCTTTACCCAAAATGAGCTCAACATGAGGCGACATCGATGGATTGAAGTGCTGGAGGAATATGATTTTGAAATCAAATACCGGCCTGGAAAGGAGAATGTAGTTGCTGATGCACTCAGTCGTAGGGCATTTTTGAATTCTCTGATTTTGGAAGATCCATCAACAGCTAGATCTTTAGCCACAAAGGTATCCATGCCAAACAACCCAATACTTGAGCTAGCTAGAAAAGAGGCATGCCATGATCCAACCTATCAGAAGATGCTAAGGGAGATCCCTATCAAGGATCAAGACCCGAAGCTACAGGCAAAATATCTAGAATTCTCTATCAATAGTGGACTTGTCTACTATAGAATGAGATTATGTATACCGGCAAGCCAGCCACTCAAGTAGAAGATACTTTGGGAAGCTCATGACTCCCCTTTTTTAGGACATCTTGGCTATGCCAAGACCCTCAATGTAGTCAGAAAGAGCTATTATTGGGAGAGACTCAAAGGTGACGTTCTCAAATATGTCACTGAATGTTTGTCTTGTCAACGTATTAAGGCCGAACATGTCAAAATTCAAGGGAAATTGAACCGCTTGACATTCCCCAAATGAAATGGAAATTCATTAGTATGGATTTTGTTGTTGGCCTACCCTAAGTTCAGGGAGGATACAACTCCATTATGGTTGTGGTTGATATGCTCACCAAGGTTGCACATCTTATCCCTATTAAGACAAACCATAAAGCCTCAGACATCGCAAGGTTACTTATCAAGGAGATATTCAAACTGCATGGGTTGCCGAGAAGAATCATTAGTGATCGTGACTCTCTCTTCACATCACACTTCTGGAGGGCTATCTTCGAGGCCATAGGGACTCAACTCTGTTTTAGCATAGCTTACCATCCCCAAACCGATGGTCAAACGGAGTGAGTCAACCAAGTTATTGAGGATATGCTTAGGGGACACTGTTGTCGCGAACCCAAAAAGTGGATTCAATATTTGCCACTGGTTGAGTTTGCCTATAATGCTTCCTACCAACAAAGCATTCAGATGATCCCTTTTCAAGCATTGTATGGGCACGACTGTTGAAGTCCTTTAAACTTTTCAGATCCAACCTTAAGGGTTGAAGCTTCAAAGCAGATGCTGGAAGATATGGATGACCAAATCAAGTAAAAAAGATAGGACATCCAAGCCGCCAAGGACAGATAGAAGGCTTACACGGACTTGAAACGTCAATATAGATCCTTTGTTGAAGGTGATATGGTCTTCATTCGCGTACGTCCAAAGAAGAGTTTCTTCTTTTCTATGTCAGTGCGTAAGTTACATGAAGGAACCGATGATTAATTGGCTAATTAAGGAAGCTATTTTTGCGTGTCAAACTAAATGTGGTAGGTAATTAGACAACTAAAGCAACCCTGAGGAAAGTGCAGTGGATGTGACCATGGGTCCATCCTACGGAAGGGTAGTCCTGGTTGGCCGGGAACCTTTCTCAAAGAAGTTGACAGCAAGGATGACCTAGAATCTAGGAAGCTAGAGTCCCGATTTGTGCTATTTTAGGAGAACGGAATGGGACTATGGCTTATCGGTAGAGAGGTCGAGCTTTGCATCCCTCTTGTTTCTTATTCTTCTTGAACCAAGTGCAACATGAATCCGCTTCGACCTTGACGTTTTTGCGTAAAGTAGTTCATCTGGGGTTCGTCGCTAGCTACCGTCTAGGAAATTGACTACTAGGAAAACCTTGATTCAGGTTGGTCCTAAGTGGGAACGGTTGGAATGCTTCCGCTTTGTGGCAGACTCGGGAAGACCTAGATCGCAAACCCCGTGACATTCCGTGGGAGTGCCGAGCGGCGCTTTTTGGACTCTCAAGACGTGTCCTACAAGTGAATAGGTGGACACGTTACAGGACTAGCAAAGGTTGAAGAAATAAACATTTCAGCACTACAGAATTCCATAAGCTTATTTACATTGCTAAGGGACTTACTTTAGAGGATGTGGAATAGTTGCTTAACTTGTTGAAGGAATATCATGATGTTTTCACTTGGAATTATTCTGACCTTAAGGTATTCCCCTGCAGGTTCTCACCCACATGATTTCTCTAACGGATGATGCCAAGCATATCAAGCAACAAGCCTATCTAGTGAATCTTATTTGATGAACTCTTGATATGGCCATCATGTTAGAAAAGAGATTGAAAAGAGTTAGTAAAAGCAAGATTCATCTATGAAATCAAGCATATAGATTGGGTATCATTGATCGTCGTGCTCAAGAAGAATGAGAAGATTCACGTAAGCATCAATTATAAGAAACTGAATGTTGCAACCAAGAAAGATTACTATCTACTTTATCATACACTAATTACGTGATCAAATGAGTAGTAAGGAATGAAGTTTATAATTTCTTAGATGGGCTTTTAGGATATAATTAAGTGCAAGCCCAAGAACATGATAGAGCAAAAGTTGCATTTGTCACTAAATGGGGGATATTCGCTTATATTATCATGCACTTTGGGTTGACTAATGCACCAATGGCCTTCTAGAGGGTCATGTACACTATCTTCAAAGACATACTATATAAGTGGCTCGAGTTATTTGTCAATGACTTATTTGTCCACTCTAACTAGGTAGAATATCTTGATAGGCAATATAACCTTTCTTTAAATCCCCTCAAGTGTCAATTATTGGTTAAGCATGGTATAACCTTGGGCCATGTTGTGTCCAAAAATGGGATCACAATTCACACTACTAAAATTAAAGTTATCATTTCACAAATCTCTCTCCACACACCAACTTGAAGGGGATATATTGTTTCCTTGGCCATACTAGGTATTTATTTCAATGCAAATACCACAACTCAAAAAGTACTGCATTTCCAATTTTGGTGGCCCGCTCTCTTTAAGGATATGGCAAGATTTATTAAACACTATGATAAATGCAACATAAAAAGTTACCTAGTTGAAGGAATAAAATAGAACTTGCACTAGTGATTACCCACCAACCTTTTGAGAAATAGGATATAGACTTCTGGGATCCATTAGCCCAACCACGTAATATTCATAGGCTACATATATCATTGTAACCGTGGATTACATAATTAATGGGCTGAGGCTAGGAAAATCTATAAGAATGATGCACAAACCACTAGGTAGTTTTTCAGGGAATTAATAATCTCACGCTTTATTTGCCCATTGAAATTGTCAGTGATCAAGAGACACACTTAATGAAGTGATCAAGTACATGCTATCCACGTTCCCGATCATCCATAGGAAGTGTAGTCCTTATTATCCCCATGTAAATAGTTCCAACAGAAGCCACAAACAAAGTTCTCGTTAGTGTATTGAAAAAAACTATCCAAACATCATGTTCAAACTAGGATCATAAGCTCATAGCAGCACTATGAACCTATTGAACAACCTACAAGTCTACCACATGACAAAGTCCATTCCGACTTACATCCGGCATAGGCACCATCATTCTCATAAAGTTTTAAGTCTCTAGTCTGTGCAAGAATTACTAGCCAAGAATGCTAGGAAGGCACTAAAGCATAGTGACATACCTTGAAGTGCTTGAGAACTTGATTGAAACACATTTACTAGCCATTAATATCTTGATTGTTGAGAAATCTCAACAAAAGGCCTTGCTTGGTAACCATATCAAGCAACAATTCTTTGACAATGGGGGTCTTGTATTTCTCTATTCAATTAAAGACCGTAAGTGAAACCTAAAACTCCAAGGCCTTAGACCATTTTGTGCCCATGCAATTAGTAGGCCAAGGATTGTTGATCTAAGAATGCTAGATGGCTAGTCCATTTGTCATTTTAATGGCAACATAATAAAGAAGTAGTATCCACCCAAACACTCTTTCCATGAACCACCCATTGCAAAAAAAAAAAACCTTGATATGAGTAGAACAAACCTTCTATGAATAGTTCAAGCGAAAATAGCAACACATTCCTACACCATACTCCCAATTGAATCCAAATGTCTCTATCATAAGTGTTCAAGTTGTCACTATTAGCAGTCTAGAAATGGAAGATGAGCCCTTGATTCTGACTACTTACCTTCACATCCACCTCATAGCAGCTGAGTCAGACTTGACTGATGCACTTATTGATGAGGGGTCAGATTATAACACACTTCTTTACCATTATTGGAAAGACTTACGACAGTCGTAGCTATAGCCAAAAAATCTAAAGTTGAATCCCTATGAAGGATGACCTTACTCATTTCTAGGAAAATGTAAATTGACCATTTCTATTGAGATTGAGAGCATCCCATTGCTCTTCAATGTTCTTTCACGATTTGAAGGGAGTAACACTGAAATTCTTTTGGGATGAATGTTCAAGTTCTTAACCAATTGCAATGTTAATTATGTTGATAAGCACATCCATCTACAATTGGTAGATGCACACGTAATCACAAACTTTAGTTCCAAAGAAGTGCAATTCAAGCCTACTCAGATCAACCCTACATCTTACTTTGACTTAACATCTAAAACCATATTGCTCTTGACCCAGTTATTAAATGACCAAGCCCACAAAAAGTTGTCTATCAAATCCATCAATCAATGGAAGTAGTAGCCTAAATACTCATCCTTCCATTCTTCTCAATCCGAGTTAGAAAAAAATAAGTGAAGATATGCTCATTGACATAGCTAATCCTATTATAACCTGCACATAATAGCTCAATGAATTTCAAAGGCCCTTCTTAAAGTATAGGATACTAGTGCTAAAATGATTCTATATTTAGCTAGTTTTTGGGTGATTTTTGGGTGATTTTTGTTTCATTTTGTGGTTTATTGATTGATTTTTGATGGTTTGGAAATGTTTTGGAATGTATTGAGTAGATTTGAGAAGATTATGATGGTTTCTAGTTGAGTTATGATGTTATGATTGGTTCTGATGGATTTGTTTTGGTTCTATTTTGATATGTTTTCTTTTTGTTTGAGAGGTTATGATTGGAAAGGAATGGTTTGAGAAATGATTGAGAGTGTGTTGGATGGTTTGAGTTGGTTTTGGTTTGAGCTATATGGTTCTTATACCTTCTGTTGACCTTATGTGAAGTGTTATGAAGAGCTTCTGTGAATGTTCTATTTAATGAATGTTTATCTTGGTAATGTTTTCTAATCTTGGAAAGAGAAGAATGGAAGCTCTTAATAGCTCGAAAAAGTAGAAGTACCTGATGAAGATGAAGTGAAGACTGAAGTGACAGTGACACTGATGAGCTTTTGAAGGAACAATGTAGTGTCTTTGGTACCCCTTCATATTAGGTATACCTCTTGGGAGGGGTATCCATGACCAAGAGAAGATTATTGAGTTCATTGTTTATTATTCTCATGTACTATTGAGAGAGAGAGAGAAATTTTTTATGAAGAAATATTATAAATACATGAAATAGAGAGAGAAATATTATGAAGACTATGAAGATGATGAAATATGAATGCTATGTGATGAATTCCATTCAAAGTTGATAATTTCTTTGTATTCTTTTGGTTCTTTGATATTTTTTATGAAGAATATATTGAAGATTTTTTGTGATAAATCCGTGAGAGATTCACTATATGATGCTATGTGAATATTGGTTGTTCTTGGTGTTCTTTTTCTTCTTGTGGGGTTGGTTGAAATATAAAGAACATGCTTGTTGGTGTGACAAGATAGATTTTATTGCAGTAGTTCACCCATTTTCTTGATGTTCCTCTTGGGCTCCATGTTTTTGGTGCGTAGCTTGGGAATCTTCCATCAAGAAGCACAAAAAATGGAAGCAATGGCACTATTGAAGAGGAAGAAAATTAGTGGAATATTGTATAATTCCTACTATTGAAGAATTGGAGATTTTCATTACCAAAGCCACTTCCTATAGAAAGTGTATTCCTTAATGGTAGAAACATATCACTATCTTGATGTGGTTCTATGTGATAGAATGATCCCACTATCTTCTAAAGCTACAGAAAGTTGTATTACTATAGCCAATTGTTTCCCACAAAAATAAAGAGCAAAATAGAAAGAATGAGTATCAATGGAATATTGGTCCACTATCTTCTAAAGCTACAGAAAGTTGTATTACTATAGCCAATTGTTTCCCACAAAAATAAAGAGAAAAATAGAAAGAATGAGTATCAATGGAATATTGGACCTTCATTGAAGAATTTCTAGACATCATCAAGTTGGAGATTGTGAAGAAGCTTTTGGAGTCGTGCTCTATTGAGGTTCATAAGAATAAGAAGAAAAAGAGTTGGAATTTGTTCATGGATGCCCAACAACAAGATATGTGGGATGCCTGGTGTACTGACAACCTTTTGTTTGTCCAATTAGCAACCCACCGAAAGTTAGTAGACATAGTTTTTTTCACAACTTATGCTATTGAAACCCTTCGACGTTAGTACTATAAAGATAATGATACTATGGCGATCCTCAAAAGAATGAATTTTGATACTTCAGAAACCAAATATCTTCCCCTTTGCAATGGAATGAAAGTTGAATTTAGAGACGTTGAAAAGAAAGAAATAGAAAAAATATTGATAAGAGAGTCCTTCAAAGACTGAAGTCCCTCTTATTCCCTTCTGTTGAGTATGTACAAACTTGGTAGCGCAAACTCCTTGATGAATGATGCAATCAAGAGGCAAGCACTAGAACAACGAATCTAGAGTTACGTGAGAAGAGAGAAAGCAAAAATCAAAGCCAAGAATAAGCTAGCAATAGAAGCCTCCTATGATGCCCTTATGGAACTCTTTACAAAATTGCCAATGGTTAACCAAGGTCCCCTTCCAAGCCATATGCATCTCGGAAATGTTGATGACATGTAAGTGAATGTAGTCCCATTACTACCAATATTTAAGGGAGAATACAATGATGACAATGATCTTCATGCAGCAGAGTTTATGGTAGCATGTGTAGCCAACAATGCTAGAATCCCAGAGCATTGGTTGGTGATATTCTCCACCACTTTTAAAGGCACAATGTTTCATCGGTATAAGAGAGAAGCATCATGAACTTTTGGCACATGGGACAACTTGAAGGTGGCCTTTCTCACCAAATTCAAGTGTGAAGGTTTTGAAGAGTGGATATGAAAGGAGTTCGTAAACTTAAAGACAATCCTGTGAAGAATGGGTGGAAGCATATACCTCTAGAATGGAATCTATAATGAAGAGATGGATCAACCATAACTTGGATGAGGGCATCTAGAAGGAAGTTTTCTTAAAGCCCTACAACAAGAAGTTTGTAATTTTGTGGAGCTTTGAGAAGAATAGCCAACCTACAAGCTACAATGGAAGGTACAAGAATGTATGATGAAGTTGAAGCAAGGCTGTCGATGACCTCAAGAAGATGAGTCTTACATCCTCCCAGGTCAAGAATAGTATACCCACCAAATGTAGTCCCTGAGACTATTTCTTACCTCTACCCTTAGATGCAAACAGTGCTGTAGTAAGGTGTACCAAATCCATAATGGCCATAGATAGTAGTGCCTCAAATGATGGTTTAACCACAACAATAGTGGCCTCAAATTGTTTCCGCAATGGTAATTGAACAACTACAATGGAACCCTACCAACTAGAACCAGTAATCAATAGTCTCAACATAAGCTTTGAATCAAAATCAAAATAGAGGACCCTTTGGACTAATCCAATCAGTCTCTATGCAATGATTATAAAGACTTCCCAAAATCCTACTACGACAAGTACTCTAGGGTGAGAAAATTTGAAGGATTTTTCGTCCAATTCAATTGCAAGCATAAAGAAAGAGATGATGGATGTGATTATAGAATAACTATAGACACTAAAAGTGAATATTTCTAGTATATCTAGTACCATAGAAGGCAAAAGAGATGTGATATGATCGAAAACATGGTGCGAAAAGTGCCATCAAGTAGGACATTTAGCCACTGAATATACCTAAAAATCAACTATTTCTAGAGCCTTCTATCTTTATTGCCTAAGAAAGGACCACATGGATGATATCTGCTCTCTCTGAAGGAGATGCATGATAGAAGAAAGAAGGATGAGGAAGAAAGGCTTAATTTGCTCGAATCCAAGATGACAACCCAAGATATTAGCCCAAAGCTGAGAGACTTTGGACCTAATTTTGGCCCAAGAAGGTTCCCTACCCAAAGTTATAGAGGAAGACGATTTGGTGGTGGACAAATATTGGAAGTGGAATGCTACAAATGTGGAGAGAAGGGTCACATCTCCCTAAATTGTCCAAACCCTAGAAGGTCAGTGGACTACAAGTCTTTATGTAATTGATACAAAGGAGAAGGCCACACTGCCAAAGACTCTGTCCTAGTCCAGCCCCTGTGAAGGGCAACACCACTAACAACCAACAGAAGGCCCAAGAACCTATCTCCAACATGGTAGAACTAGAAATTTCCGCACTAACTGTTGAGAGATCGAGCTCCACTCGTGATATGCCAGGGTGACCGTTGTGCATTTATGTCACCGACTTGTCAGTTGTAGATGTGGTTGGTACACCGTCCATGAATAATAGCTAGATGACAGCTATCCTTATCTACTCTAGTTCATGGCTCAGTTAGTATGCCACCTTAGTTATTTGAGTTTGGTTTGAGACCCATATATAGGGTTCTTCTATTTCTTTGTATGAGAGTTCTTTTGGCTTACACAACTAAGAAGAGGAAAACTGTTTTCAGCCTCCACCTCTGTGTGTATTCCCCCATTGTGCAAGCAAGAAAGCTACAAGTGAGACTCCTTCCTTCTCTCCCACAATCTTGACATGGTATCAGAGCCTTGTTCGTGGTAAGGAGCTCAAGAAAGCAAGCCAAGCTCGCAGTGTTCTGGTAAGAGGAGCAGTGTTGCTTTCATTTTCTGTTCTGGGAGCAGATCTCTGCAGGTAGCACAGCCGGAAATTGCAAGAGTGCATTGTCTCAGGTTGAGACGCCCTTCGCGGTTGAGACCCTGTTTTTTTGATTTGAGGCCATTTCGGGGCCTGTTTTGGAGGCGGAAGTTTTCTGCATGCACTCAGGAAAAGACCCTATTTTATGCTGTGCGACCACTGTTCTACAGCTCGGTGAAAAGTTATTGTAGAAATTGCATCGTATGCTTGTGCGGCGCAGAGACATTGGGAGTTTCAGAATCATCCTTGGTTCCTATTTATGCAAAATCGTCACTAGGAAGTGACTGTGTGGTCAAATACCACTTCCACCAGTTTTGCAGATCTGCCCTTGTGAGGGTGAAGCTGTGTTTTTTGCAGTGACAGAATTTTTTACAGTATTCTGTAATGGCGTCTGATTCTCTTTCACAGATTGTCACTGAAAAGCTTGACAAGAACAATTTCCAGGCACTTCAGGAGGAACTTCAAAAGAAGCTGTCTTCTACTCAAATGCTGGAAGAGGTAGAGGCAGAGGTAGAGGAGGCCGATCTGGAGGCCGTGGTAGAAATCAGAATATGTAGCAAACTCAAGAAAACCAATCCTATGGAGGAGGACGTGGTAACTCTAGAGGTAGGGGGAGCCAAAGAGGTCATGGTGGATGGCAAAGAGGGCAAAATGCAAACATCAATGTTGAATGCTACTATTGTGGTAAAATGGATCATATGGCTAAAGACTGCTATAAAAAGCAGAATGACATCATGAATGGAAAACTGCAACAAGGAAATTATGCATCTTCTAGTAGACAGGGTGATGACAGAAATGAGCATTTGTTTATGGTGCAGCACATGAACAATTCTATGACAAGTGCAGAAGAAAGCAACGATGTATGGTATGTTGACTCAGGTGCATCAAACCACATGACAGGTCATGCAGAATGGATGGAGGATGCAAGGAAAATAGAAAAACCAGGATTTGTGGAGACTGGTGATGATACTGCACATCCTATTGTGCAGATTGGAAAAATTCCATTGTCTATGCAGGATGGGAAAAAGAAGTACGTGTCCGATGTATTTCATGTCCCGAATATCACCAAGAATCTGGTTTCTGTTGGTCAAATGGTTGAGCAGGGCTTGCAGGTTAGATTTAATCCTCATGGATGCTTTGTTGAGGATATGAAAAATAAAGGTCGCTTGATAGCAAAAGGAAAGAAGAAGGGCATAATGTTTACGTTGGATGCAAACATGTCTGAATTGAGTGCAGCAATGTTTGGACATGGGACCGGTGTAGTTGCAGATATTGATATCTGGCATAAACGCATTGGTCATGTTAATGTACAACGACTTAAATCAATGCAGGCCCAAAATATTGTTGTCGGATTGCCTAGATTCAAGGTTGCAGAAATGCATAAGGTATGTGAAGCCTGTCAGTTTGGAAAACAGGCAAGGAAACCATTTCCTAGACGTGTTCAAGAGAGTAAGAAGCCATTGGAATTAATCCACTCTGATGTGTGGACTACTAAAGCTGCATCTCTTGGAGGCTGTCATTATTTTGTCACTTTTATTGATGACTATAGCAGAAAAGTTTGGGTGTATTTTATGAAAAAGAAAAGTGAAGTTTTTGGGCATTTCAAAACTCTTAAAGCTATGGTTGAAAAAGAAACAGGCCTGCAAATAAAATGCCTAAGGTCAGATGGAGGGGGAGAGTACCTCTCAAATGAGTTTGCAAGGTTCTTGCAGGAGCATGGCATAAAGCAGCAATATTCATGCAGTCATACCCCACAACAAAATGAAATTGCAGAAAGAAAAAACAGGCATATTGGAGAGGTATCTCGTGCCATGCTCAATGAAAAAGACCTGCCAGATTTTTATTGGGCTGAAGCAGTTGCTACAGCAGTCTACATAATGAACAGGACTTCCACTGCAGCAATACATGGAATGACTCTAGAGGAGAGGTATACTGGTAGGAAACCAGATATTTCTCATTTGAAAATCTTTGGTTGCATTGCCTATGTTCATGTGCCAGATGAGTTGAGATCCAAGTTGGATCCAAAAGCTGAGAAGTGCATCTTTATTGGTTACTCTCTGCAGCAGCAGAAAGGGTATAGATGCTATAACCCTTCTACTCGTAAGTTCACAGTGAGCAGAGATGTTGTTTTTGATGAGATGAGTAGCTGGTATAAACCAGTAAATGTGATTGATGATGTAGATGCACAAAATGGTAATGCTGCACAGAATTCACAGCAGCGGTCACAAAATATTAGTGGACCTGGAGTGTCCTCTAGCAGTGGTTCACATTCTTCGCCATGGACAGGCAGATTGAGATCAAGAGAATCTTCTCAAAGCAATGCAGATAGTGGTATGCAAGTTTCACGAAAAGGAAAAGAGAAGGTAGATCAGCCCATGTTTGATGTGAATGCAGGTCACTCTTATGTGGATGGTGAATCCAGTGGCTCAGAACAGAGTATTGATGATGAGTTGGGTATCCCCTCTATTGTTACACCTGGAGTAAGGAAGACCAGGGATGTTTTGAGAGCACCTGGAAGTGAGTTGACTTTGCGTAGGTCTACCAGAGCTAGGTATCCTGTGGATAGGCTGAAATATGATGGATTTACAGCCATCCACTATGCATATATGGTCAAAGTGATACAGGAACCAGAACCCACTTCTTTTGAGCAAGCCATGGGAAAAGAAAAATGGGAGAAAGCCATGGATGAAGAAATGGATGCCTTGGAAGCAAATGCTACATGGGAGTTGGTACCTTTGCCTAAAGGTAAGAATGCAATTGGCTGTAAGTGGGTTTATAAGGTGAAGCACAATGCAGATGGTTCTGTGAACAGATACAAGGCAAGATTAGTAGTCAAGGGGTATGCACAAACATATGGCATTGATTATGAAGAAACATTCAGTCCGATTGCAAGGATGGCAACTGTAAGAGCAGTCATTGCTATGGCTGCATCAAAGGGATGGTCTTTACATCAGATGGATGTAAAGAATACCTTCTTGCATGGTGATTTGCAAGAAGAGGTCTATATGGAGGAGCCACCAGGTTATGTGCATGCTGTTCATCTTGAGTTTGTTTGCAGGTTGAAGAAAGCCTTGTATGGCTTGAAGCAAGCACCTAGAGCATGGTTTGACAAGATAGGACAGTATCTTGTCACTATTGGCTTTCAGATTTCCAAGGCAGATTTCTCACTTTATGTGAGAAAAACAGAGAAAGGTATTATGCTGCTTGTCATTTATGTTGATGATTTGATTATGACAGGTGATAGTGATGAAGATATCCTTCATGTGAAAATGCCATTGAAGCAAAAGTTTGAGATGAAGGATTTGGGAGAGCTGCGCTATTTCTTGGGCATTGAGGTGATTAGATCACCAAGTGGGATACAGCTCTTGTAGAGGCAGTATGGATTGGACACGCTGTCCAAATATGGGATGACAGGCTGTAAGCCTATTTCAGTTCCTTTGGAGCAGAATGTGAAGCTGAGCGCAGATGCAGGTGAGCTTCTCGAAGACCCTACTATGTATAGACGCATAGTAGGAAGCTTGATTTATATGACTATTACCAGGCCAGATTTGAGCTATGCTGTTGGATTGGTAAGTTAGTTTATACAGGCTCCAAGGAAACCGCATTTGGATGCGGCTAGACGCATACTCAGGTATGTGAAGTCCACATTGCAGTATGGACTATTTTATGAGACTGGGGTTCAGATACAGTTGCATGGATACACTGATGCTGATTGGGCTGTAGTCTTTTGGGAGTGCTGCAGTCACTTGGAGCAGCAAGAAACAGCCTACAGTTGCCTTGTCGAGCACAGAGGCTGAGTACAGGGGTGCAGCAATGGTTGCATGTGAGGTAGCTTGGTTGCATAAGCTACTTTATGATATGCATCAGTCTACACATGGGCCAGTTGTCATTTATTGTGACAACATGAGTAGTATACACTTGGCAAATAACCCAGTCTATCATGCTAGAACAAAGCACATTGAGGTGCATTATCACTATGTGCGGGAGAGGGTTTTACTAGCTCTTATTGATCTAGTTTATGTCAGCACAGAGGATCAGGTAGTTGACATATTCATGAAGGCATTGGGCGCAGAGAAGCTGCACAAGTTCAGAGACCTGCTTGGTGTGCAGGAATTGGGATTGAGCTCGAGGGGGAGTGTTGAGAGATCGAGCTCCACTCGTGATATGCCAGGGTGACCGTTGTGCATTTATGTCACCGACTTGTCAGTTGCAGATGCGGTTGGTACACCGCCCATGAATTATAGCTAGATGACAGCTATCCTTATCTACTCTAGTTCGTGGCTCAGTTAGTATGCCACCTTAGTTATTTGAGTTTGGTTTGAGACCCATATATAGGGTTCTTCTATTTCTTTGTATGAGAGTTCTTTTGGCTTACACAACTAAGAAGAGGAAAACTATTTTCAGCCTCCACCTCTGTGTGTATTCCCCCATTGTGCAAGCAAGAAAGCTACAAGTGAGACTCCTTCCTTCTCTCCCACAATCTTGACACTAACACATGCCAATAAAAGAGAACCAACCATTCCAAAAGAGAACGTTCCCCCTGTCAAAGTTGTGAAGTTCAAGCTCCCAACAAAGCCACATAGCAATATAGTACAAAGTAGTCAAGTGCCATAGAAGGATACAGAGATAGTTACAGAAGCAGGACCAGAGGTCCAGGAGATAGAAGAGGTGGATGTACCTCCCGTGATAGAAGTGGTGATACAACCCTTTCTTGAAGAGAGAGAAAAAATAAAAGCGAGTATTGCTCCATTTCCTAGTCGATTGGAAAAACCCATGGAACCTATCAAGGAGCATGACTTGGCGAAGGACTTGGATATCTTTCACCCTAACTTGACATTTCAACAACTATTGATGTTGTCTCCGAGTTGTAGAAAGAGATTCAAAAGAATTCTCATGTGAAGATGTGGCTTAAGGATGGCCAATCCTACAAATTTTATAAAAAACAGTGAGGTCCCAAAGTGGTTGTGAAAGAAGTGGAGGTGGCTAATACCTTATTGGATCCTAGTACTCGAGAGAGACTAGCATCTAGATAAAAGGCTCTTTCATTGCAAGTGCATTGATGGATGAAGGCTCTTTAGTGAACATCATGATGGATGTAACAATGAAAGATCTAAGCTTGCAAGGCATGCAACCCACTCAATAGCTCATTAGATTGGCTGATCAAAGTAGAATCAAGCCTTTAGGCATCCTTCCTTACATCAAGACCACAATTGCAAGACAAGGTTATTGGATGACTTACTTGGTGCTAAAGCCTAACTCTTATGGCACTTTGTATAGGAAAGGCAAAGATAAAGTGCTACGAAGATGTGTTGCAAGAAATGAGATTGGGATTATAGTGAAAGCATGCCATGATGAGCCATGTGGTGGCCACTTTGTAGAAGAAGCAAAGGGCCAAGAAAGCTTTACTTGTTGTAGGATATTGGTGGCTAACCCTCCACAAAGACACCTATGATTACTATAAGCATTATGATACCTATCAACAAATGGGATTTCATAGGCCCCATTGACCCTCCAACCAAAAGGAAGCAGAATATACATTCTGGTTTGTACTGATTATGTGACAAAGTAGTGTGAAACCAAAGCTCTTAAGCATGATGATGGTAATAGTGTGACTTTGTTCATGTAAGAGAATATTATCATCTACTTTGGCAGTCCCTTGTAGCTTGTCAATGACAAATGTACTCACTTTCTAAAGAAGATCATGGAAGAGCTAACAAAGATCTATAAGATTTGCCATTGTAAGTACACACCCTATTATCTCGGAGCCAAGAACAAAGTTGAAGTCACCAATCATATTCTTTGTTCGATTGTGACAGGGACAATTGCCACACATCACCATGACTAGGGATGATCGACTTACAAAAAGCCCTTTGGGTATATAAAATCTCCCATAAGACCACAACAGGATAACCACCTTTCTAGTTGGCCTATGGTATATAAGCCATCTTTCCCATTGAGTTGGAATTTCCCTTTTTGAGAGTGGCTATCACCAAATGGTTGGGATATATAGAGTCCACACAATGTCTTCTCCTGCACTTGGAATGTTTAGATGAGACTCGTAGGATGGTCTTATAGTGCATGAAAACCACATGGGCTCAATGTAAAGTCTACCATGACAACTTCTTCAAATAGAAAGAATTTAAAAAAGGTGATCTCAACCTTGCCTATGATGTACGCTTTGGCAAGTTCCCTAGAAAGCTTCAACAGTGCTAGATGGGCCCTTATAAGGTACTTGTAGTGACCCTAATTGCTCTCTTCAGATCCAAGCGATAGATGCCTTTGATGATTCCTTTTTTGTCAATGGCTATTGCATGAAGAAGCATTTTCCTCCTTGGGGCTGCTAACAATCATAGCTGACAGTCCCTTTCTTCCTTTGGTGATTTTCCTCCTTGGGGCTGCTAACAATCATAGCTGACAGTCCCTTTCTTCCTTTGGTGTCACTTCTTAATGCTTCTTCTGATAGTCATTCTTATATGGATTCTGTTGAAGAAGTGAATGATTTTTACTATACCTTCTGTTTCAACTCTTGCCTCTATTCTGTTTCCTTTCCTTCCAATCCAATAGATGTGGCAAGGATGGTTCTTAACATTGGGATTTTTGTTATTGAAAAAAAAAATATGTTATGGGAGAAAATGACTTTGGTCCTTGCTATACCAACCTACTCTTCGAGAAAAGGTGGAAATACCCTTGGGAGTAGGAAGAAAAAAAAACAAAGAAAAAAACTAATAAAGTATTATGGAAAAAAATAAAGAAATTTCTTGTCATAACAAGTCTCACTCTAAGAAAAGGTGGCAAATACCCTTGGGTGGGAAGTTGGGTATGGAAAAGGTGGTACCACCCCACAATCCAAATTAGCTGACTCATTAGTAGTAAAACTCGCCAAGATGCAATCTCAAAGATGCCTCCCTTGGTGCACTGTGTCTTGTCACTCTGCAAGCATCTAACTCCTCCAGTAGACAAAAGTGCTTGCATTCAAACCAAGTTCCTAATATATCAGCTACCTCCCTTGATACACCTCTTCATCAATAGATACTATTTGGCATCATCAACAAGATGAAGCCAATCTTCATTGACAACCCATTGAGTAACATGAGCGTTTATCCTAATCTGATGGGTATGTCAATATGGGCTGTCCTTTATATTCATTAATAGAGCATAGGACATAGGGTAGGGTGAGCGACCAACCTTTTTTCCTTCAATCCAAATGAGAGGTGAGATGTGTGAATGGAGGATTGCATGCATGGACTGGGCCTCGCAATACACAAAGCATGATCTCTTTCTATGCACGTCATTATAAGGCTCCTTAGCCTTCCCTCTCACATTGTATGCTAGCATAGGGTAGGATGCATGATTGCACCATTAATTGCACATAAGGCATATAATCTCCACACAAGTGATAGTGAGGATTACATCAATGAGTGTGAGGAATTAGGTTTCCCTCCTATATCTATCAATAGAGTATGCGACAGAGGGGGAATAGGGCATGATCATCCTTCCTTCAATCAATTGAGAGGTGAGAATTGAGGGGCAATCCAACATTGGTGATTAGGTACGTTCTTGTTCCCTCTGCACACACAAGACGGGCCTCTCTCACTATATCAAGACATATCACTTTGTTCTGTGCACTGTACTACAAGGCTCGCTGCCCTTCTTGCTCACATCTATGCTAGATGGATTGGGACACATTGATGCATAATCAATTATGCACGCTGGTATACTCCCTCTGAGCCCCTCAAATTTGTAAAATTTTTAACCCAGTGTAAGATATAGATTCCCTTCAATTCTTCTTTGAGTAACCTAAGCTATGGGGTGAGCACCTAATCTCTCATTCCAACATGAGTGACTATTGAGTTGAGTGCTATATTCTTTGTCCTCAAAACTAGTGGACTTCATCGACAATGTTACCCCTTGGGTACTTTTGCATGGTCCCTACCATGATCAACAAAGCGTGCTGTGGCGACCTGTGGTACCTCTCCTGTAGATGACTCCAACCTTGAATGCATCCAACGACTATCTAACTTGACCATTTGCTAAATGGGATAAGTGTTTCTAACCCTACCACTTAAGTTCATATGTGTATGTCATGTCTTTAGTGTGGGAATGTAAGGATTAAGTTTGTTGTCTAGGGTTAGACCCCTGTTGATTAACAAAATTGGCTTGAAAAGTTTTAACTGTGGAGATGCATCCCTACATGTCTCTTTCTCATACACTTATAAAAATGCCACTACTTTCCCCATCCACTTGCCTTGTTCCACCTCGTACTGGGGGTCTTCCCTTCCCCATGTGGCCATTTTCCTCTTTTTCTCATCTTTCCATGGGAACACACCCTTGCTTCATAAAAAATGCACTTTCATGTCATAGATATGTTTGTCCTTTTGAACTTGGCATCTTTTCCTTATACAGTCCCATGTTCCAACTCATAGTTTCTTCATTATTTATTTTTGAACACTATTATGCTAATTTGGACTCCACTATTGTTGGCACAACCTTGTCCATCACTAACTTACCCCCACGGGAGTAGGATATCCTTTCCAACCTATACTAAGTTCCCTTATATTGAGTAAGTGAATAGCGATGGTTTCCATCAACCAAATTGAAGAAACCTTGTCACATTACCAGTCAATCTATAAAATGGCTGAATATTATCCACCCAAGCTAGAAGGCCCCAATATAAATGTTTTTTGCAAGCTAGACTTCACATTTGGTACCTTTGCAACATTATTTGCTATGAGCAACCATGCGCTAGCTGATGTCAATATGATCATGCTCACTTTCTAGTGACATCCCACTTGGGATCATCTCTTTCGCAAAGAATCCATGTACAAGTCTAGCTAGCTCAAGAGATTCCCCAACAACAACTACAAGCTTATCGAGTACTTACTTCCTTCAGTAAGGCCACCCTTCTTAAGGATCCACCATTGAGAGGCTCCACCACCTTCGTAATAGAACCACTTTCTTCCTTTTAAGAAATGGTACATAATTTCTTATGAAGCTACTACTGCAAGAAATAAGATTGTCACCACATCCAAACGATGTACAATTGTTAGTCTCCTCAAATACAACCCCACATATTGCAAGAAAGTTTTATGAGCTATCATCGAGAACTGCATGCTGACTTCTTGACTAATTCTTTGCAAATTCCAAGAACTTTTGAAATGCATCCAACATATCACTCATCTTGCAAAGAGGATAAGTCCAAACCTTCCTTGTTGCATCATCTATAAAAATAACAAAGTGCAATGCTTTGCCTAATGAAACTGTGGGCACCCACATAAATTATTGTGAACTAAATCAAGACATTCTGATATTTTACTCCCACTACCTTTCTTATACAATGTTTTTGTTTGCTTTCCAAAAAGACAAAAACCACGATAAAAAATATTTAGACAAGGAAGTTCAAATATTAGCAAATCTTTTGTTCTAGTGACTAACATATGCCCCAAATAGTGATGCAATAAAGAAATAAATGGCTAATCAGTGATAGGTACAACATGGTCTTTAATACCAAAAACATGTGAAGGATACAAAGTACTAGATTTTGGCCCTTCCACAATAAGAGATCACTTACAAATCTTTCACACATGATCACCAAAGATCACTCTATAGCTACAATAATCAAACTATCCTATATTGATCAAGCTCTTTGTCAAGTCTAGAATGTGTCATTTATTTTTCAAGGTAAAAGAAGAACCATTTTGCAATGATAAGTGTATATTTCCAATGCCAATCTTATTTGTCCAACATCATAAGTAGAGAATCACTTTCTATGTGGAGTGACATGAAATGATGCTCCACACTCCATAAGACAATTATGAGATATGTTATTATCCATGGCAACCAATAAGAGATACAAATAAGACATCACCATCATCACTACCACATGTATTAATCTAGTCAATCTTTACCTTGGTTTTCTCTTTGGAATCATCGTCATTTTCCTTCTTTCCTTTTTATTTATTCTTCCAATTGTAGCAATCTTTTTTATGTGTCCCTTCTTGCTATAGAAGTAGCTTTTTACATCATTTTTGCCATGTGACTTGCTTCTTGACTTGCCTCTCTCATGAGAGCTGCCACTGGCATTTGACCTTCCTCTCATCATAAGTGCACTGAAGCTCTTTCACCTTACATTATTTTCTATGTTCACCTTCTCAATGAGCAAACCACTCTCAACATTAGCATTCATAAGACCACTTACAAGTGCGCAGCTACTAATGGAAAATGTAAATGTATTGCAACTCTCATGCAAGGTGACTAACAAGAACACAACCTTCACTAAATCATAAAAGACAATTTGTTGAAATGTTAGTTGGTTAAAAATAGCCTTGAACTCATTGAGGTGATTATAAAATGAGGCCCCCTCCTCCATGTGGAGATTAATGAGCTTTCTAAGCCAACAAACATGCGATACTACACTTTCTTTTTCATACAAGTAACCAAGATTTTTCTATACACCATATGCTCTTGATGTGTCTCCCATTAAAGTACACAAACTTTGAGAGCACCAACATCATAGTGGAGCATGCCAGCTCATTTGATTCCTCCCATACATTTGCATCCATATCCCCAAGCTTAATCCCACCACATTTGATAAGCTTGATTTGCTTCTTCTAGACCTATACATTGTATATTTTCTCTTTCCAATATGGAAAGTTTGCACTATCAAGCATTTTCATATTAAAATATACGTGACTTGTTGAAGAAGAAATCATGATAAAAGTACTCACCATGCATATAAGAAGGCATCTCCTTGGATCATAGATCAAAATACTCGGCATTTGTACAACTCTTGAGCCATACCTAGTACCCCCTCTACTAGGGTCATAAGGCCTTGGGTGTATATCATACATTAGAAGTTGTTGAATCTCCATATACAAAATATCAATGCACCCATCAACAAATACATAGCAACATGCTTGCTCTTTCAAAGTCCATCGCATGGGAAGTTGCTTCTGATAACCTTTTTGCTCCTCATCCAACATAAACTTAGTCTCACTTACATTCAACACATTCTCACCATCACCAAAAATAATGAAAAAATCCATATCTTGAAGCATCTTAGAATTGTCAATCAAGGCCTCTGACAAAGCATCCAAAACATTTTCCAATTGTGGAGCATCACATCTAACATCCTCTAAAAGCATATCCTTGAGCTCATGAACTGTTTCATAAATAATAACTTTATCTTGTAAATCATGTGCATCCAACAAGTCACTTATCTTTGTTTGAGTCCCTGCATCAAGTAAAACATGATCTTTATAAACCTCTTCAGATACATTAAGAAAATCTAAGGATGTAATGATTGACTCTTCCACTACAGGATCTTCCAAGGTATCTGTGGTTGTCTCAATGTCAAACTGCACCTTATATCCCAGTTGTTTGCCGGCTTGCTTGCTATCCTGTTCTTGCTTTTGCCCAATCTCTTCCATAACATGTTCGGGAGGTGGTTGATTTGCAGCTTTAGACAAATCCACACTTCTTCTTGTCACTCCTTAGATATCCTTGCATTATCTTCATCTCTCTTATGTTTCCCTTCCACAAGAACATTTGTGTTTTTGTTTTTTTCTAAATATGCATCCACTAAATATGCATCTATTGGTGATTCCCAATCAGTTATGTCACCAATTTCTTTCCATGCATGATATATTTCACTATGAGTAACTTTTATCTTCTTAGCTACATGCAAAGCATGTGTCCATATTTCAGCCTTTGGAGCAACCATCACTTGGCCATACATTCTGTCCAATTGTAGACCAAAAGTAGAAGCATGTACTGCGGCATAAGCATTTAGGATAGCCAAGTCTTCCAACAACTTTTGCATACCTCCCTTTCCAAAATTCAAAGCAAGAGGAAATCTCGTTTCTTGTGCATGGATCTTGCCATCTTTCCAAAAGATGAGCTATTGTGCCAAGGCCTCCTGATAGGCATCACAATCCTTTCTCTCATGCTGCAAACTATCACACCACATACATATTTTTCCTAGCTTAGGGGCTACTGCCCGTCCTCTTTCCTCTTGTCCTTTTTCATCCAATTCTGCAGCCTTCAATTGAAGATTTCATGCCTTTGGCCAATTCATCTAAGACATCTTCCCTAACAGAGGGAACAATAGCAGGTACAACCATAGGCTTAGCCATAGAAGTGGGTGGCTTATTGGATACTTCAACTATTTTGCACGTAACAGTGGGCAAGCTAGAGACATGCAATCTTTCTCTTCTTCTATGCTTTTTCACAAGTGTAGTAAAAGCTTCCTTGACATGTCTCCACTCTATTTTCAGACTTGCCTCTGTAGTCTGATCCTCTAGCAAATCATCAAGCTTCTCTTGAAGCTCAGGGTCTATTGCTTGTAGAAACAATTCAATTTTTTGACTTGTAAGAGCTTGCTATTATACAAGGTCCAACAGCTCAAATCAACTTTCAAATTCTCTTAACAATTATGTAGCCACAAGACCCTTATTGGGTTGTAAAACCGACTTTGAAAAGTCTTGCGCATAATCAAACTAGTATCTTCAATGTAAAATTCTTCATTGCGTGTCTTCTTGAAAGCTACCCAGTCAGCATCCTGCATGTATAATTCAGTAATTTCTTCTTTCAGTTCATGTATAGTGATTTGAACTCCATGGAAGTTGAGCCACTCCAAAGAATTCCATCTTTTGAGAATACATATGTACATATGCAAATACATTCTTGCCATTGAACAACTTCATCTCACACTCAACTACTTGCAAAGCATTCATCACAATAGTTTCTGTTTGAGCAGAAGTCTACATCACTTGTTGTTGTTGTTGTTGTACCTACATAAGCATATTCATATTCTGCACCAACTGTTGCAAAACATAACTGGAGATTGTGTTTGAAGGTTCTCCCATCTTGTCTATCCTTCTTTTGATGACCTTTCATGTCGGGTTCACCAATCTCGGAGGGCTTCTTGTCGAAAGGTCGTATCCATCGGGGGTCAGAGATAGAAGGAAGCAGAGATAGGAGATGGAAGAGAAGAAAGAGAATAGAAAAGAGGTAAACACAACAAAGACAAAGCACAATGAATCAAATCAATATGTATTGATAGAACCTGGAATCCCTTGTTTGTCACTTCTCATAAGCACTCTCCAAAGCATTAGATCTCATGGAGCTCCCTCGTAGACAAAAAACATGGATCAAAATAATAGACTCCTCTCTTGTGCTCGGAACCCAAATCTAATGGCTTTGTTGGCTTCAAAAGGGGGGTAAAACCCCAAGTAACCTACTAGGACAACTGGTCCAGGATCTCCCAATTCACTTATTCTTCCACTTCAAAGTGTTGTTTTCTAGCTGTCAATTGCGATCGCGACGCCTGCGATTTCACCAATCTTAATTTTTTATGAAAAATCCCATAATTGGCTGAAAAAACAACTTGCTATTTGCATGCCACCCTAATCTAGAAGCTTTCCTAACTTTTTAGGATTTTTTACAATAAATAATATAAAAATAGGCTAAAATTATCTAGAAATCTAGTATTTTTGAACCATCTATGCCACGGACACTAGCACTAATGACCCTGATCACATTGAATCTTTACATCAATAAGAAAGTCAGATGATGATGCACTTAAGAGTTTTTCACACTGTGCCCGCATAGTGGCATGACATCCACCTCCTCTAAACCTGCATATCCTCCGATATGTGCCATCGATGCACCACTCGGGTCAAAAACCCATAGTATCAACTTGTTGCTCACCATGCATATAAGAAGGCATCCCCCTGGATCATAGATCAAAATACTTGGCATTTGTACAACTCTTAAGCCATACCTAGTACCCCCTCTACTAGGGTCATAAGGCCTTAGGTGTATATCATACACTAGAGGTTGTTGAATCTCCATATGCACAATATCAATGCACCCATCAACAAATACATAGCAACATGCTTGGTCTTTCAAAGTCCATTGCATGGGAAGTTTCTTTTGATAACCTTTTTGCTCCTCACTAACCACAAGGCTTACTTCCCATCTAAAGGACTAGAATATATGGGAGAATAGTGAATCCGAAGAGTGGATGCATACTTGATACCATTATAGCCCTTTGGCAAGGTTTTAAAAATGTGTACAAAATCAACTAGGACTTCATTATTTTCAAAATTTATTTTGACATGGCATATGATGATTTAGAATGGGTTTTTGTCCTCCAATCACTTCAAGACATGGGATTAGGTAGAAGCCATATCAAAATTTTATATGTCCTTTTAGGGAAATTGACCACAAAATTGCTATCAATGGTGAGATGACCCATGCCTCTCCTCGTAGACATTCAATCACAGGGGTATCTACTAGCACCACTTCTCTTTGACATTGTATCACATGGTTTAGGCCATCTATTAAGGAATCACAAAATGGAAACTTCTATGGAATTTTGGAAAACAAATAGGAAAAATTGTGCTACTCTCAAAACTTGGGAGTTCTAAATTAATCTCACTAATGTTGAAGTGATAAGAAAAAGAAAGGAGATGTGGACTAACTTTAACCTTATGGTTATTTAGCTTGATGTTAGGCTCTTACACTTAGATAATAGGACATCTCTACTACCTCTACCTAACCTACCTAAGCAACTTGAAGGACTCATCAACAAGATAAATAAGAGGTGACTTCTCAAATGGAATAAGCAATAGTGGTCATACATGTTTGAACATCTACAATTAATTACTATCCAGATGAGATTTCTAGATAGGCATAGGATTCGAAACATGTAGAGATGTCTTAACATGCATTAGGCATGCCTCCATCCATACTTTGGAATCAACAACATAAAAATGCTCTACTCCTTAAGGATCCTCTTTGTGAAACAACCCCCCAACCCCCAAAACAAAATGAAGCCAAGTCGTGAACATAAAGGAACTCATTTGAAAGGTCCTTTTGTACCAAAATTTGGTATTACCATCCAAACTCATGCATTGTAAACATGTAATGGGCTAGAGCCCCAACTTCTATAAATACAATTTATTCATCTTTAATAAAACAAATAAGATAGAAGAAAGGAGGTGGTCTAAATAAAAATAAAAACCTTGCACTACCATTTGGCTTGCCTTTATGGTGGTGGAGTAGTTAGTGCAAGGATGTTCAATTTTCAAGTTTGAATCCAAAGGGTTCAATACTTGGAGTTATCAAATATGCCTTAATGCATCTTGGGAATTTTTGCTATCGCCTCTCTCTCTCTCTCTCTCTCTCTCTCTCTCTCTCTCTCTCTCTCTCTCTCTCTCTCTCTCTCTCTCTCTGTCAATCACACACACACACACACACACACACACACACACACACACACACACACACACACACACACACACACACACACACACACACACACACACACACACACACACACACACACACACACACACACACACACACACACACACACACACACACACACACACACACACACACACACACACACACACACACACACACACACACACACACACACACACACACACACACACACACACACACACACACACACACACACACACACACACACACACACACACACACACACACACACACACACACACACACACACACACACACACACACACACACACACACACACACACACACACACACACACACACACACACACCTAGGATGACTATAGGTGATGGACGTAGAGGAAGATAACATGGTCTAAGTATAAGCCTAACACTGGAGGATATATCACACAATATGGTTAGTACCTACTAGAGCTAGGGGCATGGGATCATTTTGCTATATACCAAGATGAAGAAGTGGCTTGAATCCATTGGCATTCACATGCTTCCATCCCACCAGCTTTAGGCCACTTATTCATCCTAGTATGTATAACAAGATGATGCCATGCCCCTAGCTCTAGGTATTGACCATATTGATTGCTATCTCCTCTATTTTTAGGCTTATACCTAGTTCTTGTCACATCTTCCTCTGCATCTAGGTCATTCACATGCTTCCAACCCACTAGTTTTGGGCCACTTCTTCTTCTTGGTATATATATAATGAGATGATGTCATGCCCCTAGCTCTAGTAAATATTGACTATATCGAGTGCTATATCCTCCAGTGTTAGGCCTATACTTAGTCCATGTCATCTTCCTCTATATCCATCACATAGTCCACTGATATAATAGAGTTAGTGAATGTTGGAAGCATGTGAATGCCCTAGATTCTGATTGGGTAGAGGGATGGTGAAGGAACTAACTAACTCTCTTATCTCAATGGACTATGTGCTTGGTTCCATTGAGATAACAGAGTTAATCAATTCATTCTCTATCCCTCTACCCAATTAGAGTAAAACACGCCTATCTATCCCTCTACCCAATCAGAGTAAAACACGCCTATCTATCCCTCTACCCAATCAGAGTAAAAAATGCCTACCTATCCCTCACTATATCCTCCTTCCCACTTCCATGGGATCCAACCGATGCCTACACCTAGTCCATGTCATTAATCGATAGCCATGATATTTCCCTTTTCAACTTTTGAAATCATGCATGTGCAACCATGCTTACCATATCGCAATAGTTGTAAGGCCTTCTTAGTTGTTAATGCAATTTTTAATCCTAAGAAGAATTTGCATCTTTGTTACATGTTGCTTGAAAATGCACCCAAGATGCTCAAAGATCTTAGGGAGCTAGTGTTAGAGTATTATTTGAAGGAGAAGTTAGCATTGTGGAATATAAAGTGAAGAGACAAGGTGACACGCTCAAAGCAGATGGAGGACCTATCAAGCACAACCTCTCGTTTAACCAACTAAATACCACCATAGGTGAAAGTGCCAAGCTCTTGTCTCACAATGTAGCTGATTGACTTGTTGAGGGTGGAAACTATTATGCATACATTTTAAAATCATCAATGTGCACCAACAATCAGCATTCCATTTGATGCCATCAAGATTGGCAAGGTTATACACTAAGATTTCTTTGGAGAGTGTGTCAAAGTTATAATAGACATAATTTCTTACTTACCTTCACATTTAAGATATTGCACCAAAATGTACAAGGGCTCATAAAATGCTAAGCTGCAACAATTCTGGATATAGAAGGTCAGTTCATGGATTTTCTAATGCATTGCCTTTACTTATGAGCCCCTTGGGTTACATTCTTCCCCCTTTCCAATGGTGGTATGCTAAGTGACATATGTATGTGGGACAAACAATGTAAGTATAGAAGAAAAATTGAGTGTGTTAACAAGCCCCAATTCAATTTCAAACTTGTTTTTGACATGGAGCCTAATGCAAACATGAGAGAGAGGACCATGCATCATCAAAAATATGTTGAAAATTATTCATGTACTTGTGGATGGATGAAGGTTGTGCATAGTGTTGGCATCATCAATATAGACTTGGATGCCAATAACATAGTATTAGACTTCACCAAAGATGACATCTCCAAGGTGGGCATCATAGATTAGGGTCTAATGCTTATTTTAGGCATGATAAGACTAGCTATCAATTGGCAATGTTGGTTGCCTGTTGAGGATGTGCATATCATAGGTGAGCACCAACAAAAGGGAGAGTTGGAAAGGAGAAGAAGGCCATGGATTGCATCTGAGATCTATAACCAACTATGTCAATCCAACTACAACCATGAGTTTGATGTGTATGCAACAAATTGGCTCATCATTTTCCTTGTTGATTTTTATACCTTAAGCCAATTAATATGATTGCATAGGGAACCGAGGGATGCACCAAACAAAGATATCATGCACATGATAGAATGGAAGACAAGGGATCATATGTTAATAGATGATAAGACCTCTTGGATGTACTTTGCATATTTTGAGGACTTTTTTGGGTGGAGTACCACACTGATCCTGAAAAGATGCAAAGATCGCTTGTAGAGATCACCCTATCTTGGCTCACCCTCTCTAAATATCCTAGCCTATGTAATCTCTTTTTGTATTTTGTAAAATAGTTTATCAATTTTTAGAGTCTCTATGACTTGTGAATCCATGGATACCTCAAATAGAGATGTAATTTTTTATAAAACTCTATACTCTATGGAATACAATTTGTTAAAAACTCACAGTTTATAATTTGCATCTCTAAAAATTTATATCTCATTGTGCTAACTTGTCATTATGTAAGCTTGTTTTTCATATCTCATTGTTAGAGAGTCACAATTCCTCATTCGTAATTTGTTATGTAATTTGTTAAAGACTCATAGTTTGTAGTTGTGCTAACTTGTCTCTCATTGTGGTAAACCTATTTTCTATCTCTCATTGTGCTAGCTTGTCCCTTGTTTCATTGTGTATGTTTTTGCTCATAATTAGCAAACACCTTTCTATCAATCTATTAAATCGTGACACAATACCTCTATCTATTAAGGCAACAACATGGTTGAGGGTGAAGACTAGTGATGGGCAAGAAATGAGGATGACAACAACAAAGAGAGAGTATATAATGGGCATGCTTGAAAGGAATATGAGCACTTGAAGAGTTTGACAATCATATTGCGTGGAAGGGAGGCTAAGTGCACAACCAATGACTCTCATAATGAGCTAATCCAACTCATGTGGAGAGGAAGGAGGTTAACAAGGCAATGATTTTTGAAATGGTCAAGATAGTGTAATCATGCTTAAACACTAAGATAAAGAAAGGGAAATGGAAAGTGAGCACATGATTTCATGATGGTATTAGGGAGAACATTGAGTACATACCTCTTGAGGTTATTGGCCAACCTCTTCACAATGCCATCTCCCCCCCCCTTTATACCTAGGGAAAATGTTGAACATGCAATTTGTGATGGGTTAACCAGTGGAATTCTCATCAAAGGAGACCTACCATTCCATTAGGACATATAGGCGCATAGCATGACAATCATAAGAGATAATTTGCAATTGGCAAACATTGCCTTAATTGCATGCCTACATTGAGGAATGAATTGAGACACTCACAAGGATAACTGACATGTGGAGTGCCATGTTGTGGAGAGTGCTTCTGAAGGGATGTTATCTTATGAGGACCATACTCCATCCCCATGCCATCATACAAAATGTGGATGCCCCCATGAGCTCGAGAAATATTTGTATGGGATAATTTAATCAATTGATAGGAAAACATGCTCATATTTTTTTTGTTTTTGTGGATGTTACATGCACCTTGCTTGCCTAGTCCTACAAATGATTCTCAAAAATAAGTGTCCTGCACCCTTTTTCTCAAAATTTTTATAAGATCTTTAGAATCTCTTACACACAACCTCAAGAGGGAGATCAAAAGAGTGCTCCTAGTCCTATCTATTTGATTAGAACTGACATTTAATCTCATTTGTACAAACATTGAATGACATGGAATACAACTTTTTGATTCTCTATAAATGGGATGCTTTCAAAATTTATTGATTGTGGATTAACTGTCCATGAGTCAATCATTTATAAAACTTAAGGCTTTTTACATAAAGGAAAAGGATAGGAAGCTTCAAAAGCCAACCCATTGTTGACCATGTTGTTCTAGCTTGATGAAATGCTACTTTGGATTGAGCCGTGCAATGAGCTCCTCAATGTCTATATCCATTACCTCTAGGCTCATTGGAATCTCAATGTCCATTGCAATGATGTGATCCCTTACTCTCAAAATTCTCAATCCCATAAGAGATTGATACTTGTTCTAGTAGAAATTACATGGCACAGTGGATAGAATCTGATCAAGGAGTAGAGAACACAAAACAAATATGAGAAAAATAGAGACTACTTTAATTTAAACGAATTGATACAAAGATGACTTTGTCCACCCGTTTGCTTCCACTGTGAAGCTTCGATGGCGATCCAAACATATGATAGGTGAAGAGGTTAGGGTAGCTAGAAGAACTCTTACTGGGTGAAAGATAGATTGACGATGGCTTTAGAGGGGTCTTCCTTTTATAGCTTGGGAAGGTAGCATGGTTGGCATGTCTGACCATATTATGAACCTTCTCTAGTCGGCTAAAGAATATTCCAAGGAATATTTCTTTTACTGTCAGATCAGGGGCTTGAGATACCCCATCCAGTAGCCCCTACTCAAGGGCCACTTGATAACTCCCACACCCCCAGCTCAAAGCATCATGCCTCGAGTTGTTCTACCAACATAACCACTCTATGTAATGTAAAGGCTAGATCCACAAAGGTCACTTTTTTGCTACTAGTCACATAGACCTCATTTGACATACAAGTCGGGACCCACTGAATGTCCATGCTCACATGTGGCTTCTCCTTGTAATGGGGGCCTTACAACTTAGAGCACCATAGAACATTGTTGGCACCTTATGAGGGTGGAGCATTGAGCATATCTAACAAGTCTAAATGTCATCACAATTATACATTCATGGGGGAATACCCTTTTCATAGTCATTGCTCTTAAGAATTTGCAAGATCCTGTCATTGCAATACACGCACACACGCACACACGCACACACACACACTCAAACTTCTTGGTCATGTCTACCAATAATTTATTTTGAATAGTGTTGTGCACATATTCATACATGCTCCAATTTCTCTCTAAGCTAGAGTTGTTAGCACATTGCATAGGTATATGCACTACAAGAGGTCTTAAATGTAGAAAAGTATCCCTTGCATTCATGTCCACCACTTCCATGCCAATTGCTCCTTGGTTGTTTCTTGCACAAATGGATTAGAAAATGAGACTTCTCTTAGCATATCTAGAGATTTCCTTAACACATTCTTTGTGTGCTACCTTGTTATCCACATAGAATGTATTGATTGTAGTGTAGAAATCTGTAGCTACCTTACTATTGCTCCATAAATATAGGCCCCAATAATTAGGATCTAAATGTATGCAACACTATGCAATGGTATATGGGCTGCAAAAAGCATCTTCTTTGAACATATTTTAATGACACGTTTCTCTTAGATGTCTTAAATGGCGTTTGTGAGAGCTTTACAATGGAGTCTTTAATCTCCTCAAGAAACTAAATTGTATTGCAATGTCCACCATGTCATCCATACTTTTGCCATGCTTGTTACCCATTCATCCATGCTCCATATGGCATATGGGGGGGGGGGGGGAGGGAGATCATTATACGATACATCTCAATCATAGATTTCCACTACTTGTCCTTGTTTAGATAATTAGAATGTAACTTGGTAGCCTTGTCCCTCACTCGCATACTTTGCTCAATTTCATAGTCATACATGTCCATGCATGAGAATATCTCTATCATAACATGCTTGTTTTGAAGTAAGGACTTGTCGGGACAAAAAATGAGCTTGACACTAGCTCTAAGGCTCTCGTTGGGCCTCTATGCTCAACCAAAATACCCCACGGCCTCATGGCTAGGAGCGTCTAGAGGCTACACACATTGATCTAACTTATACATGCATTTGCATTGTTTATAGTCCAATGGATCTCTTTCCAACTCCTCATGAGTACCCAAACATAATTGTTCCTAGCACCTCATAGCACCACATACACAAGGAGCACCCCTCGATTAATTGTTGTGGCCTCACTATGGCTTTCCTACACCTCATGGATTGGCCCCAAGCTACACCATTCAAACTTATAACACATATGATACATAGTCATCTCTTATCATCAATCCTTTCTAGGGGATAGTTTGTATCCTCACTTTATTAGTCTCCAAAGAAACAAATGTACTAGACCTACAGCTTGGGACTCCTCACACTCTCAACGTAGGTCAGCATTTAGGCAACCAAGCGTTATGCAATCTAGGATATATATTTCCAATACTATGTAATGAATGCAATATAAGAGTGGATGATCTATTGTACTTAACCATTTTATTTATTCAAAACAACATCTTGACAATACAAAACAATTCTCTTCATGCTTTTTATACTAACACATTTGCTTCGTTGCATAGGGAACATCACCGAGTATACTCATGCTACTAAGCCCTTTAACTTTCAATACAAACATGTCCTATATGTAAAGTGCATCATAAAAATAAGATTTTAGCCTATATTTAGCACTCAATCCCTCCCCTCCCTACCGTTTTAATGTTATGCTTGTAGTGGTAGGTGTAGAGAATGTTTTCATATCATTTTCTTGTCCAAAAAGCAATGAATCATGCATTATAACATAGAAATTGGGCTAAGCTAAGGTTAAACCTCATGCCTTAGACCCACCATATATCCACAAATATATTTATAATTTTATACTTTTTTGGCACATAATTTTTTTCCATTTAAAAATTATTTTTTGATTTATTTATTAATAATTTACTATTATTTTGATAATCTAATTCAACTTGATTAGCATTATTGGGATACATCATTATCTTTCATTCCAATCCATAAAATCATGATTATTTTTTCCAAAACAGAAAGAACCCTTATTTTTTAAGAGCAATGCAGAACTGCTTGTAATGCTCAAAACATTTTCTTAAAATAAGGAGCTGTCTCTCCTTTGTGGTGGCTGCCCCCAGATCATCAATAAACATTTTCAACTCCTCTAGGGAAATATCACTAAAAATCTTATCAATTATATGGTGCCAAAAACCTAGTGCATTGCATAAACCAAATGCCATAACATGATATGCAAAGGTTCCAAATACAGTAATAAATATCGTTTTCAACTTGTCTTTCTTTGCAATAGCCATTTGGTTATATCTAGCAAAGTAATCCATGAATGAATAAATATCTCTACCTGCCAACTGAGTCAATGAATAGCAAGGTAATAGTCTTTGATATTTTGTTTATTGAGCTCCCTAAAATCTACACAAAGTCGGATTTGATTATTCTTCTTTTTACCGATAACTACCGATGAACACCACTCCATCTGTTGTACAAAAAATATCATTCCAATCTTACTCAATTTCTCTAGCTCCTCAAATTATCTGCCCCTTAGTTCAAAAGGCATACACCTCACTTTTGTCGCATAGGGCAGCTACCTTCCTTCAAAGGAATGGTATGCATCACTAAACTAGAAGGAATACCCCTCCGCTCATCATAACTCCAGGCAAAAATGTCACGAAACTCTTGGATCAAGGACAATAGTCCTTCCTTTCTTCTAGATTGAGCACAAACCCTAATTTAGTCGTTCATGGATCATCCAACATATTGAGGTCCAAGTCAATCATATCCACATCTCTTATTCTATCTTGAGCTTCTATCAACTCATTTAGAGTCATGTGGTAGACATCCTTTATAGTAGACCTCTCTTTTGATTCATCACTTGTGACAAAGACCCACTACTAGATGGATCATCTAATGTATCTAATTCTAATGAAGATAAAGGTACTCTCTCACTTTGAGGAGATTCAAGATATGCATCCATTATCACACATTAGGCACCTATACTAAAAATTAGACAACTAGCAAGTATATCAACTTGACAATCGGATTGCAAGATCCATGGCCTTCCTAACAATACTTGATAGTGTGACCCCCTTGTAATCTTGATAACCCTAAAGTCTAAAGTCCATAATGCATCCACATTAGCAATTGCCACACAAACCTTGGTAATGCAACCTTCAGGTTGCCTTAAACTCTCATTAGCCAATCGGAGAATTGTGGAGGCATCCTTTTGGAATTCTAGCCCTAATCTTTCCATCAATTCTGAACTCATAATGTTGATGGAGGATCTCATGTCCACAATGGTATGTTCCACTAATATGCCATTAACGTATGCTGCTACCCTTGGGCAATGCTTTTCATCAGTGTGTTCAAACCAATCATTTTCCACTCCAGCTACTCCCAAGTGCTCAACGATATACAAAGTGCAAAGAATCTTCTTGAACTCTTTACATCATCCTATGGATAACTTGATCAACTACAAGAGATTCACGTGAGGCTTTACCTTGCAAATATAACTCACTAAATCAAATTTATGATAGATAGCAATGGTTCCCTTCTCCCGCCAATAGACCATTCTTTCTCTTAGTCATTGAATAGGCTTGGGCATCTCTTTCTTATTATTTACCTTCTTCCTTGGGAGCACCTTATTAGGGTAAGCTTTGCCATCATCAGCAGCTTTTAGAGGACCAGCTTCCACATCATGGTTAAGGACTTGCGTCCCCTTATCATCATGTTTAGGGTTTATGTCAACAGGTTTTACATTATTCCTGTCACCTTCTTTAACCTTTTGTCCTCTTGTAATAGCTTGCAAATTGGAACCCTCAGTGGTGTTAAAACACATAGCTTTGATAAGGCTAACACCACTACCACTAGGCAACTCCTTTATCATAGATTTTCCTCTTTGTAGTATTTTTTTTGGTCTTTTATCTCATTGAAGGTTGTTCCCTTGTGCTCGATGATTTATTGGAGCTCGCTGCTTACTCCCTTGTGCTAAAGAGAGCTAATCTTACTCCAATAGTACTAGTAAATGGTTGGACTTCCCATATATGTCACATTTGACATTAGGGTAGTTTCTTGGAAAGTGTTGACCGCCACACCACTTACAACTGAATCTTGATGGATCACCCTCTTCTCAGCGTATCGACTTCCTATCAAGTTCTATTGCTTCTTTAGAAAATTAGCATCTACGACTATTTGTCTATACTGTTCCATTATCATATTGGTATAATGCTTCATCATGTCCCTAATCTCACCAAGAACATTTGATGCACTAGACTCATAGCTGCGATAGTCTACTTTTCGTTCAATTGATCTAACCAGTCGATTAGGGATATGATGCTACTTCTTGCTGATTAATTGGAATGACATTAGGATTTGTCATTTGGCTTCTATTATTCAGTGGAGCCATCTAGCTAGCTATTAGCATGGTCACATTAGAAGGAGTTGGTAACATAGATACACTTTGCATTATGCTTCCTTCTCCCATTCAAATTGGTCATGGGTATTCCTTGACTTTCATTAGTCGATGCCAAATTATTTCCAGGCCCTAGACTTAAATTTAAGTTTGCCCTAGATGCATAGGCTGCTTGCAATTGCGACTCTACCTCCTTTGCTTTGTAATGGCAATATCAATGTTGGCAAGAGCAACACTGCTCAATTGCATTTGGATATTAAATTCTAGCCCATGCAAAAAGTACTGTACTTGAGCATGGTTGGAATGGAAATATAAGTCTAAAATTTACGAAACACTTCTTTCAGTTTCGTGGCATACCCTTGAACATTCTCATGAGGTTCTTGACATGTTACATTGAGAACATGAAGCCAATACTACCACTCTCTTTCAAGGGCGAACTCTTTTTGAAAGGCCACAAAAAATAGATCAATTGTAATTATGGTTGCAGCTTCTAGACTGTGATACCATACTACAGCTCATCCTTGCAGAGTTATATTAAAGAACATCATCAGATGTCCTTTATCTTGGATTTGACAATTGACCATTAACTTTTGAAACTCATTAATGTGGAGCTCCGCATCTTCCTCTACTCACCCATTAAAAATGGGTAGAGGGAATCCTAAGACTGGAAAATCCGGCATCGTTGGGGGGATTGTAATGGGTTGGGCCATGATGATGATTGGATTTGCTAAAGGTCTTTGAACTATTGGAACTATTACCACACTCAAAGTGGGTTGATTGACTGGGAGAGGGAAAGTACTAGAGCTTCCTCCTCCTCCTGGAGAATTGCTCGTAGAGCTAGGGTTGATAAAACCCCTCCCTTGTATGGATATCAGGCTGCTTTGTTGAGGAGAATACCTCCTAATAATTTCAGCCCACCCTCTAGCCCTTTTAGCTCTTTCTTGCTTTCGAAAGCTTGGCTTGATGGTCTTTTGGATATATATCACTACCTCTTGGCATAGCTAATCAACTGGTCCCTATTGACCAAGATTCAAACATTTCCACTTATTAACTGCTCTCGACAAATGCACCACATGTCATGGGACCAAAAATGGACCCCATACTAGCTCTAAGGCTCTAACTAGGCCTCTATGCTCAACCAAAATACCCTATGGCCTTGCCGCCAAGGAGGTCTAAAGGCTACACACATTGATCTAACTTATACATGCATTCGTACTATTTATAGTCCAATAGATCTCTTTCCAACTCTTCATAGTGAGTACCTAAACATAATGGTGCCTAGCATATTGTAGCATATATATAAGGAGCACCCCTCCTCGACTGATTCTCGTGGCCCCACTACAACTCTCCTATACCTCAAGGATTGGTCCCCAAGACGTGCCATTAAAATATATAATACATATGATACATAGTTCTCTCTTATCACCAATCGTTCCAGGAGATAGTTTGTATCCTCACTTTATTAGTCCCCAAAGAAACAAATGTACTAAAACTACAGATTAAGACTGCTCACACTCTCAACCTAAGTCAATATTTAGGCAGCCGAGTACTATACAATCCAGGATATATATTTCCAATACCATGTAATGAATGCAATGCAAGAGTGGATGATTTGTCATGCTCAACCATTTTATTTATTCAAAACAACATTATGACAGTGCACATATAGTTCTCTTCATGCTTTTCATACTAACATTTGCTTTGTTGCAATAGGAAATATCATTGAGTATACTTGTGCTACTGAACCCTTTAAATTTCAAAACAAAAAAAACATGTCCTATATGTAAATTGCATCATAAAAATCAAATTTAAGCCTATATTCAACACTCACAATCCCTCCCCTCCCTACTATTTAATGTTATGCTTATGGTGGTAGGTGTAGAGAATGTTTTCATGTCATTTTCTTATCCGAAAAGCAACAAATCATGCACTATAACATAAAAATGGGGATAAGATGAGGCTAAACCTCATGCCTTAGGTCCACCATACATCCACAAACATATTTATAAATTTTTGGCACATAAAAACTATTTTTTAAATTTAAATTTATTTTTCTTGATTTATTTATTAGCAAATTACTACTATTTTCTAATTTTTTGATTCAACCCAATTAGGATTACTGCTATTCATCATTATCTTTCATTTCAATTCATAAGAACACGATTCCCCCACCCGAAACAAAAAGAATCCTTATTTTTCTACTTAAACACTGCATTTTGAGATTTAAATTATTAATAACGACTATATTTAATTATGCATTTTTCTTATTATCACTTGCAACCCTCAAAGACATGTCAAACAAGGTTCATATAAATTTTCATACCATATGTACTTCATTTGGACCATAAATTGTAAAAAATAAGAAGAAAATAACAGAACTTAAATTGAGAAGTGCTACTGCGACAAAGCAAATATGTATACACCTGTACATCAATATGTGGTGAATAACATGGAGATGTGTATATGGAGTCATGCTACAACATAGAAGTCCGAATCATATACACTTAGCTATTACATATGGAGGATAGAGGCCATAAGGCCTTACATAATACAAGATGGGGAGTAATCCTATGTAGCCTAATCTGCTCTCTACGACTCATCCGCATCAAACAACTCCTCTTGCTGTAGTGGCATATCGAAGGGAGCCTGCAACAGCAAATACATATATAATTGTGAGTACTAAATACAAACTGACATATAATGACAGATTTCTCAAATTAGGAATGATATTTATTACTACTTACCGGTCCTCCGCGAGCATAGAGCTTCTCGATCAGGGCACTCAAGCCATGCTTCTCCCCGTATGTCACCTCTAGTGCAATCGGATCACGATTCGTAAAACCTTGCTGTGGCACACAAACATTGAAAAACAACATACTTGAGATTCATGTTCGTAATACATACATCAACATGGATGTCATTAAATTAGAGTACTCTACCCTATTAATACTTACGAAATCTGCCAGGAATGTTGCGTAGCAACCGCTACTAAGGTGATGCACCGATCCTGCATCCAAGCGCGCCTTTGCTGCGTCCTTCTGCTGCTTCCACTTGTCTGGAGTTAATGTTGCCTCATCCTGGAGATTACTCCAGTGCCCAAATCCTAAACCTGTACATACAAGGAAAAATAATAATATTAGATAATGAATTGCAAGACATAATAAAACTAAGACTTAATTTTAAAATAATAAAAAAAATTAGATAATACAAAACACCATACTCCAAAAACATACAAACTGTCCTAATCGATTTGCAAAAAGTGGCATTGCTGTAGTGGGAGGAACGTTTTGATCGAGTCACTTTTGTTTAGGGTTCCACAATCTCATCTTGACACAGCTTAGTATACACCGGGAGATCTATACAAAATTCTCCACAAAATGAGGACTCTGCTTCATTTTCAAAAAACCCATCCTCTATCTCCTCTATCTCCATAGGTGAGATGTCTTGGTCCTCCAGGCAGTTCATCCTAGTTTCTTGTATGCCTTCTGTCATTGCCACTATTAAAGGTGTCTCTCCTACGATCGGTACGGGGATTTTGGCAAACATGGGGATACTCCTAGATGTCATGGGAATGACATACCACCATTGAGGTTGTTGCGGATTAGGGAAAAAGATGACCTGATCCATATTACGATTAGTATAAAAGTCCACTTTGAGATTGCTAAAGCGCGTCAAGTATTAGGGACTCTTACCTGCTCACAGTGATTTGGCAAAACAAATGTATCACTCAAATCGGTCCACTTCTTCGTTGAGTCAATCTCAACAAAGACACTTGGCCCTCGCCGAACAGTTGCACTTGCTCCTTCGATCAAACCAGCTCAGTGCGTTCATTCTCGCAGGAGGGTGACCAAGAAATCCTTCTCTCATGAAATGACCCTTTGGCAAAAAAGCCCGATGTCCCTCAAATACCATCTTCTTCATAGATTTTGACATACGAGAATCCAACCTTGGTCCACATAGAGGACATGCATGGTAACCTGACGTGACTAGCCCTGCAGAACACACATGTACAATGAGGCATGTCATAACACCAACATCGCTCAAAGAAAACTAGCAAAATAAGAAAACACGCTTTACCAGAGCATTCTCCATAACCTGGAAAGTCATGCATGGTCCACATAAGAATTGCCCTTATAGTTGCGGATCGCCTACCAATATGTTTGCTCATGTCCTCCACTACAATTCCCTCCCACAACTCCTTTAGCTCATCAATCAGTGGAGAGAGGTAGACATCCATATTCTTAACTTTGTATTGTCCAGGCACAAGCAAGCTGAGCAAAAGGTGTCCTTTCTTGGTGGAAAGCCATGGCGGTATATTGTAGTTAACAAGGACCACGGGCCATACACTATAGGAGGTGGAACGTAAACCAAAAGGATTTACCCCATCCATGGCAAGACCGAATCGTAGATTCCTCATCTCCTTTGCAAAGTCAGGGAAAGTCTCGTCAATGTGATGCCATGCTTCTGAGTCAGCTGGTGTACACTGTACACCATCAGTGGATCGATTTCCTGCATGCCATATAGTCAACTTTGCAAAACTCTTGGTCCAAAAAATGTGACGAACACGCGGTATCAGTGGAAAGTGCCTCAAAACCTTCTACGGAACAGTCTGTCCTTGCAAGTCATTTCGATACTTGTCCGCACCACACTTGGGACATGTGGCCAACAATTCAAACTCTCCCCGGAAAATAACACAATCATTGGGGCAAGCATGAATGCAATTATAATCCATGCCTAGCTTTCGCAGCACTTGTCTTGCATCATCATGAGACTCAGGCATCGTGTTTTGGATAGGCAAAATGTAAGATTTCAACGTTCTACAAATTACAATGAAGCACGTTATTAGAGTACTACATAGCACATTTTAATGGCTTTCAATAAAGAATCATACACATCATAATATACCTGAATAGCTCTGTCACACTCGCATTGCTCCATCCATACTTTGTTTGTATGCTCAACAATGCAAGAAGTGTCTTCAAACGGGATACCTGACTCCCATCATACAATGTAATGGTAGCCTCTGTAATTAAAGGATCTTGGGATTCCGAGTCCATCGGAAGCAATGATTTGATTATGTCCTCTAACTGGGCTCCAAAAAAGCAGGAGGATCGTCCATGTCTCCAGCATTCTCACCCATAGAAGGGGATTGAGAGTTATCACCTTCTATGAGATAGTTAGTTATCTCGGACGACATTTGTATAGAGCGCGGATGAACTCGTCTTACTAGACGCAAGAGATTTGCAGACTGCAATCTATCGTCATGGCCCTGACCCTGTAAAGGATGTTAAGGAGCTAACTTCTAAGATAACCCCAAACTGTTATACTTAAATCAATTACATGTCATATAGTAATGAGAAAGAACTTACCACAATCTCGTAATTCAAGACTACTTGGTCGATTATCTCAACTCGAAACTCTCCATACCGTTGCACATGCTCTATGGACAAACGACGTTTTCGACGAATGGCCAATTTGCATTGCGTGCATGGACAGGGGACACGTTGATTGAGCCAAGCCTCACGATCCCCACCATGTTGGTCGTGAGTGCTAGACATCTTGACTGCGATGTAATGGAATGATAATTTAATAACGATTATATATTGTATATTGGGACCACTCCACTATATATATTTCAGGTCCTTTTTTTAAAAATTTTCGTACCTATCTCTTTGAGTTCGGCTCTAAACTTATCTATCTTTGAGGTTGGCTCTAAACTATGCTCACACACATACATTTTTATAACAGTTGATAGATCTTCCACTATGCCTTGAAAGGCACAACTCCTTTTGAAGCCTTTATTGGTCAAACACTAGTAGTGAGTTGTTTGAAAGTTTTTGGAAGCATTACTTATGCTCATAGAAAGAAATTAGACTCTAAATCTCTCAAACGTATTCTCATGAGTAATAGTAACATCACCAAAGCATTTTACTTTTATGATCCTAGAAAAAGAAGTATTTCTACATCTAGAAATAATTGTGCATGAATATGTAGTTTAGAAAGATCTTGCAAAAGATACAATCCAAACAAAACAAGCATCTCATTTCTCTTTCTCTACATCTCTATCTCTCTCACTCTCTCTCTAAAATTATAATCAAGCAAAACAAGCATCCCCCTTCACACTCCTTTCCATTTCTCTTTCTTTCAACACTTCCTACCCTATATACATTGCAAAGATTGAAGAGAACCAACACAAGAAAAAATATAAAAACACTCTCTTCCATTTCTCTCTTTCAACACTTCCTAACCTACATTGCAAATTAAAGCAACACAAAGATTGAAAAAAAACCAACACTTTCTAGCCTACATTGCAAAGAATAAAAACCAACACAAGAAAAAATTTGAAAACACTCGCTTCCATTTCTCTCTCTTTCAACATTTCCTAACCTACATTGCAAAGCAACACAAAGCAACACAAAGATCGAAGAGAAACCAACACTTTGTAACCTATATTGCAAAGCAAAACAAAGATTGTAAAGAAACCAAAACAGGGTATACCGTCGTGCTCTCTTCTTCTTCCACGACCTCTTTGTGCCGGCGACGCTCCTCTCCTCGCATGCGGCTCGCAGCTTGCTTCTTGCTCACCTCCCTTGCTCACCTCCCTCTCTTGCTCACCTCCCTTTCTCTTTCTCTCTACCTTCGCCTTGCTTCTGCAGTTCGCGCGCGCGTTTGAAAGAAACATTCGGGTTTCGGTGAAATGTTACCAGAGTAAGTCGTCGCTATTAGCGTCACTATTTACGTCGCTAGTTGCGTTGCTAAATAGCGACGCTAATAGCGATGTTTTTAGCGACGCAGATAGAGATGCTAATACCAACACATTTTTTGACTTAAAATATTTCGAGGATTAGCGACGTAAATAGCGACGCCGAAAAAAAAATGTCACTACTTAGCGTCGCTATATGTGTGTACCCTTAGTGCTAGCTGCATGGTGTGGAGGAGCTAGACTGGTCAATGTATGTGGCTACATTGCAGTAAGGTAGGTGTGTGGCTCATGATAGTGGAGCATTGTGATGATGATTGAAGGTGGGGTGACAGGGGACCATGACACGTGGAAGGAGTGACGACAATCTGATGACAATCAACTCACGATGGCAACAATTAGATAAGTTTTTAAAATTTTTTAATATTTTTAAATTAAGGCTTTTATCTTTTTAATATTTCCCCCCTCAAGCCCCCACTCTTATAGGGTGAGGGGAGGGAGTATTACATTCTTTTTCCTTAGAGAAATCGAGATGTCCGCATCTCAGAATAACTTAGGGTTACCATTCCCTACGGTAAGTATTGTATGACTTGTGGTCTAGGACCCACCATGATTTTGAAATACTACTTTGATTATGCAAGTGACCAAATTCAAGATAACTCAATGAAATTGGAGAAAAATTTGCTACAATTTTTTATAATTTGATTGTTGTTGCAATAGTAGAGAATTGTTACAAGTATAGATTCCTCCTCTTCTTGATCTAGTTCAATATAATCAGCTTGGATATGTTCTATCTCATTGCAAAGGAAGCTTTGACAAATTGAGTCATTTCTTTTGAATGTGCATTATCTAATTGCACTCATGATCCTTCTTTCCTTGGTCCTTTGAGTTATCATAATCTTCTTTGATGTTTGCTAGGAAGTGGTTATCTTCAAGAAGTTGATCTTGATTTAGGCCCTCTCTCTCTCTCTCTCTCTCTCTCTCTCTCTTTGTGTATGAGGAGTATCTTGGGCCAAAAAAATCCCCCCCCCCTTTCCTAAGGCTTTACAAGCCTTAGTGAAGCATTGTGATGAGGATGAGCATAAATGTGGTGGCAGGGGATCACGACATGTGGAAGGAGCAGTGATGGTGTGATAACGGCCAACTCACGATAACAATAGTTAGATAAGTTTTTTTTAAAACTTAACCTTTTGAAATTAAGGTTTTTCTCTTTTTAATCTTCTCCTCCCTCAAGCCCCCATTCTTGTGGGGTGAGGGGAGTGAATATTATATGGCAATTTTGGATAATGATTACTACAAATATGCATGGAAGAAAATTGGGGAGTTGGCGAGCTTTTTCCCACCATCTTATCACTCAATATAGCATGATGTTCTTGATAAATTTTACTCAGTGGTGAAGGAGCAAGTTGAAAGGGTCATTCTACAAAACTTGGGTTGATAGGATGTACTATCATATCTGGTGGTTTGTCCATTGTCCAATAACAACCATTAATAAACATCATGTTGGTTTCACAAGGGGGGAGATATTCTTAAAATCCATAAATATCACATGAAAAATCAAAGCAAGGGAGTACATTGTAGAGATTTTATGAAAAACTATTGAAGAGTAGGCCATCATCATGTGGTACAAGTTGTTATAGATCATGCAAAGAACTATAAAAATGCAACTAGATTTCTAGAAGAGTGATATCCAAAGACTACCTACAATGGTTGCAACACTCATTTGCTTACTTTAGTATTGAAAGATTGGTATGGAAAGGATAATACAACTTGGTTTGTGAGCATTATTGATGATTGCAAGAGAGTTTTCAAGTTTGTTCTCCGAGAGAAGTTCAGTACTTTTAATATTCACTGGGAATGCATGTCATGCATGTTAAAGCTTCTTGTAGAGGCATAGTTTTACGCTCTCTTTTATTCTTTGGAGTCCCGAGACTGGGATTTTAAGCCAAAAAAGAGCCAGAGATGTGCCGAAATACGTAATTTTAAGGTGCAATTTAAAGATTGATGGAAGTGGAAGACGGGGATCTAACAATTTTAAGTGGTTGTGGAAGATGAGAATTCAAATTACTTCAAATGATCAACCTTCACAGTGATTGTGGATTTTTCATAAATTTTTTGGGTGTTAGATTGAAGTAAGACAAGTTCTTTATAGTTCAAGGCTCCAATATAGATGCATAGAATTTTTCGAACATGGAATTGGGCATCGGACACGGCAAAAATTGGAGGCCTAAATTTTTGTGGTCACATAGTGACCAAGATGTGAAAGGGCATGGCCCTTGGGGCCATTGAGCCCCAAAATTTCACGTGATGGGGGGGGGGGGGGGGCATTTTTTTACAAAAAAAAGGAGGAGAGAAGGCACCACGGTGACAAGTGATGATTTGAGAGGAGGGGCCATTTGGAGTTGAAGAACAACCACCCAATCTGATCACATAGGCATAATCCTCCAATTTTTCACTCCCTATCGCCAGCCTACGAGCAATGGTTGCCTGGATGTAGAGATGTAGATTTAGTATTTCTGTCTCATATGCCTCTCTCTCCTCCAAGAGACCATTCATGTGGGTAAAAGAAAGACAAGAACATGTTGAAGAATGCTTGTTTTACATGCATGAGATTGATGCAAGATTGTGAAGATGCTAATATTTGATTTAGCCGTATGTCCATTTTAGAGAGAGAGAGAGAGAGAGAGAGAGAGAGAGAGAGAGAGAGAGAGAGAGAGAGAGAGAGAGAGAGAGAGAGAGAGAGAGAGAGAGAGAGAGAGAGAGAGAGAGAGAGAGAGAGAGAGAGAGAGAGAGAGAGAGAGAGAGAGAATAGAGAGGGGAGGGACTAAAAAGAGGAAAAACTTAATTTCAAAAGGTTAAGTTTAAAAAAGAACTTACCTAACTATTGCTACCATGAGCTGGCCATTGTCACTTCTTCCACATGTCGTGATCCCTCGCCACATTCATTATGGTCATCCTCATCACAATGCTTGCTATCATAAGTCACATACTTGCCTCATTGCCATGCAGCCACATGCATCCACCACTGATTGAGCTCCTCCACTCCATGCAACTAGAGAGGGGTGGTCATTAATTACAAAGAGAGAGAGAGAGAGAGAGAGAGAGAGAGAGAGAGAGAGAGAGAGAGAGAGAGAGAGAGAGAGAGAGAGAGAGAGAGAGAGAGAGAGAGAGAGAGAGAGAGAGAGAGAGAGAGAGAGAGAGAGAGAGAGAGAGAGAGAGAGAGAGAGAGAGAGAGAGAGAGAGAGAGAGAGAGAGAGAGAGAGAGAGAGAGAGAGAGAGAGAGAGAGAGATCCCATATGTTTCCAAGGAAACCTATCAATTCTTGTGAGGTAAAGGGTGCTCATGCAAAGGATGAGAGCTTGGAGACTCAAGGTCCGTGAGAAGGCTAACAAGCACGAAAGAAGACTAAGCTAGATGATGGCTCCTCATCAATGAATATTTTAATTCATTTGATTGGATGGTAACATCAAACCCATAAATCGTGGGAACCCCAAGTACTTGTCATGTTGTGACTCCCATTCTTGAACCCAAGGATAACCACAAGGGGTATTTTTTGTAAAAAATAAAGGATATGATCATGTTATAGGATTCATAAAAAGAAACCTCTGTACTCATTTACAAATCAAAATTCTTAACCTTAATAAAATTGAAAAGTGATAATGAATGAGGTCTTATCTAGAAAGGTATTATTATTTATTATGCACCATTGTTGAGTTAGAAGAACTCTAAATGAGACATGAAAGTGCTTGAAATATTCAAGAAAAGGGATTGCATCTTCTTTTCTGAAGTATCCAAAAGATATTATTTTTTCTCATTAATTGTCTTCCTAAGATAAGATTTATTGCTTTGGAAAAGAAATGGTTTTTCCAACTAAGTGTGAGTTAGCTGACTCTTATAGAATATTCAATGTGATAGACTGTTGTTATGGAAAATGAATGTTTTCCTAACTAATGCTAATAGGTTGGTTTCTTGGTTGTGTGTTTGTATGAAAGTTCTCATGCCCTCATGGGCGAATTCTTGGTTATGCACTAAACCTTCCCCAAGGTTAGTGGTGGGAGCCCTTAACCAAGGGGTTGATTTGACCACATTGGAGACTAGGACTAGCCTTAGATGATGTGAGAGGTCTCTTCATAGGAAGGACGTTAGACGAGCAACATATTATAAATAAGAAAGTCTTTGAATTGGGAACGGTTCCGCCTCATCCATCTATTTCTAACGAATCGCTCCTCCTCATTTCTCACTCACTATAAACTAGGTATGGCATTGATTTGCTTTATTTTGAGTTGACTTGTTAATACAATGGCTTAAGGGGCTAACAATAGTTACGCTAATAGATGACCTTGGTGTTGAATTAGGAACCCAGATTCAAGTTGATCCTTGTGGGTTACAATTGGAACCTTTTGTTTGCAGAGTGGACTCAAGAGAGCCTAGGTGACAAACCCCATGTCATTCTAAGGAGTATCGAGTGGCATCGCTTAGGATAATCTCTTGATGGGCTATTAAATCGTGTCATTGAGGGGTCCTCAGTCGAGCATGTTACACACCACTATATGGCTAGAAAAAAGATAGCCCTAGCCAAGGCCATATGTAGTTCTTCTAATTGTATCACATAAAAACTATAATGGAGAGAGGCATATGATAGACACTCAGTTTATTCTTAGACTAACACATTAGAAATAGATATAAGATTTATTATAAACTTTTATTTTATCACAAAAATGATTAGTATGTGTATGTAGTTATCGAAACGATATAGTAATAACATCCACATGTGAGTGTATGATTTTTATTTTTAATTGCACTTAAGTTGTATGTTTAAGGTTGAGGGTTACAACAATTGATTATTCTATGGATGATTGTTATGATCGTTTATCTAATTATTTGTTTGTTCCTTCCATGCCAATTATTTCATCTATTACACTTTTGCTTATTTTGTTCAATTAGGTGGATATATGCATGTGATACAAAATAATGAAAAAAATCATAAGTAACCATCAATAATGATTTGAACCATGGTAACTTGTATAACTTAATCATTTGCATAGACACAAGTAAACATGCAATAATACTCTAAACATTGATAGATTTTATACCACACGAACATGCTAGACACATGCATATATAGAGTGTACATATACTTAAATTATAATCTATATAAGTAATTAATATGCAATTTGTGTATACAACTTACGAGCAATAAGCATACCATTAAATCACATGTTTAAACTAATGACAAACAAATGCCAATGAACAATTTTTCCCTAGTTAATGACAAGATAGTCCAAATAGCATCAAATAACAACCATACCATGAACTAACATTTCCCAAGTTGGGAAGTTAGCCCATTAAGAAATGTTCACACATGTTTAATTGGTATTATTTAACCTAGTGCTTCTTCATATCTAGGAAACATGCTACTCATGAGAGGACCAAATACCCAAGATATAAAGCACTTTATGATTGCCCAAAAACAAGAATCAAGGCTAACATGCAATTAAGGATTACCTCTTGCTCTCATTGGAACAAGTAACTTGATATTGTTTGAACATGCTTTGGTCCCTTGTTTCTCAGTATCCCTATGTAAATAATGGAAACTAGCTCATCAAAAGATTCCTAGAACCATTAACTCAATGCAAGAAATACTTCTCAAGGTTTTATCCTATAAGAGAGTTCTTCATCCAAGAAGGATGCACTCCCCAAGACTCACCCAATAGCTATAAAAGTGAGAAATGTGGCTAGGATACTCTATATATAGTATTTTTTATAGGATTAGATAGTCCACTAGGTTTTGTGAATATCTTGATAGGCCCACAGGGCTTAGGAGGATGGTCGACACATCACACCTGCTAGATACATAAAAACATCTATGGAGTGGCCTGCATAAAAAGTTTCACCCATCTAACGTGATTTTTAACATTATTATCATAAAATCTTAGAGTTAATGATGTGTTATTATTACGAGATCACAAAATTGTAATCATGTCATTGCAATCTGCAATTCTTAAAACCTTGAGACTTATTACCAATTAAGTGCTAATGTAGCTTCCTCGTACTTTGCCCATGAGTTTATAAGAAGGTTTCTTAAGTTTTTGTAGCTATTTAAGTGTATGAGGATTTACGTTATCTTCTCTTAGAGAATTATGTTTGCCTTATCTTCTCTTACAAAAGTATATTTAAATATTAAGTTATCAATATACGTATTTCACTAGAATTGTCTCAAAGTTTTTCATTTTACAAAAGAATCCCAAACAAAGATAATAATATGAGAAAATGCTTAGTGGTTCGGCATTAAGAGATGCTTTATAATGCTCTAGATTGCATGCTTAATTATACCTTGGTATAATTAACTTATAAAAATATGTTTTCTCTAGTCATTAGCATGTTTCTTTATTTACATATGTTACTTTGGTCCTACGTTTTCTATATTTTTCCACGAAGATATACCTTACATATTAGGGGTTATTCATATTTGCTCCTCTTCAAGGGCACCAAGACAACTTTAAGTAGTATATGTGGGAAGTAATTTTATAAGCGAGCTCTTTATATACCTTAGCAAAACAATAAATTTTTCGAATTGTGAAAGTAGTAAGTGAGCTTTGTGTTAATGTAGCTTATTGTGGAATTTTTTTTTGATAGAAAAAAATAATATGCTATGAGTCTAGGATAACTCTTGATTCATTTTGATAATAACTTCTTTTTTCCCAATTGATTTTTTAAATATATGAGCTAAACTAGTTAGTACTTGATTCCTTAGGATATAGTGTTTCTAGCATCTTTATAGGTGCAACTAGATGACAAATAAGTCTCGTACAACACTTGCAATATACATTAGAAGGCAAGATTCTCACCTTATTCTTTTGTCTGGATATAGGTAACGGTTGGATCCCTCATGTACTTAGGCCAAGAAAGACTACTTTGAGGGAGTACCTTCAAAAAAATCTACTTTTTGTCCACAATTTCACCTACTTAATTTTATCGCCAAGAAATTTTGGGAGTTATCATTTTTAAAGTCAAAATTAGACATTTCATTATATCAAATTTACTACTATTTACTAAATATTTCATATTTAGCTTGATCATAATTATGGTTTTCTATCTCCAAGCTACTTCTTCTCAGTCATCTCTAGTACCACTCCAACTCTAGACATTGTTCAAGCTTGGCCAACCTTGACATTTTCTCCCAAGTACTTGTGGCTTGAATTTGAGCACATTTTGGAGAGATTAAAATCAACCATTGCATCGTAGTTTAGGGAAAACTATTTTCATTGTTTGGGATAGCAAGTTTTGGATTATTTAATGCTCTATTGATGCTTATGGAGCAAGTTTGTGATGCCTGAATTATGTATTGATTCTTGGAAAATATTTTTGAATCGATTAAAGCTTGTTTAGCTCAAATTTGGAAGGTTCTTTGCTATTATACCCTATGGATAGGATAGCAGGCATACACCATGAAAGTTTATGTATTGGATGTTTACAGGTGATTTGAGGGATGCTACATGGATGCCTTAATGCTTGGCATTTATTATATACCTAGATATGCTTATGTTGAGCTCTAAGCTTTGGATTTGAGATCCATTTGATACATACTTGCAATGGCTACTTGCTTTTGCAACTCTATCAATTATGGACTTGGTCACTTATGTTATGCATATGCTCTTGGATGTAGATTTGATACCTCTTGGGTTCCTAAATGTTATGACACTTATGCCTTAAGCTTGTGTTGCTCTTTACCATTCTCAATTTTGTTCTAGTGGGAGTACTTTGACATTCTCATTGCAAAGCTTTGTTTATTTGAGATAATGGGAGGCTCTTGCCTATATATATATATATACATATGCTCAGTTGGTTTCAATATATACTATCCTTGTAGACATTGATGATTGTGGAATAATTTAGCTTTGGTTTTTATATCTAGTACTTTCTCCTATTAGACAGGTTTGTCAGCTTTGGATGCATTCTTGGTTATGTACTTGAGCCTCATTGTTCATACGTAGTGAGTTAGTTGTAGTTTGGTGGATCTTTGCTGCTTTTGGAGATTTCTTATGCTTTGCATATTTAGCTTCCTGAGGGGTCCACTTATAAGAAATCATATATATAACGTGTGTTCAAAGGAAATTAAGAAATAACCTTTCTCTACATGCTATAAGGCCTTAAAATGACCCCTTTTACTTTACTAAACTTATAAGTTTTTTTCAAATTGTAATTAAAAAACCCCTTTTGTAAATATAATCTTGTAAATTTTACTAGATATAGTACCCTTTCTTTTGAACTCATGTGGTATCTTACATTTCTATAAGGTGGACTCCCTAATGTTAGCTTATGTACATGCTACTCTTTTGCTTGACATTGCATCTATGTACCGGACATATTTGGGTCTCTGATAGCTTTTGGTACATTGGTGGTTTATTCTCTCTCTTAGACTACTAGTTACATTGTATATCCCAATTGCTACTCAAATATCTCTGGTCGTGGAAGCTTTGTATCTTGATCCTTTGCCTACCATTATATACTCATTTATTATAGTTTTATAGACATCCATGCTAAAGTTTAGTTTTGAGCAGTTTCATTGAGAGCAAACACTTGTATTGAGTACTCTAATGCTTTCTACTTGTGGATATCAGTGCATTGGATCCATCTCCCCCCTATTGTATACTTTTTGGCTTGGTTTTGGGACTAACTTACAATTATTACGTTAGCTCATACTTTCTTTTTCTAGCAAACATAATGGCGGGTGCTTTAAATGCTTCCTATGATAGTACTATCTTTAATATAGAAAAGTTGGATGGCAATAGATTCCACTATTGGAAGACTTAGATTTGGTAGGTATTGTTGCAAAAAAAGACCATTGAAAACCAAGGGAATAAAACCAAAGGATTGGCATAGAGAGGATTGGGAGGATGAGCTTGATGAGCCACGCAAATCCACCATTATCTTGTCTTTGTCTGTAACGTGTCAAGCACGTTTTAGCGATCCATTGAGAAACAAATCTAAGCGTTTCTACCCGGCACTCCCATGGAATGTTTTGAGGTTTGTCGCATAGGGTTTCCCAAGTCCGCCTTGAAATGGAACATTCGTGACCAAACCCACTAGGACCGACTTGAAATGTGGGTTCTTGGTGGTCAAGGTCTCCTAACAACATTCTAGCGTCGAGTCCTGGACATCCTACTTTACACACAGATACCCAAGCCAAAGCTGACCCACACCGTACTTGGTTCAAAGAGAATGGGAAATGAGAGGGATGCATTGCTCAACCTCTTTGCCCATAGGGCATAGTCCCATTCTGGTCCCCTAAAATGGCATGAATCGGGTTCTAACTTAATAATACCTAAAGGTCGAACGACGGTAAAACCTTGTGAGAAGCCTCCCATTTCTCTGGGATCACCCTGCCATAGGACAAACCCATCGGGGGTTCCGCCCACCCGCTTCCCTCAATAGGTGTTCTTTTTAGTTATTTGATTAGGTCCTATCACATTTATGTGTGACATTTAAAATCAGCTTCCTTAATTAAGCCTTTTAGGGAACATGGTTTATTCGCGTAATTTATGGCATAGACATGAAAACAGAGCAAGCAGTCCTTTTGATAAATAAGTTCAAACAAATTCCTTAACTTATATTCACGTTAATCTTTGTCTCTTGCCCATATAGGAGAAATCACATGGCACCATAATTTCCATCCATTATCTAGAATAGGATCTTCCAAAGCCCTAGACGTTGGGCTCATGGCAGTCTTCAACTTTGTTTCGGACTAGGAAAGGAGTGTTCAGAGCTCCCCTGACCCCGAGCGACCTAGGAGTGAGACACAACTTTTGTGGTTGGCCTTTTCACCACTCGACCTTCGGCCCGTGAATCGAGTAGTGCCATGTAGCATGACCTTGGAGATGATCCACCCACACAAAATATCCTTCCTTCAGTGTCTTTAGGCGAAATACTTGACACCCATCATATAATGGTATGGACGCTTCCTCTCTAAGTGGATCAAATGTCTCGACATCCATGGGCATCAATGTATCGATCATTGCCTCCATCTCACGCTCCAAGATTGTAGAAAAGTCTAGAAGGCTGTCTGTCTCCTCTAGTATTGATGGTATAGATTATGTTGAGACTCAAGCTCATTTGTCTTCTGTCAGTTGTTTACCTTAGTGAATAAGGTTAAGTCACACTGACTTAACCATGATTAGATTTAGGTCAGTTTATATTTGAGTGTGTGTAGTACATACAGTTGACTTTGTGAGTGACTGGGTGTGGATAATGGAGAATGAACTGAAGGGAGCTGTCTGCTACCCTTGGGCCTAAGCCTTTGTCTCTATCTCTTTTTTCCTTCTGAACTCTAATATGGTATCAGAGCCTCCATCCTCTGTGAGACCTGCTTAAATGAAGAAGAGGAGCCTGTGGATGAATGATAGTCCTGAACACCAAAAACAGGACTCGGCAAGCTTCTAAATTGCCAAAGGTACAAGCATAAACTTCAGAGGAACGGGAGCTGCTAATCCAAGGAGGATGCATGCGATTAATGGCTGCCGCAAAGTATGCGATTAATACTAGGGAGGAAGCATGTGATTAATACCAGCGATTCTACCTTAGAATCGACGCCATTGGGACTGTATCCTGGAGGTAGTACAGAATGCAAAGTTAGAGTTGTGACTCGAGATCAGGAGAAGCTTAGTGGCAGAGCGCTACAGGGCAGCTGGTGCATTATCGAGTATTGGGAAGTAGTCCGGGGGCAGGATCTCGAGATGGTCTTTCATTTTTGGTGCTGACTTCATGTGATGCAATCTGGGCATAAGCATTGCCTTTGGAATAATCAGTAACACCATAATTGTACGTCAGCTCCAATACAGTTGTTTTATCCTCAGGGCCATAGCCTAGCATCACAATGGTGTACTTCTGTTCTGGGTTGTCACGAGTCCGAAGCAGTTGCATACCAAAGGCTTTTTCATAGAAATTAATGGATCTATCCAAATCTCCAACTTTGACCATGACTTGGCAGAGAGGCTCTGGAGTGGGTCCTCGCTCATTCTCAGCATCTAACGGCAGCAGTAGCGTGGTGAAAACTTTACAGGTAGGCAGGCCCTTGGTCTGCGAAAGCAGCAGATTAACATGAAGTTTTTTTTGATTTGTGGAAGTAGTGGTATGATAGAAACAATCCTCAATTATGCTGTTTTTTTCATGATGGGAAAGTCACCCAATTGCCCCATCTGTCAGGAAAGGGTTCTGAAGCTCTTTAACTTGGAGCTTATAACTGGTTTGCTCTGCACCAGGGCTGAAGCTTAGATCAAGGCTTCAGAAGTATTTAACAATACATATACCACAATAGCCTCTTGAGATCAAAGAAATCACAAAGACTGCTATTGAAGATATGGTATTTATCTGAACAGAAGACATGTGTGTTGCCAAAATAGAGGCTGATGCTATTATTTCCCCTTTGATGTTACCATTGACTGGGATCCACATTTTTCAGCTCTTCTGAAATAACAAACACAGCAAGAGGAGCAAGACTTGACAACTTAAAACAGCGGTAACTTGAGGTAGCACTCTGAATTGCAGAAGCATCACATTGTTGCTACACAAACATATGACAAGTTCACGGGTTATTCAAAAGCACTTGTAAACAGGTGCTAGGGCACAATAGAGAAATGCAGAGCAAGAAAGAATTGCAGTTTTTCTCATGGTTCTCAGTGCACACTTGAAATATACATGTCATGTATGCTTGGCTGAACAGTGCTCAGTCTGGCACTTCAAATACGGATACTTGCAAATCTGCCACAGTGGGTAATATCTGCAGGTGCAGTGGCTACAGACCCATTGTTGATGCATGTAAAAGCCTTGTTGGAGACAAATTCTGCAGCAACAGTGAATGTATCAAGTGAAACTTTAATATCTGTACTTGATGTTCTCTTATGCAAAGTTGTTGATGCATTGTAACTGTAGTTGAATGGAAACAGAAGAACATGCATTTTTACATTAAAAACTGGTTGCACTACAAGTTATTGAAGTATATTTCCTGTGGCATTTTGGAAAATTGACTGGTTTTGCAAAGCTTAAGGCTTTAAAATGGCAAACACAGGAGAGAAGGATACTATCACTCAGATAGTTGGTGAGAAGCTGGACTATAACAATTTCGTTCTATGGAAATTCAGGATGCCTAATTTTTTAATTGGAAGAGGCTATTGGGACCTAGTCACAGGTCTTGAAGACGAGCCCAAGCTACCGGAAGATAGACCTCCAACACAGGATCAGTTGAAGGCACACAGGACTTGGTTGGAAAAGGCCAGCAAGGTCTTGCATTGGTTGTCACTATGTGTGTCAGACACAAAGGCTATGCAAATTGCAAATTGTACTTCCCCAAAAGCTGCTTGGGACTTATTGATGAAGAATTATGGGCATGTTACTCATGCAAGAAAGACACAACTGAAGCAAAAGTTCAGCCACATATCCAGGAATGGAAGGTCTATTGAGGACTATGTCAGTGAGATCAGATCCATTGCAGAACAACTAGGATCAATTGGAGCTGAAGTTGAGGATGATGATTTGGTAGCAACTACCCTCCATGGACTTGGACAGGAATATAAGCAGTTTGATACTTCCATTTCGGTGCGTCAGGAGCAGCCTGACTTTGATGAACTTGTAGCACTTCTTTTGCATGAAGAAGTGAAACTTGGACTCAATACAAGTACCAGTGGGTCTAAAAACAGTAGGGACAATGTCTTCTACTCAAATCAAAGGGGTAGAGGTGGAAGAGGAAGATCAAATTTTCGAGGAAGAGGTGCTGGAAATGCATATGCAGCCCGTGGTGGACAGCAAGCTACTGGATGGCAAAATAGGCAGCCTCAAGCAAATAGAGGTGCCTCAAATACTCGTGGAAGAGGAGGTTATTCACCTAGAGGAAGAGGCACTTGGCAGCAGCCTCAAATGAGTCATGGACAGCAATCAAATGCAAATAAGGATTGCCATTATTGTGGCAAATACGGGCATGTAGCTAAGGATTGCTACAAAAAGCAGAATGATCAGAGAGCAAGAGGAAAGCAACATGGTAATTATGCTTCTTCTAGTGGTATGCAGGAGGATGACAGGTTGTTTGCAATGCAACATGTGAAGAAAGGGTTGCCTGTACACGACAAAGCAGATGATGTATGGTATATAGACTTAGGGGCATCTAACCACATGACTCCTCATGGAGAGTGGTTTGACACATTGGTAGAAGGTGCTCATGGATATGTTTGCACAGGGGATGATACGCAACATGACATTATGCATACAGGTACTATTCCCTTGATGATGCATGGTGACAGGAAAAAGAGTTTTTATGATGTATTGCATGTACCCTCCATAACCAAAAACTTGCTTTCTGTGGGACAAATGGCTGAACAAAATCTACAAGTTAGATTCAATAGAGATGGATGCTACATTGAAGAGTATGGTCAAGGATGCAAACTCATTGCTAAAGGCAAAAGAAATGGCAGGATGTTTACATTAGATACGAAAATTCCAGCATTGAATGCTGCTATGTACTCACATAAAAATGCTGCAATAAGGGACATTGAGATATGGCATAAAAGGATTGGACATGTAAATGTTCAAAAGTTGAAAAATATGCAGCATAAACAAGTTGTACTTGGACTTCCTAAGTTCAAGCATGTGGAATTGGGACATGTATGTCAGTCTTGTCAATTTGGAAAGCAATCAAGGCTTCCATTTATGAAGCATGTAAACACTACTACTAGACCATTACAGCTTGTACATTCTGATGTATGGGGACCCTCACAGAATGTATCTCTTGGGGGATCACGTTACTATGTGTCATTCATAGATGACTATAGTAGGTACACATGGTTGTATGTGCTAAAGCACAAGAGTGATGTCATGGATGTTTTTCAGGATTTTAAGAGACATGTGGAGAAAGAATTGGCTTGATATATCTCATGCTTGAGATCTGATAGTGGTGGCGAATATGTTTCTAAAGACTTTGATCACTTCTTGGCAGCTCATGGAATTAAAAGGCAACTGACATGCAGGTACACACCACAACAAAATGGTGTGGCCGAAAGGAAAAACAGGGTGATCATGGAATCGGCTAGAGCCATGTTGAATGAGAAAAGCCTACCAAATGCATATTGGGCAGAGGCTGTAATGACTACAGTGTATGTCATGAATCGTACACCAACAGCAGGTATACATGAGGTGACTCCTTATGAGAGGCTTTATGGGATAAAGCCAGACATCAGCCATCTTAAGGTCTTTGGATGCTTGGCATATGCACATGTTCCAGATGAAAAGAGGAAAAAGCTCGATCCAAAGGCAGAAAAGGCCATCTTTATTGGGTATGCACAAGATAGGAAAGCATACAAATGCTACAATCCTTCCACTCATGAGACATTGGTCTCAAGAGATGTGGTATTTGATGAGCTGAAATCATGGCATGAGAAGAAGATCACTGTGATGAATGATGAGGATGGCTATCACGAGCCTTATATACATGCAGGTACTAATGAAAGTGCAAAAATTTCTGGGCCTTCTAAAGATGCTACTACATCAGTTAGTCCTTGGACAGGCAGATTGAGGACATCAGCATCCTTGTCCACTGACACGGGTATGTCAGTGAGGGGGAGAGATGTGGATAAAGGCAAAGGAAAACTTGATGATGTTACAGGGCCACTCACTTGTGGTTATGATTCACCTGGTACTGACAGCTTGGATAGTGAGTTTGGTATTCCATCGGTTGTGACTCCTGGTATGAGACATAGATATATACCACCTCATGAGAGAGGAGAGTCTCATACTGCACCTCGGTTGAGGAGATCAGAAAGAGTCAGGAAGCCTATGGATAGGCTTACATACAGTGGTTACACAGTAAGACACTATGCATATATGGCAAAAGTCACTAGCTTCAAGGAACCCACAAAGTTTTCTGAAGCTATTTTGGATGATCATTGGTGTAAGGCAATGGATGAGGAATATTCAGCATTGGCTGAAAATGACACTTGGGATTTGGTTGAATTTCCTGAAGGAAAAATGGCTATTGGTTGCAAATGGGTATACAAAGTGAAATGCAAATCAGATGGCACATTGGAAAGGTACAAGGCAAGACTTGTGGCAAAAGGGTATGCACAACAATATGGTCTTGATTATGAGGAAACATTCAGTCCTGTTGCTAAAATGGCAACCGTGAGGACAGTGATTGCATTGGTAGCATCTAAAGGATGGAGTATGTATCAGATGGATGTGAAGAATGCTTTTCTCAATGGTGATTTGGTTAAGTATACATGGATCAGCCCGAGGGCTATACACATCCAGATTTTCCTACATATGTGTGTAGATTGAAGAAAGCATTATATGGGCTGAAGCAAGCACCTAGAGCTTGGAATGCTAAGATAAGTGCATGCTTACAAAAACTTGGTTTTACTATGGGCAAGGCTGATCATAGCCTATTCACAAAGAAGACAAGAGCTGGTTATGTAGTATTAGTCATCTATGTGGATGACTTAATCATTACAGGTGATGATGTCACAAGAATTGGAGAGATCAAGGAAATGTTACATGCTGAATTTCAGGTCAAAGATTTGGGAGATCTGAAGTATTTCCTTGGGATTGAGGTTATCTCTATATCTCATGGTACTTGGTTGTTGCAGAA